>NW_028301713.1:69767500-70392500 GCF_037042655.1 Diuraphis noxia
AGGTATCCCTATACAATAATTACACTCAGCTCATCAACATTTTAAGTACCTACTTATTAGCTATAAGTTTATACTCAATAATAATTATACACTATAGTTATCCGAAATTCAATTTTTATACAATATCGAAATACTCTAGAAAATATTCTGCTTTAAAAATGGAATAAGAAACCAAAAATGTATGTTGTCATTTGTCAATATCAAAAAAAAAAATAAATAAATAAATAATTTAAAAAAATGTTTTATAAAAACTTAAAAAAAAATAGAAATAAATAAATATTTTTTGGAAAAACGTTATTTTTCAAGACAAAATTATATAAGTACCTACCTAAAACAAATACTTTCAAAAACTTTAACGTTTTTGAAATAACGAGTGCAGGCTCGGATAGGCCAGTCAAGCATTCAAAAAAATCTCGAAGGGCCGCTTAAATGTTGTGCTAGTATGAGAAATTTGACGCAATGCCCACGTTACGATTTTAATGACAGCTATATTATAATAGTAGTATACACTATACAGTCAACAAACAGGATAAGATCATTACTATTTATTAATACTAAAATTCGTCCAATATGGGCTTATTCTATAGCAAATTACGGACCGATAGAAAAATATTTCTCGAAGGGTCGAGACTATCCAATCCTGCCCTAAACGAGTGTATAATATATTTGATAAACTCAACTATTACATTAAATATTAAACAGATTACCTGGCATGCTTTTAAGATTAAATACTTCGTAGTTGGAGTAGTTGGATACATCACATTTTCAAGGAAAAACTAGGTAAATAAAATAAGCATGAAATCATGATTTTTATCATAAACGAAGGAACAAAATGCATACATAATATATACGAGATTTCTTTTATGAATAATGAATGTATGTTAGGTGTATATTCATAATAAATTCAAATATCAAAACCATTCTGCAGAGTTAACGCTGATTCCTTTAACATTAATATTTGTTTATAAAAAATAATCTGTATAGAATGTCAACGTATTGTTGACAATTCGCTATTCTCGGAATATTCCATTTTGTGATCAAGGTATAAAAAATTAAGATTATTCAAGAACCAACGGTTTTATAAAAATTATAAAAATAAGTTTTCATAAAACCAAACTATTATAATATGTCTTAGTTGTTAAAATATTTAAAATACTACACACGGTAATTTTACCATAACGCAACATATTATACAATAATTATTAGGTATAGAAACATATAATTAATTAATTAGATAAAATATGGACAAATTATGAACAAATACAAATTGGATTAATTTGTTTATGTGATCAATAGTAAACAAAGAATTTTTAAGTTTTCAACATTATTTAACACGTTACTATCCTGAGTATTCTTATAAATAGGTACATATCTTTTTTTTTAATTTAAAATATAGTTATAATTGTATAATGTACCTAAATTTAAATATTAGGTAATTGCAAGACAAATAATGTGGCTAATTGTTTACAAAATTCAGATTGTTTAACAATGTTAACTTAAAAATAATAACACGATTTTGAAACAGAATATTTTTTATGTTATTCGGATAAAAAATAAATGCCACACCACACTATTTCAGTGTCACTTATACAGTTATAATTAATTTGGTAAAATGGTAACGTGTTAAATAAAATTATCTAATTTTATTTTATTGAAATAATAGTCAGCATGAAATAAATCGTTTACTTTTTCAGTGTTTCATATTTCATTTGTATAAAATATGGCAAATGCTGATTTTTTCTTCAACAATATTCTATATTTATAGATTCCTATTTACAATCAAAATGTTTTGACAGACCAATTATAAAGAATTGCATGATATGTATAAACATACCCAGTGGAGTAACTAAGTGAAAAACTAGGGGTGGACCAAAATCTGGATAACCAAAATTAAATTCCTAAGGCCTCCACCTCACTGGTGTCAATATATCTTTATTTTATTTTACCAAATTGTTTGTTTTAACACAAGTTAAGATTTATGGTATTTATTTTATGGCTAGGAATCAATTCGTAGGTGAAGGTACTAAGTAGTTAGTATAGTTGGGTACCGAAATTGATTATTTGTTATAAAGTATACAAGAATTAATTATTAAAAAGGTTAGATTAGATATATCTAAAACTGGGGCAAAAATATACCTTAGCCTCCCTTACAATTACGCCACTGAATTTTTTACCAATTTGTGTTATTCAAATTCAAATTTATATTAGATTATTATATATATTAGGTATAAATACTATTTTTTTTTTCCGATAGTTACTGACTTTATACATTACCATTTCGATTTAAAAATCGAAAAATCCTATAAAGCGAAGGAGCACGATTAAATGATGAAATTTGAAATTTGTAAAGAAATAATAAACATAATACACGATTATAATTATCCGATAATTTCACAGGAATTCAGTGATAATATACAACGGCTAGAAATATTAGCGAATTAAATTATTTATAGGTACCATTTAAATTTTACCTATATTTGCGTTTATATGATTACATATAATATAATATTAAAGCAAGTGCGTGTATGTGTAGACTAGACTTCACATGCGCCAGTATTCTAATTAATACGGATACACAACAGTTTACAGTAAACACTAGACATCATGTATAGGTATTAGGTACCTACTAATTACCAATTACATTTGATACCAACAGACAGCAGTTATTATATTATATTGCACATAAGACGAGAGACGACTGTATTAAAAAAAAACGTTAAGAGAAATCACTAACAGGATCTCGCCGTTCTTCAAGATTGGAAAATAGTGCCATTTAATGCAGCCCTCGAGGATTTAGAAGAGGATGTCAGTGCATATATTTCTCTCTTGCGACAAAACAAAGTGTATACGTTCACAATAATTTAATAAAATTTATAATAATTATAATTTATAAAATTATAGTGAAATAAACTCTTATACAATTTAAAGGTAAGATTAATATTTAAATTCTAGGGCATCTTATTGCCCCATAGGCTATTTATTTATACTTTAATTCTTAAACAAGTTATGAGTGTCACAATTATGAATTGTTTGTACATCTTAATAGTTGCTCATAACTTGCTTTAAAATAAAAATATAATAACACGCATGAGATGCCCTAGGTAAATCTTACCTTTTAATTATATAAGAAAATTTCAATATAATTTTAGTAATTATTATGATTATAATCATTATTATGAACGTACAATTTGCTATATTGCATGAGGGTCAGGGTAAGAAAAAAATGCGCTGACGTCCTAACTCCTGCTAAGAGTATAGACGCAAGACGATTTTGTGATAATAAATACTTAAAACAAGAATCGACTTATCTAAATCTAGATGGTGTTCTCGAGAAGAAAAATATTTTGTTTAACAACTGCACAATCACTAACTCTTGAGATAAACAACCAATCTTAAAGTGTACCTACTGTGTCTTAACAATACGAGTAGATGTGTACATAGGAAATGCAGCAGAAATGCAGAATGCAACTGATCGATCGCGGCGTGAGGGAGGTGCGATCAGAAACGCATCGAAAGATATTATACTCGTATACCTAATTTGAAAAATTTAAACACGACAAACACGTATAATATGTAAGACGATGGACACTACCGCCTACGCGCAAGTCGGCTGACCAATTTTTCAGAATAAAAACGTATAAGATTCAAAAAAAAAAAAAAAAACATATAAAAAATCGGCGACTAAAATATTAGCTACCAACGGCGGTGGACGAGCGTCTCCACGATACTCACCCGTGACGGGAGGACGGACAACAGAGTGAACAGGACGGTGACGGTCGTGATTAAAGTTGGCGACATAATCATTTATCGCGAAGACGGCGATCATGTACAATGTGCGTGCCGTGCGGTGCTCACCAGCAACACAAAATACAATAATGTGCCGACGCGATGAAGAATGAACGCGGACTGCGGCCTGCTACGAATTACGATCAACCGGTCCCACGAGTCACGACGACTGAAGACCGAGACGGCGAGACGGAGACGGTGTCAGATCGTATATTCGTATCGCTTCTTGCGCGGCGGTTTACCAAACGTCAAGTACCTACCGCCATCTCGGGGCGACCGCGACAGGTGTACGGCGAGAATACAATAATAATAATAATAATATTTCGACCAAACCGATCGGAAGCGCACTACCTGCACAATGCACACCGTACACGGCCACGTAGGTATAACTGGTATAAGTAATACCTCTTATAGCTACCATGAAGAATTAGGATAATATATTATATAATATTATATTTATCTTTATTCTTCACGAGTTCATGACCTACCTGTACATAGGTAGGTACCTACCATATTAAACACGCAGCCGACAACAATAAACGTAGAAATAATAATATAATATTGACCCGTTCTCCCGCTGTGTGCCGAGACCGACAGTCGACGTAAAGACGCGTTTTTGCCTTTCATGCCTACCTATTGTAAAAATATTATTCTGTATTTCTGTGTCTATCCGCATAAAACAGAAAGGTCTTTGCAACGTCTACTTGCACTAATCAAAATAAACAAACCGACGATGAAAACCTCTCGCTGATCCAATTGATCCATAATCTTGATCCATCATCCATACATTTATGAATATACCTTTGAAAATCGATTTAGTAAATATAAACGATTGAATAAAACTTGTGACTGCAGGTAATATATGTGACACTTGTGAGCGTCCCCAGACCCCAGGGCTGTGGGGTTGCAGGACGGGGCCACTTGCTCCCCTAGAATTTTAAATTTGTAATTTTAAAAATAATTATAATATCTAATTGTAATAATGACCAAACATATAATAATGTACTATGGATATATAAATTGTAAACTTTATTTATTTTTTGAATTAATTTTACCTCCATCACGCTTAAAAAAATTGTTTGGAGACGCCCATGTGACACTCGTATAGACAGTAGACACTGACAGAAGCGAATTCATAGGTGTTTTTGGCACATTGTAATTCTAAAGTCAAATATAATATCGACTAATAAATTATGCAATATTGTTTTCGGTAATTATACATATCATTATTACAGTATCCAGCAGTATGTCGCAACATTCACCGCGTTAAAAGTAATATAAAATAATACAATTTTCAAAAATACCTGTATACCTTCGACGGGATGTACCAAATACCAAAACTAAATTAAATAGGTATACACTTGTACGCTATCATCATCGGCGTAGGTAACTAGGGAGAGGTGCCTTAGCACGTAGGAACTTTTTGTTTAAAACTTTTATATAGTCTCCCCTGAGTTCTAGTTAAAACCAAATCGTTACGTCAAAAAACTTGTTCGGGTTCTAATAATAATTATAATATATATATTTATAAATTATATATATAGTTCTTCTGTGCTGCTAGGTCTCACATTTCGATTTCATTTATCTACCGTCAACGCCTGTCGCCTGGTATACTGCTAGTCTATGCCTAATCATATTAAGTATACATAATATACAATATAAGTACTATTATCGTTGATGTTCATTGCACAAGTTTATGTATAAGTAGAATCAAAACATAATATAATAATCAGGTCGGCAATGACCTAAAACAGATTCAGTGATCTGGCTGTAGACAGTTAATATATATAGAAACATAATTACCTAGCTAATAAAACAATACTGATAAATGATAATGATGTTTTATAAACATTTGCATAAAAATATAGGCATTACCTAATGGCTAATATTATGCTTATTTTATATTATTGTTTAAATTTTTAATGACAAGGGAAGCCCCGGTGTGACAGTTTTATTTTATATATTATGGCTAATTCACAACTTAAATTTTACAAGACTCTCCAATGCCTAGCTGTAACCAGTGGCGTAGTTACGGGGGGGGTAAGGTGTTTCCACCCCCCCCCCAACCACCAAAAACGAAAGTCTTTATATTGGCATTTTATCATTTGTGATAGGTACTGATTATTTTAAATCAATATTTTTTTAGCAAAACTATTTATAAAATTATAACTAATATCAATTCGAAACAAAATAAAAATGACTTTTAGTTTAACTAATAACTTGTAATTTTGTATCATTAATATAATATTTAAAAACCCCCCCCCAGAAAAAAATCGTATCTACGCCACTGGCTGTGACACTCATGTTGAGGGTGCCGTAGGCTTTGCACTATAGTTGCCACCCATTGATAATCTCAACTTTGGTTTAAATCTTAGTTACACCCATGGCTA
Organism: Diuraphis noxia; assembly: GCF_037042655.1. Taxonomy (NCBI): domain Eukaryota; kingdom Metazoa; phylum Arthropoda; class Insecta; order Hemiptera; family Aphididae; genus Diuraphis; species Diuraphis noxia. The sequence goes on from NW_028301713.1 coordinate 69,773,677, forward strand.
TATGTATAGGTGAATAGAATGTATCGTATACTCATAGAATAATGTGGATAAGTTCTTAAATATCAAAACAAGTCCTGTGATGAACATAAACTATCACTAATGAATCATGCAATAGTGAGCTACAGTTTATTTGTCCTTGATGGCTTGATACATGATACAATACTGAATACAATGATGATAGTGGCGAGTGGCCAGTGGATGAATCATGATTGGTTGAAAGTCAATCATTAAATTAATACATTTTTCATGAAATTTGTAAAAAATAAAACATTTAATATCGAAAAGTTTCAGTTTTCTATGTTAATAATATTTAATATTTTAATGAATTAGGTACAACAAAATTTAAAACTAATCTCATTTTTAAGTTTTCCTCAACATATACGGTTAAATTAAATTATGGTCTACTCCAAAAAGTGAATACAGACACATGATACAATATTTAAAATAAATAAAACCGGGGAAGTCACTCTGCAATATAGTAGGTGTCATGTATAGTGTGTGTATACCACAAGTCACCGCCATAGATGTGTTAAATTTGAATTCAAAGACAAATCATTCAAATCTTAATTTTTTTTTTTTAAATAAATTATCCCTTTATTAAAAAGTATTTGTATACATATTACAAGTGATCTGTTAATTTTCTGGCTTATCAACCTTATATAAGCAAACTTGTGTTCATTAAAAAAAAAAAAAACGATTCTGAACAGAGCTGGTCTTGTCAGCCTATTTTTTCAAGGGCATCTGCTGGATGAGGGAAGGGTGGCTAAAAAGGACATTGCCCTCCTAAAATTTTGTTAATTGTATGCAATTTGATACCATGCATTATGCATAATATGCAGGTATAATATGATGAAATATATAAAATAATTCTGGTCATAAATAAAAGTATTAATATGATGTAATATTAAAATATATTAAAATTAAGATAGAGATACTTATTACTTATTAGATACTTATGCCAAAATAACTATGTCAATATTTAACATTGAATTTTAATTCCACTCCTGCAAGTAGAATTTTATTCTGCGCACACTTGCTGCTTGCAACTAAATTTTAAAGATATTTTATTGTATAGTAAAAAAATATTTAGGTAAGTACCTTACATGGTAATATTGCAGGGTAATTGACTCCGTCTCAGCTCAGATTCTTTTTTTGTATGCAATGATAATTTATTTATTATTGAATTTGAATTTAACACAATTTAGCAAAATTACAGTAATACAGTGACTTGAACAATAACTTAAGGTACACTCGTCACTCGACATAACAATACCTACCCCACCTATAGCACCTAAGACCAGTGAGTACGACCTATATAGTAAAACCGATATAGTGGTAGTTACTTGCCCACTTTTTATTATTAGACTTATTAATTATTATACATTATAATTTTCAAGTTATGGTTTATTCGACTAATTGTAGATGAATATTGATTTCCGGTGGATTGATGGTCAACTGGGAAATCGCCGTAATATCAATAGTATGTAATATCTGGAAAGTTATTAAAACACGCCCCCTTTCAAAAAGAAATGCAGTGTGCACTTCTGTAATAAATAATAATAGGTAGGTACACGTAGAGACGAAAAGTTTAAAGCGCCTATATGCTATATATCTATACCAATAACCTACGAGCTACAAATAATATTTTATGAATTATAACGAAATAACTATAAAGTCGTTAGAGGATAATTAGTAAAATTTAAAGAGAGCGTATTATGTAATGCATATATCTTATAATGTAAAAGTGTATAATTTTAATGTAATAATTTATATCTAACATAATAACGTTCTAAAAAGTCATCATATAATTATTCAATACACAACAATTTGAATGGTGAATGACCTGCATGATAGCTGCATAACAAATAATAATATTATAGTAACATAAATTATGCTTTAATATGATGTTATAAGTAGGTAGGTATTCAAATCATCAAAAAAATAACTGGATTAAGTATTACAGGTAAATTTTAAGGACAAGAAAATCGGAATTAAGATTTAGTAGTAGGGAGACTGAGAAAGCTAGAAAAACTGAATCCTCATAAAAATGCTTAAAAAATAAAAGCCATCTAAAAATCTTTGTTAAGTGTGTATATAGTATACCTATAGGTATATACGTATATATACGTCTATTGTCTATACATATTATTTATGAGGTTAAAATTTTATACTAAAATAATTTGATACATTCAGTGGCACGTCAAGGGGGGTACAGAGGCCATGGCCCCCTCATTAGCTTTATTTGCTATTTTTATTTATTTGTATACATGAACGCATATTAAAATATATTATATACCAATGAATATTTTATCACCATTATCACGTTACACTAACTACGAACAACAATCTTAGACAGTATGTGCCTCCCCCCCTAAAAATATTCTGGATACTTGGATACATTATATATATATATCTGACATTATTAATTAGTATTTGCATGAAAAATATGCAATATTGTATTATATATATTATTTATATAATTATATTATTTTTATTCTATATATTATAAGTCAGGGATGGAAAATCCATGACGCCTGCCGAAGTGACAGGCCAAAACATTTTGAGGGCGCGCAAAAAATTAAAATATTTATATCGGTATACCTGGCGATTATACTTGATGTTCAATGAAGCCGGGCGAAAATAAAGTCAATCCTCCCCCCTCTCCTAGAGAATTTTTATATATAGTATACAAGAACAACTGAAAAACAGTAACAGAAAAACTTGTCAAAAAAAAAAATATGCTAATTAAACATATGATAAAAATTATTAATATTATATATGATAAGTAAATAATTTTAAAGAATATATTCATGTTGTCAAATTCTCAAAAATCAAATTTTTAAAAATTAAATTACGTTCTAAATTAATTTTATCAAAAAAATATTGAATTTTAGAAAATTCTAAAAATTAAACTACTTGACTTAGATACCTATACATTTTTCTTATACCTAATCAGATTCACAAATAGGCTGTTTTGAATTTATCCAAACATTTTTTATTAAATTAATTTATTTTTATTTTTAGTGCTAAAAAATAAACATAAAATTATTTTTATTATACATAGGGTCACTTAATGAAAAAAAAAAATAAATAATAACTCGTGAAGTTAATTTGAGAAAAATGAGAGTGTGTGAGTTACATTCTGGGGAAGTAAAACTTCTTTCATAAGTATTGGGTCCGTCAAATCATAAGTGAGATTTAAATATAAGATTTAAACGTAAGATTTAAATCATAAATGACGCGCTACCACACTCGGACATATAACATTTAACCATTCAAGCGATTTCTGTCGCAGTCATACACACGTATTCATTCACCGTTTCATTTTTCGTGACGATTTTCTTCTCCATCCATACCTCAAGAAAGAAGTTTTACTTCAAAAATATTAATTTTAACAAAAGTTATTCCAAAAGAAAGTTCCATCTGTTACACCTTGTATATTATATATATATAATATATACATAATTATGTAATTTTCATGGCACGCTCAAAAAAAAAATGTCATTTTTGGCACGTAGCGTTCAAATAATTTACCACCCCTGTTATAGGTTATAAATTATAATTAAAATAACTATACAAGTATGTCATGTTTCGTTATTGTTGTGGTTACCTATAGAACAAAACGTATTATTAATAATTATGATCAAATCTCTTGAATATTTAATAAAAATGATTTTGTATAAGATGAGATAATTACCCACTATAATAATACATATGGCAATATTATATACAACTATGTCATGATGCCTTCACAAAATTCTATTATTTGATAAAAGTAAAACAAAAGCATAAATAATGTAATATGTTTTTTCATAGGTATTATTATTTTTGTAAAAAAAAATAAATAGAATTATTATATATATATATTATGCTGTATAATGAATAAAACATGTTTTTTTTATTTAGATCAGTAAATAAGTATATTCTAATAAAAGTGATGAGATTATAGATAGGTAAAATACAATAGGTTTTTTCCAGCAAATTTATTGACTATTGAAATATTCATTTTTTATAGTTATATATACATTGGTTAATGGTTTATTTTATACGAATAACGAAATGGATTTTCCAATTACTTACATAATACGATATTACGATCAATGAATTATTCAGTATTATTGCATTCAAAGGTCTAAAGTCATCTATTTCGTCTCGTTTTCAATGTTTCATCATAAACACAAAATTGATTTACATCCACGCATATGACAAATATTTATGCATTCGATTATAATACATCTAAGTACTATAAGTAGGTATAGATATTGTATCTATGTAGGTTGTATTGTGGTTGTTGGTTATTGTTATAGTATGTACCTAGTACCTACCTCGTACCTGTGTTAATATTATTATCTTATAAATCTAAAGATTTTATTTTAGTGTTCTTCACAACCAAAACAATTTGCTTAAATATAACAATATACCTATTTTTGTTTATCTCGCTCTTAAGAATATCTGTGAGATTGCAATATGTTCTATCAAATTCAGGTCAAATTCCTCGGATATAGGTATAATTGCTAGGTAGTGTAAATATACTTATATGTGATTTTAATTTCTACATTAACGTATAATAAAAATATAACCTTGGACCAAAATATTAAAAGCTACTGGCCGTTATTCATGTAAAATGTAAATAAACTACATAGGTAAATATTTTTATATTCTGAGCGGAGCAATGAAAGTATTGATTTTACCATGATGTGTGTGTGTTTTTTTTTGTGTCCGTCATCACGTTTTGGGACAGTAAATGTGCTTCGATTTTTTACTTCAGTACCTCGTTCGATCAGAAAGTGAATCTAGTTGGTACTTTTTTTAGGGGGGGGGGGGTCAAAAGTAAAAAATTTTTAATATTTTTCTAAATAATCGGGATAAACAAACTAAAAATTAAGGGAAAACAGGAAATTTTACGCACAATCAGTTTTCGACAAAATCGATTTTGGTGTTTGATGTAACTTTAAGAAAAATGACCATTGATACATGAAATTTTTACCTAATATTTATATACGTATATTCTATCCACCGTGTAATTTTCAAAAATGTTGGTGAACTATTCATAGGTATTTGCAATTTTCAATCATTATTAGTTTTTATTTAATTAATATCGATAAAAATTTATTTGTTGGGTAGAAAAGCTTGAAAATTGAATACAAGGCTCTTAACATATTGTTACAATAGCAGTTGAAAAAAAAATAAATTCAGTCACAATTTTTTTTTTATAAGCATTCAAAGTTTGAATTTTGACAAAATACGTAAAAATCACAAAAATTCGCAAATTATTTTAAGCTAGAAATTCATAAAAAATGTTCTTTTTAAACCTAACCTATCCTAACCTAACCTTTCTTTAAGCCTTAAGTTTAGATGACCAATTGTCAGGAAAACTTTATAAATAAAAATAAAAAAATCTAAGATTTGAAAATTTAATACAAGATTCCTTACAAGTTTGTCAATCTTTATCACAAAAAAAATTGTCCACCGAAAAATTCAAATTACATTTTTATGAGCATTTGAAGTTTAAATTTTTACAACATGGGATTTTCACACTTCTCTGTTCATTTATTCCGTGCAATACAGACAAAATTGACTTTTTTTAACTAAATAATAAATAATGAACGATATAAACAACTTATATTGACACCAAAAGTATTTTGCACCTAGTGTCTAGTGATAGCTAATCATTTGTGGACATCATCCCTGGGTGTGTGTTAAAATTTAGTATAATTTACATAATTCATATAATAGAGAATATACCTACTATAAAATACCGTTGTATAAACGTACAATTGTAGAAACTATATAAACGATCAAGCTGTTATTATAAGTACCTGGATGTCATGACTATAATTTTATTGAATTTTTTAACCTTGATTTTGATATCGAAAACACATTAGATACTGATAGATTGAATAAATTTAAACAAAATAATCATTTTTAACATCTCATGGACCCTATATACGATAGTACGTCATCTCCAATTCTTATTTCATGGCTCATGTTTTAGTAATCTATATTCTATAATAATAAAATGTTTTGTTGCTAAGAATTTTAAAATATATTATCTAATAGCCATTATCATGCATGTACGCTGTACGCAGCCAATTATATTTTGTACTTATTTGATAACCATAAATTTGTATTAAAATATAAAAACATTAGGAACACTTCACCGTAAATAATAGATATCACGATTCACGGTTAAAATATTTCAGCCATGGTAAATTTTTAATAATAGGTATCTAATAAAGTGCTAAGCTCCAACTCCCAAGTCCGTGGAAATAGAAGGACTTACAAAAAAAGTCTTTAAAATTATTCAACTATGAATCTTACGTTATATTTAAAATATAACTATATAAGTAAAAATAAAAGTAATAATTATTAAATGTAAATTACCGAATTTGGCGTTAGACATAAAAATACTCATTATTCCAGAAATATTTCTTTTACATAGTTTTAACATTTAATTAGGTATCTTATTACAAAACAATATTTTTTTTGAAAAATTTAATTTCACTATTTTTAAGGCTTTTACTATTATGTTGAGTAAAAAAATTTTGGATTGCATATTCCTAAACAATAAACATTGTACCTATTATATTATTCGCAGTATTTCGATCTAAAAAATCACAATTTTGGTAATAATAGTTGAATAATAATTAAAGTTAGGTAATAAATATTAATTTCTTAAAATTTAGATGAGTGGAGTAGTGGATCATCAAATTAGTGGGGTAGGTAATATTACATGGATACAGTGCTACACCTGAACTATTTCACTCATCTAAACTTTAAATACTTAGGTAGGTACACATAATACATTAACTATACTACTAGAGTACTAGTCTTACAAAATTTGATTTTTATGCAACTAAGTACTCTCAAAAATAACTTACTTTGGTATAAAGAATTTAAAATGCATGTTATTGTGATTAAAAAAGTAAAAATTAAATTAATTATAACAATAAAAAGCGGGAAAGTGGGTATCGCTCTGCTGTACATTAGGTGGTGAGGTGGACCTCTGACTAGGGTAGGTTAGATTTGAATGCATTGATAGGTATCATTGTATACGAAAAACGATTCTGAACGGAGATGATTTGTCAGCCTAGGATATATTATATTTAAATATTGTCATATATATTCTATTTTGAAACAAATATTTTATTTTTCAATTAGGACGCATTTTGCATAAGGCATGGTTAATCAATTTTTCCAAAAACATTGCATGTAGTTATCATAATTCATAATACCTTATATTATTATCATAAACATACATATACCGGGTTTGAGGATAAATCATTATCATTACGCGATTTCATAAAAATTTAAAACTCAAACGCTCAAAACATTTTTCCTATAATGACGCTACAAATTTTCTCTATAGCCATTTGAAGCAAGACTTATGGAAAACTTAGTGTTGAATTTTATAACCTTAGATATAAATATAAACAATATGATGAATATTGAACTACAAAAAAATTTGCGAATATTCATGGTTTTTACGAATTTTTGTCAATACCTATTTGAAATTCAAATGCTAATAAAAATGTAATTTGAATTTCCGGTGGACATTTTTTTTGTGATAAAGATTGACAAATTTGTAAGGAATTTAGTATTATATTTTCAAATCTTAGATTTAAAAAGAAATTTTTTTATGAATTTCTAGCTTAAAACAATTTGCGAATTTTTGTGATTTTTACATATTTTGTCAAAATTCAAAATTTTAATGCTTATAAAAAAAATTGTGACAATGAATTTATTTTATTTTTCAACTGATATTGTAACAATATGTTAAGAGCCTTTTATTAAATTTTCAAGATTTTCTACCCAACAAATAAATTTTTATCGATATTAATTTAAAAAAAACTAATAATTATTGAAAATTTCAAATACCTATGAATAGTTTAACTTAAGTCAAAATTTTTTGAAAATTTAATGGAAGATAGAAGAATTTACTTGTATAAACATTCGGTGAAAATTTCATAACGATTTATCCTCAAACCAGGTATATGTATATATCTACGATATTATAAGGTATTATGAATTATAATACCTAACTACATGTTTTTGGAAAAATTGATTAACCATGCCTTATGCAAAATGCGTCTTAATAATTGAAAAATAAAATATTTATTTCAAAATAGAATATATATGAAAATATTTAAATATAATATATCCTAGGCTGACAAATCATCTCCGTTCAGAATCGTTTTTCGTATACAATGATACCTATCATTGCATTCAAATATTACCTAGTCAGAGGTCCACCTCACCACCTAATGTACTGCAGCAGATCAACATCCACTTACCTGCTTTTTGAAAATAACGATTATATTAAGCATTAAAAACACATTTCGTAAATTAAAAATTCACCAAAAATCGCTTAGAAGCTAACTACATTTGTAAGAGAACGTGATACTTGCATGTGTTGTCTACGTCTTAAAAGTGCGTACCTAACATTTATAAGATCTGTTTAGCGTGGGATAGAACCGCTCAGTCTGTACTCTTACTAGAAACATCAGAAGTTAACACAATGTAGTTAATTGTCAGCTAAATGTAAATTATTTACAATCTATACATTATACAACATAATATAAGATAATATTTTATGCGTCGTAGTCTTTATTTGTTTGATATCTTTAATAAGAAAAAAGTTACAATACTTCTACAAATCTGATATTTTGAAATTATTCAATGGTGAAAATTTGGTTTTTTAGTTATAACTATAGACTTCTCGGTTCTTTCCTGCGCAAAACAGTTTTCGTTATGTTATGCTTTTGCGAAGTATCACGTCCTCTTAAATTGGTTAGTAAACAGTAGCCTAAGTAATATAACTTACTCTCTTAATAACACAATAAATAACAATCATATCTTGCTAAAATAAATACCTACATTCTAAATAACTTGGTTGTTTGGTAGTATGAAATTTCATTGCACTTATGTTATAAAACTATGAGATTCAAAATAATGTAAATGCATTGAATATACCATTAACATAACATTATGCAATATTTTATAAATTAAATTAACACTATAGTTTCATTAATATTATTTGTTAATGCTTTAAAATTAAGTCTAAAATGTAAAATGCATTTGCTTCTAAAAGTAAAATTTAATACTTTTTACTTTAAATAGTCTAATACAGTAGTTATCAACCATCTGTCATTGATGTGTATCGCCAAAAAAAAAGCTAATTTATAATGTATATGTTCAAACTTTAAAGTATAACTATTAACTATAATATAAAATAAATTATAGCGTTATGATGTGATAGTAGAAACGGAAGATAAAATAATTAATTGTGAAGTCTCATTCTCAATTTATACCAAGGGTTATAATATACATTTTTTCAAAAATTAATTTATTGTTTTTATACTCTGTTCAAAATGAGATCGGACCTCGGCGGCGACCAGTTTTCGTTCGCGAACGGTCAGGCACCTCCCCCACCATAGATCACGTGTCAGGCCGAGCCGCAGAAATAAGCCACGCCCATGCGCACAACTCGGCCGCTGAGGTCCGATCTCATTTTGAACAGAGTATAGTGTTGCCATTTTTATTGATCTAAATTAGGGTGTTATCATAAAAAAAGTTGAGAAACACCGCCCAATTAAAAATTCATCAAGAATTGATTACTCAATTATTTGATATAAAATAAATAAATTCAATAAACTACTTAAATATTATAATTCTTCTACATGTACTCAAACAAATTATTGGAATAAACATTATTAAGTACAATAGGTAGTAGGTATAAACAACAAATTACCAACTCTAAATCACGTATACGTTATTTTTTATCATTATGGTTCATAAAAAAATATCACAAAATCTATGGAAACAACTAATGACTATTATAAAAAGTTACTATTAAGTAATAGTATTCAACTTAAATAAATATGAAGATACATTTTCATGAACTACAAATGTGATGATGGTTGCCGGTACAACTCTCAATAGATTGGGCCCAATTCCTTTATAAAATCCTTTGGCACTTTCATACCTGAAATAAAATAAAATTATTGAAATCAATACATTTAATTAACTATCAAAACATCTTACCAATCATTTTGTTATACTACTGGCAGCACCGCAACACACTGTTAAATGACATGTTAAAACGAACTACAAATATATTTATCACGTGATCTATATTTATATTTTACATGTTTAGAAACAATGAGCATGATATTATAAAAGAATATATTAATACAAAATATTTCTTTAACGTAAATCAAATCAATAGAAACAATAAAAATATTTTAACTTAGTTTATTTTAACTGCAATTATCAGTGTATCGCGACGACAGAATAAAGGTTAAAAACTAACTTTCGGAAATTATTATTTGATCTGAGTACAGTATAAAATAAAAATAAATTTACTTCATCACATCGATGAAACTGTATAATATATTAAAAACAAAACAAAATACCAGTTGTAAAATAAATTTGAGTAACTAGGATTACCATTAAGAAACAAAAGTATTGAAAACAAAGAAATAAAAGATATATTACATTATTTCTATAAATACACATACAACTAAGAATGGTATTGTCATAGTATAATTCTGTCTACTAGAGAAATAATTTTAACAGGGTCAAGTTTTTGCAAAAAGTCAATAATAATGTTATTTGAAAAAAATATATATATGTAGACTGATAATTTGTATTTATTAATTAACTTATTCAGTTGTCATTATTACTTTTTAAGGGAATTTTAAACTTTGAATATTGCACAATTTATGTGTATAATAAATACATATTTATATTTATATAAATATAAGGGACAGATAATTTTATTTTTAACATAAAGAATAAAACATTTTATTAATACTAATTATAAAGAAATAAAAATACTTGGAATCAAAAAACTAACACAGGACTGATAGGTTTTGTTATGTTTAAACTCATATTGGTGTAACAGAATCTTAAGTGTTTGTAAATTTCTCATATATCAACAACACAAGACAAATATTTGGAAGCACGTGTAATAAATATGGCGATAATCCCTTATAGAATCCACCAGCACCTTCGTACCTCCATGTTTGGGTTATACAATGCCAAGTTCCCCGGTATTCACGATGTTGATCTTGCAGTCTCGCACGAATTACTTGATATGGATATGTCAAACCAGCTGCTATTAATTTTGAAAACGCTGCAAATACAATGTATTCAGATGTTTCCTGTAGTGGATAATTAAATGTGATTAGTAATTAATATTAAAAATTGTAATATACAGAGTAATCAATTCAACTAAGATTAATAATTTAAATGTCTTATGTCAAATAAATTATTTGTACTTATAACTCACCAATTTAGCATCAATTGGTAATCTTCTGTATTCATTATAAAAAGTTTTCATCTCCTCGTAAGTCATGAACTGCAGGGCACCGTGAGATACACCAAACATGCCAGGAACAAAGCCCTACAATAATGTACATGACCAACTACTTTTTTTTGGTTATGGGTATCTATTACACCCATCTGTTAATAACTAGTTAAACCAATACAAAAACAATATACCCAACATCTATCAAAGCGTGTGGAAATAGATTATAAATTAAAATGTACTTTTAAATAAAATATATATTTAGAAATTTAAAATAGACAGTGAGTTAGTGTTATATAATTTAGCTTCAGTTTTTTAAATAACTGATTAAATAATTTCTCTTAGTTTTCATATTTTGTGAAAAATACTTTCATTTGATCTTTAATTTACTTTTAGACTTTGAATATTAAAATTCATCTAATGTAATCACCATTAGTTTTAATTAAATTTACAAAGAACAAATTATATTAATCTAGCCCACACAATAAATATATTTTATTTTATTCATCAAACTGTCAGGTATGGTAGAATACCTTGTACAAGCCTCGTACACCCTCAGCACCATAGATCTTGCGAAATGCATCCCACATGCCACTGTATGACTTGCTCGCGTCATTGGGCTTATCAAACTGCAAACACAAACGAGTCTTGACAACCCATACTGGATTGGTTATCATTAAGGTGAGTATGCCTGCTTCTGCTGCTGCAGTCATATGTAATGCTGGACCCAAAGGCTTTTTAGTATTGTCACCTTGAATCCAAGCTTTAATTGAATTATAACTAAAAAATACGAATTGTAAACTTTGAGTTATATTTATTTAATTTGGTAATACTATATTTGCTTACAATAGGAAATAAAAGCCCCATGCACTTCCTGATCCCCAAACATTTGGAGTAACTCCTTTATAAAGTCCTTTTATTCCTTCTTGTCTAAATATTGTAGTGACAGCATTTCCCAATCCAGCATAACTTGGTATTGTATTTCTTCCATCATTAACTGTAAGAAATACACACACACACACATATATATATATATATAAGTTACACTTAGTTGAAAGTAAAAGGGGATAAACATAACATCAATTACTGACCAGCAAATCGAATTTTCAATAAATCTAGAGGATGAAGTATGAGAGTAGACGCAACGCCGCCTGAAAAGCCAGCTACCAAATGTTCTATTTTTACATGATGAAACATAGATTTTGTTACTGGTGGGCTGTTGGTCAGCGGCTTGGTTGGTTGTCCCATATCAGGTACACGATTGACTGATGTTGCTGTTCTAGGGCCAAGAACGTTCATTGTCACACTGCTATATGGTCAAACTTTTATTACACACTCACGGTTCAAGAATTTGCATGTAATAGTTGTTAATAAAGAAAAAAATAAAGAAAATAAATTAACTGTGTAAAAACCAAATTAAATTAAACTCTTCAAAACTTAATTAACAGAATATGTTTATGTATTTATATACACCACATATACTAATGCATAATGTATATTGTAAATAATTAAATAAACTAACTTATAGGTATTAGGTATTTATCACAATTGACTATCACATAGGATTTTGTTTGAAGACATGTCGCGTATGTTGAAGTATTATAGGGTCGAAGGTATTCGATGCCTTCCACCAGTCTAGTGTTCTACCGATCGAAAAAACTTTCTGGTTTGAATGACGTCCACATTATTCTAATCAAAATCCAGCGAAAACTTATTAATCGAACGTGAAACTTAACGGCAAAGCGAACGAACTTGAGAGTTTTAACTTTAATTAGAGGGAACAAAAGAGAAAATTGATTTCGTCAGATTATTTTTATCACAAGGCCAGAGACACCAGTGCAACCGTACACACTAACCAAACGATGTCCACTAATTAATATGTTGGCAACCCCGATCAACCATTTAGGCGGTTTCCACAAAATCGAAATCGGACCACAGAATAGAATAAATCTATTTAATTTAATCTATTCTGTGATCGGACGGGTGAATGAGTCATGACATTAATGACAGAATATTATTTACCATTTAGGTACTTCTTTACAGTATATAAAGTATATTAGTATGATCTGAGGGTAGGTACTAGGTACTATACGTCCATAACCACAAAGTTTTTACCTTTGATTAATAAATAATATAATGATATGACTATCATCATGACTTCATAATTAAATATTTGAGGGGAAAATGTATGCTAAATCATGCTTAACAAATCTGGTAACGCTCTTGAATTACATTCTTTGAAATTTTTCTCTTGTCCATTGAAAAAGTTAGGGAGACTACCTACGATTTCATTATGAACTAAAGCCGTGGTTGACTTTGACCTCACAACCCGTCATAGTTCAAAAATAATTCTAACACATTTTTAATTTACCAATCAAATAATTGTTCTTAACCAATGATTTAAAATTGGTAATGGGAAAAAAAGGCAATTGAAAAAAAAAACAAAAGGAAAAAAAAGCAAGACCCATTTTTGTTTTTTCAAAAATATTTAAAAACTCAACAACTTTATTTAATCAGTGAGAAGCCTAATGATTATTTTTTAAAATCATTTGGTACTAGCAAACTATTTAAAAAGGTTCCGCCTTTAAGTATAATATATGTAGTAGTCGCCTATTTAAAAACAATTTAATTAAAACCTTGGATATGTAATTGTGATTTATTATTATTGTGTTAAAGCCTGTCTTCCTTTATAAACTGTGGATGCTCGTCGAAACTCGTGCAGCTTTCCCCGACAACCGACTCGAAACCACGAGACACTAATCAAGTGATTATTTGCGATTAAATACCTCCTATATATGTGGGACTATAATAAAAATGTCAAAATCATATTTCAAACTTATCTTATAATGATTCAAGGACAGATGATGGATAAATAGGTAATTTAGGTTTTTGGGTTTTCAATAATTGATAAAATATCAACAATAAAATATTATATTGGAATTTTGCTATAATATGTTAGTACGCCTTGTTATGCTGTGTTCTCGACTGTTCTCTTATTTTACCAGAAACAATGGAAATAATTAAATCTAACTAAAAAAATTTGTCTTGATGGTCATATGTATACGTTGTACTATGAAACTAGTGAATTAATTAAATGGCGATGTTAAAAATGTCTTCATTAAAGTGTCCAGCAGTTTTGAGTACGGATAAACAAATTACTAAATATGAAAAAATTCGTATATATTTGTTACATCTGCGTTTTGCTTACTTCAAATAAAAACACAATCAACGTACGAATTAATGCTCAAAGCCATTATCTCTGAGTGTGAAATGAGAGCAATTTTTCCTGATCCATCTTATATTCATGTGGATTTTGAGAAAGCCGTAATACAAGCTATTCATAATGTTTTGGGAGAACATACAGAAATTAAAGGATGTTTTTACCATTTATCACAAAGCACACTTAGGAAAATCCAGCAGCTTGGTTTGGAAACTTTGTACCGTGAAAATGAGGAGTTCATGTTATTTTGCGGACAAGTCGATAGTTTGGCTTTTTTACCGGTATCTGATGTATTTGAAGGAATGTCTCATTTACGTAAAATCATGCCTGAAGAAGCACATGACTTGGTGGAATATTTTGATCAAACATATGTGAATGGGACATACAGACGTATTGGCCAAGGTAATACGTTGAAATTCCGAAAAGTACCGCCTATTTTTCCACCTGAAATTTGGAATGTACACAAAAGTACATTATATAACATCGAGCGTACAAATAACCAAACTGAAGGTTTCAATAATAGATTTTCGAAGTTGGTAAGTCATAAGCACCCTTCTATTTGGAACCTCATTAAGAAAATGACACTGGAAGTTGCAGCCGATGAGACAAAACTCCAACAACGGTTATTAGGCACTGTCCAACCAAAAAAAAAAAATAAAAAAAATGAAAAATGCAATTTAATTTTAAAAAAATATGTGAAGAATATAGAGATGAGCAGCGTGATCTACCAAATTTTTTATTAGCTATATTTCATACCATAAGGCTTATATTATAAATTATATTATGATACATTATTTATGTTTTATATTGACGCAATATTGATGCAATATGCATTTAGTTTTATATTTTTTGTTAAATTTTAAATTATTAATTTATATTTTTTTCATTTGCTTTTTTTCTTTGTGCTTTTATTTCATTTGCTTTTTTTTCTTTTGCTTTTTTTCCATTGCTTTTTTCCTAGATTCTTTAAAATTATATGGCTATCCAATAATTTTTTAGATTGTGAGAATATATTAAATTACCGTGTTCTATTTTTTTATTTTTTCGTGTGTGTACCTACATGATAAGTAATAGAAATAAATAAAATTATGCTTTTCATCAACGTCAGTCTTTTTTCTGGTAGGAAAGCCGAAAGGGATATAGTAGGTGTGTTCGACATGTCAATATTTAAAATTAACAGTAATTTTCAAAAGCGCGGGGAAAAATGAAAATGTTTACGCAAAATCAGATTATGATAAGATCGACATTGGTTTGTGGATTTGTATTAATATTTTCTATACTTCATACGACATACATTGATACATTCGTCATATTTTGACTTAGGTTGAGATATTTATAAGCATATGAAATTTTTCAATTTGTATTAGTATTTTTTCTGTCAAAAAAATGTTTACTCGATCAGTCGATCAAAAAATTTAAAAATGTATGTATAAGGTTATTCATAAGTTACTGAAGGTGGAAATAAAAAAAAAAAAGTTGAACGTAAATCTACGATAACTTTTTATGAACTCAGGAATATATGTAAGTTACATGCTGGACCGTGTTCACTCTTCTTTCAGAATAAATTTTCGCAAGGCCGAAAATGTTGTAGAGTTCAGGGGTCCCCCTACGAAATTGGAAGTTTCCGTCTGGTAAACGGATGTTTTGTCCCTCCAATTATTAAGGTTGGATATTTGGCCGCAGATAACTATAGGACTTTGGTCCACCGGTAATTTTAAAAGTAAAAATTATCAAAATGTAGAACTAAGCAAGTTTAATTATTAAATTTATATTCATTACAATATAATATTCATCATTTAAATTTAAATAATATAATGCATATTATGTTAATACCAATTTAAATTATTAACATAAAATAACTTATTATTATTCAAAATAAAAAATGTATGAACCCTCTATTAATAATATTTGCACTGTATTGTAATGAATTATAATTTTATAATAAATTAAACCGATTACAATTTTTTTTAAGATTTAAAAACATTTAGGCAATATATAATATATATATATATATTTAAATTACTGAATGATCAAAAGTCCGCGATTTGTTTTACTTCATAGTCCTTGAGGAAACAAAATCTAAAAATTAACATTTTTAATATACTACTCAGCTGCTTAACAGTAGGTGCCTTCAGAAATGGTAGTTTCAGTTTTTTATATAAATTAGTTGGTTAAAGATTGTCGATTTATCTTGGAGCGTTTGTTTCACATTTACTCATTGTGCCTAAGGTATAGATTGTAAATTTCTTAAAAAAAAAAAAAAAAAATAAAAAAAAAAATATCTTGGAGCGTTGGAGTACTCTTATTTAAAATACGAGAATAGGCAGAACTAAATAAAGAAATTTGTGTATTAAATGGTATTATATTACTCCTTAGTAATAGACTTGTCAGTGTCATACCTTGCAATAATTGGATCATGATATAAATAAATTCAAATTGTAGACTTATTAATTTAACCATAGCTCAAAACATATCTTTATTTTGGCATTAAATTTGGATTAGTAAAAATATTATTAGGTAAGTACATGAAGATACTTCATCCACTATGACCTAAGAACTACTCACAACATAGTTACTATGGAACTGAAGCTATTTAGAGTTTGATCAATAATTGAACACAGGGCAAAAACCAAATAACAACTACTAGAATTAATATTTTAACTTAAATTTATAATCCTCAGAGTCTATTTGTTAAATTTAGTGAATTTCAGGAATAAATGAGTAAACAAGGAAGCGAAAAGAAAAAAGAGATAAATTCTAAGGATGACAAAAAAATAAAGAAGCAGACACCAGCAACAATAAAGACACGGAAAGAGGGCAAAAAGTCAAGGAACTTGGTAGATGTGTTTAATGAATGCGCTATGGATAATGCTTACCATACGTGTCACAATGTACAAGATCTACTGAAATGCCGAGGCTTTCCATGGCCACAAGCGCAAAAGAAGAAGAAAAAGAAAGGTGGCAAAAAAGGCAAATGAGAATAAAAATGGATCGGTAAAAATGCAATAAAAATATGTTATTGACTTTTTGTAATAAAAAAATATACATTACAATTATGTTTACATATCACTTTTCCTAAAAAAAAAAAATAATAATAATAATAAAAATATACACTGACAAAAGTATGACTTTAAATCAACTTGTACAATACACATGAGTAATATAATACAACAATATGAATTCAATATTACTTATAAATAATAATAATAATAAAAAAAAAAACACTAAGCAGATCTGTAATAAACAAGCCTGGCGTCATTTTGGCCGAATTGTTTTTAGATTTTATTTTCTCTAAATAATCGTTTATCACAGACAAGTCAACTAAAATGACGCCGAAACGTTATTGAAATGAGCAAATTCAACTAGATCATTAAAACAAACAAACAAAAATAATAATAATAATAATAATAATAATAATAATAATTTTAATAGTAGTAGTATTAATAATAATCAGAGAGAAGTAAAGAGAGCAGGTATCTTAAATTATTTAAAATTATTTAAAATTAGTTTTTATTATTTTTTTCTTTAAATAAAATTTGGTAACTGCATAGAAAGATGATAATTTTGTTTGTATATAAAGTTATATAAATATGTTAAATTCGTTTTTCAAGCTCATTAAGTTAATCCCTGTCATTTTGCACAGCCCATAAATGGTTCATTTTTCCAAAGTAAAAGAAAAACATTTAAAAGATAATAATAATAAAATGAATGATGAAACACATTAAATCCTAAAATTAACTTAAAAATAGTTTAATTTTAAAAGAGATAAATACAACAGGAAAAGAGAGAGTTAGAATTTGGAAAGGGGTGTTAATTTATGAAGAGCAGGGAACTAAAATATTAAAATACAAAGACAATTTTGGTAACTAAATAAAGCTTATGTTCTAATGGAGGATTGCACCTCAAACTGAGCTTTTTGCCACAAATAATTGTGTTGCAATAGAAAAGCTGAAAACAAGCTATACTCAGTACAATATGTGGCATATCTTATTTTAATGAACATTATTTTATTCTTTCATTTTTTTTTTTATTGATCACCTTATTCTAGTTTTTGTCATGATTAAAACATTTTCTTTTATATTATATTCATGACATTTTAAAAAGTTTTTAACTTCTTTACTTACGCATTATGAATGCTTAATTCAAACTATTTAATGGCTTTAATTGAGCATTCATTAATGTCACCACATATACCAAAAGATCTACCATCACAGAATTTACTAAGATCAAACATATACAGCACCTTGCCCATCATTATCATCTAGACTAATCCTAGTATGAAACGATGGTCCACCACCATCATCAAAAAAACGCCTGAAGGTGAATTCAAAAAATCCATGGAATGGACGATTACCATCCGAATCAGAACTCCTATTGTCAGGATCAGAAGAATCCGAGTTCTGAAGACGTTCTGGATCAATAGGATCAAAGTTAGATGTGTCGGTTGAAAATTGTATGCGTGGTACATGTGGAGGATTATGACGTCTCATTCCTCTCTCAAAATCTATGTCTTGGAAGAATGGATGAATTTTAACTTCATCAGCATTCTTACCCAAGCGGTTTTCTTTACAAGTGCATAACTTTAGTATAAGATCAGCACCTTCCGGTGATAGGTTAGCAGATGCTGGTATTTGTAAAGTATTTTCCCAATGTATAACCTGAGAAAAATAATTTAAAAAATAGCAAAATATAACTTTGTAGTTTGTAAACATTAGTTTACATACCTTGTACTGAGTCTCTGAGGGGGTGTTTGCAAGAAATGGAGGCGATCCAACCAACATCTCATAAAGAATGACTCCTACACTCCACCAATCACATAATTGTGTGTAACCAGTTCGAAGCAATACTTCAGGGGCAATATAGTTAGGCGTTCCAACCAATGAATGAGCTTCACACCTTTGATGTTCTCGCCGACGTCGCCTCTCTAAAGGTTTTAATTGATGACATCTACATTCTGCACCATTTACACCCCATTCTTCACCACCTCCCATTGAGTCTTGTCTACAGTGCTCACCTTAAATAGACATGATTGATTAGAATTTTATTTAAAATACATGAAAAATCATAAAATATTTACCATCTTGGTAATATTTTGAATTATGAGTCCATCTGAACCCAGTACATAATCCAAAGTCAGTGAGTTTAATATGACCATCTCTATCAATCAAAATATTATCTGGCTTGATGTCTCGATGGATAAAACCCATTTTATGCACACTTTCCACAGCACAAGTCAATTCAGCAATGTAAAATCTATAAACATTTGCATTGTTTAGTTATTAAGTATACAATAAATCATAAAAGTTAAAATGAAGCAACTCACCTAGCTAAATGTTCTTCAAATATTCCCAATTTGATTAACAATGACATTAAATCTCCACCAGGTATATAATCCATAACAAAGTATAAATTATCTTTGTCTTGAAACGAATAATATAGTTTAACAACCCACTCATTATCGGCTTCTGCTAGAATATCCCTTTCAGCTTTTACATGGGCAACTTGATTACGCTTAAGTACATGAGCTTTTTTCAATGTTTTCATGGCATATAAATGGTTGGTATCAATTTTCCTAACTAATGTAACCTCACCAAAAGCTCCAACTCCAATCGGTTTGATTTTAATAAACATTGATTTGTCCATTTTTGCTCGTTTAAGACGTATGTAATTTGATTCTTTTTGTGATAGCATTTTTCTCATTTGACATTGAGCTTCATCACTCAAACCTATTTTTGCCATCTCTGTCTCAAGCTGAACACGTCTAAATACTCTTTGTTTATGTGACTTGATAACATTTTCTACATGTTGTTCCATGAAGAATTTAAATGCTTGAGGAGAATAATTTTTTACTTTACACTCCCGTCTTTCTTCTTCTTTCTCTTTACTAATATGTTTGCGCTCTGGAATAGGAGACTGGTGATCAATTTTTGACTGATTATCATCATCTTCATCATGTCCGTTAGTTATGCCATTATTATTGTTAAAAGGATGATGGTAGTTAATGCAGTTCATCATTTTGTTTTTAGCCACAGATGAGGATGGAATAGGTGGTAATGGAGGAGTAGGTTTCCTATGTTGATGGTCCTCAGCATATGGCGGCGGTGGCAATGGATTAGTAATTACTCGTTGGGCAGCAAGCGCTTGCATAGTACTTGCATAGCTAGGAGGTTCAGTTGTAGGTACTACTGATGGGGGTGAAGATAATGATGCTTGTTGAGGTTGTTGAACTGCTTTTTGAGCTTGTTGCTTTTGTTGAATAGATGATGCATAAGATGGTGGTGGAACTGGTGAGGGAGAAGTAGGTACTGGAGCTTGTGGTGCAACAGCAGTTTGAAGTACAGGTTTTTGGACCAAAGTACTTCGCACAGACTGCATTATAATTGGTGATTGAGTTTTAGTTTGTCTAGCTCCCCAAGCTTGCAATGGTGTAGGTCGAGTTAAAGATGACATACTTCCATTTGTTGATCCAGATACAGGACTAGATGACCCTGCATTTGAAAACACTCCGGAAGAAGGTGATTTTCGGTATTCTTGAATTGATACAGAGTATGAGGGTGGTGGTGGTGGAGCTCCAACTATTGGATAAGGCGGTGGTGGTTCAGTAGCAGTCATACTTAAGGCTTGCATCTGTTGGGATAATTGTTGCTGTGCTTGTGGACCATTTTGAACTATCATTGGTGAAGTACCTCTTTGATTAGAACTACATGAAGTCCCTGGTGTAGGTGCAGGTGGTCGAGAAGGAACAGCAGGGGCTGGTGACATGCGCTTAAGCAACTGTTGCATATGTGTCGGTACATGAGGAGGTGGTGGTGTACTATTGTTTCTAGGCGGTGGTGGTGGAGGAGTTTCTGAATATGCTGAAGGAGAATATTGACGAGATAAGGGTGGATGAGAGTGAATGACTAGATCAGGCTGTCTTGGACTATCTGACCTTGAGCTTCCCGCACCACTATCTTGGCCAGGACTACTCCTGGGTCCAACTCCACTTCTTTCTAAACTTGATTTTCTGATCAATTTATTACTATTACATAATCCTGTAAAATAATAGTATACAATTAGATAGAGATTGAATACTTAAAAATATAAAATTATTTATTATGATAAGTAAATATATAATATATATATATATATTTTTACCAGACGAAGATTTGCTGCATCCGTTAGACAGATCACATTGCTGTTGTTTAGCTAAAAAATCTAGTGCACCTTCACATCGTCCACCAGATACTTTAAGTGCTCTTAAGGATGCTTCCTAAAAAATTAGTTAAATCAGAATAAATTTTTATCAAAAAGTGTAGAGTAATTAATTTAAAGTAAACATAAATTATATTATACATGTTTAATTTAATCGTAATGTTAAGTTCTTTAATTCAAGACTAAAAAAGCTCATTTAATAGTCATACACATTTTTATAAAATAATTAATAAATATCTTAAATGACTAACCAAATATTGAATTATTCACTATTCAATAAACATCTAATAAAAAATGTTTTACAAACTTAATCTTTTTTAAATCATAGTTTACTAATTAATGGTAAATTAAGCAGTAATAATTTCACATTTTTTAGAATAACTTAACAAAATAAATAATGGGTAATAACTATGGTATATATTTTTATTTTTTTCATACAACCATTATTATAGTGCCAGAGTTAAAAATGCAGAGAGAGCTGACAATTCTATAATTAACATTTTAGGCAATAATAGTAACAATAGCTATCATGACAATATGTTGTTATCACAAGTTTCAACAGTTGAAAAAATTGTTGAGGTATTCAGGTATGGAGATGGACACGGGACAATATAAAAATTACCTTTTTACTGTAATACTGAAGCACAAAGCTGGGCAAGTTAGTGATATTTTTTTTTTTAATAATTCAATTAAACATAAGTTACTTTGATACAAAACCTAACTAGGTTAGAGAGTATAAGTTAGCTTGATGAAAAAAGTAAGTTGAGTTACAGTAATAGTTAGAATTTTTAATAATAGTTAATTTAAAAATAGTTTACAAATTTAAAAACCATTTGTTCAAAATATGTTACATATTACGTAAATATAATTACTAATTACTCTGTGTATCGGTACCTGGCTTAAATTATTGGTGGCAATAGTAAAATTGTAATGAAGAACAGATAATTTTATCAAATGTTTCAACAACATTTAAGTAGATAGGTAATAAATAATAACTCCTATTTCTTGAAAACGAATTGTTATATCAGTCATTAGAACACAGAGTGTATAAAAAAAATAAGAAATATACAAACAGAATGATAGTGTATTTGTGTATTATATATTATTTGCAATTATAATATTATAGGCATAGTTAACGTGCGATAGATAATATTTGTCGGCACTAAGAAGTTTTACGGAACAATTGGTTGTGTGTAACGAAATAAACTATACTCTAATACTTTGTTCAGCAAAATAATGCGCCGCGTGCCGACTAAATTTCGGGTTTTCTATACATCTCCACGCGACACCCAGCCATAGGAGAACCAGTTTCAATAGCAGGGGATGCGTAAAATCGGCACGTTCTCAAAGTGGACAGACGGACAGAGAATAGTAACTTATTGCTAACGAGTAAGATTAGATCATTTTACACTTTCAATACAACTAGTTAAGTAACAAAATTATTATGAATTAAAACCAACTAGTTAGTAGTTAAGTTAGAAAGTTACTTAAAAACTATCGGTTTAACTTAACTTTAACTTTCTAACTTAGCGCCCAGCTTTGCTGTCGCGATATGGCTATTCATAATATGTTTCCTCAACACAAGCGATAGCTTTCAGGGGATGAGTAATTGTATTTTCAAAATTTAAATCGTTAATACTTGTTAATAGCAAAATAAAATTTTAACTAAACTAAATGATCATGTATCGTGCATGATAGTTAATTTCACGATAGCAGTGGCGGCCAAAATGATGGGGGAGGGGAGGTTGATAGATCCACGTGAAATTGTTTTCAATAATAATTATTATTTTGGCATATATACACCTAGGTAATTTATATAGGTATAAAACTAACCATTCACGATCAATTAGGTATGTTAAAAAATCAGTCACATCTCCACCCATGATAAAATAATTTTACAGACACTGTATCAACAAGATAGATAGTAATTACTAATTATTACTGTTCATAAGTACACCATGTTGTATTTATATAGGGATGTCTTGGTTAAATAAATAAATTAAATATTAATATCTTGTATATATTCCGATTTAAGTGTGTAACAAAATATCGGACATATTATACGATCCTTTGCTGCGATAACAAGCGTAATCGAGCGCTTTTCCCGTGTAATGCGTTTTGAGAACTAAAATATGTTTCTCGACATTAAGATGACGTAACACTAGCATTTATTTCCTCTCTCTTACAAGTGTGTAACATAGCAAATTTACGCTAAGTAGATCACGTGTATCTAGGTGTTTGTTAGTTTAAAATTTAAAGGGAATCGACTTCTTAAGGAACTTAATGACAAGAATAGTATCTGTGATTGTATGAGGGTTTTTCACAATAATAAAAATTTTTAGCAAGTTTAGCATACATAAAACATTATAAATTATAATGCTCATAACTCACTTTAAAACTAAACTACCATACAAAATCCTCATACAAACACAGCTAATGTTCATACCTACTATTAAGTTTCAAGATTAACTCTAATTTTTAAAATAACTAAGCTACACAATATGATATTTCGAGGGTAAATTTGGTATGTTGCGCGCTTGTAAGACAGATGCCAGTGTTCTATTATGACATAACATGATTAACAGTTAACACAATACATGATATCTAAGTCTAAACTACTCAGATTGTAAGGATAACGAATAACAACAAAAATAAATTCAGACTCTGCCCAACGGTGTATACATGGAAGGCAAGATCCCCCCACCATATGACTTATTTAAAATTCAACGAAATAATGTTCTTAGATCTTGGTGTAAAGGCGTTATAAGAAATCTGATTATCTGATCCCCTCTCCCATAAAAAAAAAATATATATATTGACGCCACTGGACTTCTGTCGTGAAAACAGAAAAAAACACCTCTAATTTCTACTAGCATATTGTATTTACGTATATTTTTGACAATTTATCAGTTTTTCACCTTCTATCACAATTATTCGCTACCTGTCACTTTCGGACTTGACTCGTGTGTCGTGTGACAAATATGACACGGTTGGCAGTACATATTTTATTTTATTTCAATAAATGATCATATATTTTTCTGATGATTAATTATTATACAAAAATCTCATTGTGTGACATCAACTTGATAACTGCTGCTAGGAAACGTGAATATGCATGATCGTATTTTTCTAATCCAAAATGTCTACGAGATATCAAAGGAGCATATTCTATTTTTAATTTTTACATAGTAATTAAAGTTAATTATTTCCAATGTAAAATGTGTAATATTTTTATCCAAACAAAATGTACTATTCAATAAATTATTTTATCAATAGAAATTATAGACATAGCAAGTAGGTTGGTATTATCTTTTATAAGTTTAAAACTAAATGGGTAACATTCAAAAAAATAATACACATGACTGCAACCGATATGCCATAACTCATAATACATAATATGTGTCAATATGTGGCGTTGTATTTCAAATAATAAATATCTAATAACATATTTGTGTCGAAATAATTAAATTATATTTTTGCTCTTTCAGTAATTTTTTAAGATTTAAACCTATAGAATTAAAATTAAAATTTTACGAAATCAATTTAAATTGGCCTTATTTTAGTATCTAAACGAGGTTTGTTCATCGGTAAACCAAGAATATTAATGATGTCTAGTGAAAGTAGCGCAATAATAATCCCAATAATAATGTTGGGCTGGTCCCCTATTTGATCTAGAAAATTTAATTTCAACTTAAATCGGTATAATTTTTTACCATATCAAGTACGCATAATATGTCGCTTTACAATAACTAATAAGCAATTCTAATCCAGAACTAAAAGCCCAACATTAGACACGAACGTACCAAAATACTAATTTTCACAAACACGGACTGATATATTTTTATAATCAAATGTAATTAAACTCGAAAACCGTGTCTATACTTTTGCAATTACACAGACCGGTTTTGTCTATCCTTCTTACTCGATCAATCATAAGACTAACAAAGATACCTACATACTTTAACAAAGTACAAAATCCATGGGAACATTGAATATATAATTACCTTACGAGGTTCCTTAATATACATAAATATAGATATAAAAACCGGAACTACCTATAATAAAAAGTTTTATCTCTCTTCTTACAATAAAAATTCAAAAAAACCTGTTTGGACTTAATGCTTAATGGGATTTATTCATTCACATTTTTCACAATTTTTTATGCGTTTAGGTAAACTAAAATAACTATCAAGTTGATATTTTTATAAAATATGATGAAATGGTCATTACTCATCATGAATAACGAAATATTTTACATTAAAAAAAAGATAAATTTACAGTATCGTAATTATTGTACAAATATCGTAAATAAATTGTGCTAAATTAAAAGCGGCGAAATTACAAAAAAAAAATTAGGTAATATGTATAAGGAAATATCTTAATATACAAATTGAAAACTTATTGATACATGGATTAAGAAGAATAATTATTAAGATTGAGATTCATTTAAATTATTTTTACGTTCGAGAGGTCTCTCAATCGGACATCACCTCAGAGGACTGGGACAAGGTCGCTTACACCTTTTTATAAGATCTTACATTCCAGAGACATATGTTCATACAATCATGCGACAGTGGTTACTAAAGTAATGAAAGAATCCAAAAAACTAATACCTATTCTGAATTGGTAGATTTGGTTAGGTTACTTTCTATATTCGTAGATTTTTTAATTTAAACAAAAAAACTGGATATGTATAAGAAAAAAAAATATGTTTATGTAGGAAGTAGGTATACACATACCCATATATTATTTTGGGTTTTACTTGATGAATGTATTGATTTTACAATGATCGTTTTTTTAGTAATGAGACTTTTCAGCGAAATAAAGCTTAAGTTTTTTTATTTAACATCTTTTTTAATATGAAATTGAATCTAGTTGGTACGTGGGAGGGGGAGGGGTAATTAGTAAAACATTCTTAGAACTTCTTTTCCTCGTTCTTTTCTTAATAAATGGGAAAACAAAACATATTTAGAAAAACGAGATGTTTTACGCAAATACAGTATCTGAAAAATCGATTTTCATATATATTATTATCAATAAAAAACAAATAACCGTACTAGATACTTGAAATTAAAGCCAAATGTTTATATCAAAATTTTATGTAGGTACATGATATAATTTTCAAAATATTTTTATTCTGTCAGTTATTAATATGCCTTTGAAATTGTCAATTTACTTATTTGTTATTTACAAATATTGTTTGGTCAAAATGTTTGAAAATTGGAAAAAAGATTACTCATACAATTTTACTATATTAACCTACTTTTTTTATAATCATCAAAAACCACGAATATTTGCAAATTGCTTTGTGGCTAAAAATGTATGTATGTTCTCATAACATTTAAAAAGGTCTAAAAATTTTTTAATAGACATTTTATGTTCAAATTTGGAAAAAATTAGATATTTAAACATAGAATAACAACTTAAACATTTAGTAGTAATTAAAAAATATTATTTGAAGAACTAGAAAATGTAACGTAAATTATTATAACGTATTTATATAAATTTTAACTTTAAAGTTATTGTTTATTTTTACTTTATACCGGTTTATACCTTGAATCTATATAGGGGTCTATGTAGTATGTCCTATTCTCAGTTACATCACTTCTACACTTCTACAGTAAGTTGGTATTAATCTATAATTTGAAAAAATTAGTAATATTATAATATATAATAATTTAGTACTAATAATAAAAAAAAAAACAGATTTATACTCGATATTTCTCCTCCATAAGGAATATTTATGAAATAGATGTGGTTTTTGGGGAGAGTTACTATGATAACAATAATGGTTATAAGCATTACGAAAATTGTTATGTTTTAAGAAATAGGTACTTTAATAAACATTTTGTAATATTAATAGTAAAATATAAATCAGAAAAAACAGAAAAATATGTCATTAAATAAACTTGGTAATATAGGCTGTCAGACATAGCTGTGAATCGTTATTTGAATGTAATGATTTAATAATGAATTCAAATTTAACACATAAATTACAATGATTTACCAAATGACAAGATACACTCATACTTAAACATTATATGTCCTAATTTCCTTCTTTTTAAGACTGTATGGGTATTGTAATTTGTTTCATAATTCATCAAATATTAGATATTAACATAAAAATATAAATTTTAGTAATAATAAAATGTTACTTCCGGCACTTCTGTAAATAAGAGATTAACCAAGAATTTTGGAATTCAAATTTATTTTCAGAATATTGGATAATTTCTTTGATCAACCATAATGGTATGAGATCGGCATAAATTATCTCCGTTCAAACACAACATACCAAAACACAAAGTCCATATAACTCATTTTATTTTTAATATTAGAGTTTTTGAACTATGATCTATTATTGAAGGTAAGAATAAAATCTAGGGCTTTGTGCAAGTTTTTTTTCATATTTTAATGTTGAAGGAAGTTATGCAAATTATATAATTTACAATTTAAAAATGTTTAATAGGTACTAATATAAAAATTAAAATACAAATATTTTTACCTTTAAATTTTATACTAGATCAATTCACTTTAATATTAAAAATAACAAGAATTGCCTAAAAAGATTATTCTGAATGTAAGTATATATTTTTAATATGAGGACATAAAACTATTTTGGTTCTTTTACTAATGATTAAAAAAAAAGTTTTAGGAAAACAATATAATATTAATAAAATGATAACTGTATTACATAATAACTAATAACTTATAAAAATATTATACTATTAATATGTGTCACAACAGCTATACTCTCATTTAAGGATTTGCCCCAAGCAGGCCCGGATTGAACCGGCGAGCTACCGAGAAAATCTCGGTGGGCCGCGTAAAAATTCAAGATCAGTATTATATCAAACACTGATATAAACTAGAATAATTTAAAATAATAATATAATGTATTTTATCTATATACAATATACGTCATATAATTATATAAATATATTATAGGCATATATATAAGAAAATCAAATTTTAAACTTATTATTATAAAAAATTGATTAAAAATTGTCATACTACTCACACTTAGGCCATGATTAATGAGTGATGACTGACGAGTATAAAATGAAATGTTTACAAATTGCATAAATCCAGGCGATCTATATTATATTTTATATTATCTATATTATCTATCTTATATTTTGCGTTTTTTTAAATAATATAACTGAAGTATACTAAGTAACTTAATGTAATGTATCTATTGAATAGGTAATTTGTAAATGTGCTTTAGAGAAACAATTATTATTTAAAACACACATACTAAAAGAGTGATCATAAAAAATGTTTTTCGAATGGGCCAATACTTTGTTGAGGGCCGGTAGAAATTTAAAATATCGGTGGGCCGAAAAGTCTCTATCTGGCGCTGGCCCCAAGAAGATTTATGTATTACTGCTCTCTTCCTCAATCAATTTAAGAACTTACTAACCAATTACATAACCATTTGTTACAATCATTTACACATTGATTTATAACCAAACATAACATCTTACACCACGCATAAGAAAGAAAAATTGGATGGTTTGTTGTGATTAACTGTTGGAAATTGTTTAACTTAATAATATCATTGATTTTATAATATACAGATAAGCTAAGGCAAAGTAGTTTTTGGTGAAGAAATCATAGCATTCATTTGCATTAAGCGTAATGTAAATAGATTTAGCAAACCTAGAGGCTGACGACATAAATTAATTCCCAATTTGTCTATGCGATGGCTTACCTGTATATTATAAAATCGATTATAATATTAATTCAACTGTTAAGAGGACGCTACACCCGCGTGTGTTGTCTCTACCTTACAAACATGTAACATAGCAAATTTACGCTCAGCAGTAAACATTTTACTGTTACCTTAAAAATTATAGTGAATAGACCTATTATGAAACTTGACGGTAAGAACATTATCTGTATTTGGTTGGAAGTGTTTTTACGATAATTCAGTTTTTAAGTGAGTTATGAGCATTTTTATATTAAAATCTATTATACATGTATAACTCACTTAAAAACTGAATTATCGTAAAAATACTTCTTACCGTCAAGTTTCATAATAGGACTACTGAGCATTAACTTGCTATGTTTTGCATTTGTAAGATGAATGGGTGTGGGTGTGGCGCCCTCTTAATGAAATTCTATTACCCTTTGTAGATGCACTTGAAGACTTTTCTCAAGTAAATGACAAATCAAGTCCACAAAAGTGTTGGATTAAAAAAAATATGAATACTTTTACTAAAAATTATGATTACTTTAAAATATTGTTCCAGATTCTCTTTTACATTCCATATTCCTTTCAGCCACTTAAATTATTCAACTATTTGCCCTATTGTCCATATGATGAAGCTGCCAATGAGGACCCACAATTTCTTAGTATTCAGTGTAATTATTGCCTGTTCTTAACTATTTGTAATCTTTCATGTCAATTATTTTTTCAATGCAAAACAATGTAATTGAGCCCACTCCGTATTTAATATAAATAAATAAATAAAATACCCTATTATTTTGAATTATTTTACTTGATGATACATTTTGTTATTGGCAATTTTACCTAAACTATTAGTAATTTTTGAAAGTTGTACTTTACTTATGCTTTGTAAAAGCTGCAAGAAAATGTTCATCTTTTTTGAGTATACAAAATAGCTTCTTATATTACTATTTATGATATCATATACATATATACATAAAACAAGAGTGCATGATGTATTGATTTATAAACATGGTATTTGAAAAAAATTTTAAGGCTCATTGATTTAACCACAGAATAAGATAATATAGTTAATCTCAATATGTTGATTCAATTTAATAAAAATGTACACAGTTAAGCTGGTAAGTCCCCCTCCCCAAATAAGTTTGGTCTGGGCCAATATTTCTAAAATCAGGCTCTGCCTGATTAATATAATATACCTACTGCTAATTTTTTTGAATCCCGATGAAATTAAATCATCTTTTAGTTTTTAAATCATGAGAAAATTTGTAATTCTACAATTTAAAGCTGAATACTTCTTAAAATTGCCTTGTATCAACAGATAATAAATATCTTGAATGCATAAGTTTTGTTTATAAATACTAAGTATTTAATAGCTTTTATAACTTAGTTTGTAATTTAAATTTTATCTATCAGGTATATATTTAATAATTTAGATGAGTTATAAAAATCAGTAAGAATTAAAAAAAAAAAATTTTAATTTCAAAAAATCTCATTATTTAAGTGTCATCACTGGGTGGCTGCTTTTATCAAGCCTTTTCATGTATTATATTATCTCAGGTAATACTCTTATTGTACCCATGAGGTAAAGATTGTGTATATAAAAATAAAGAATAATAAAAAAAATATATTTTTTACAACTTATGTTGTTTAGTTGCTATAAGATGGGGACTTAGGCCTTAAAGAAAATTTGTTTTTTAACAAGGGTTTGTTTGTAAGTTTTGTAGTTAAGTAACAAACCAAGTTCAAAGATAAAAACATTGACTATAAAAGGGCATCTAATATGTTATAATAATTATTTATGCATATAGTGCATATAATTTTAAAAAGACTAAAAAGGTGTTCAAGGGTTTTATTTGTGGTTATAAGTATAACATTAATGGACCAAACAAATCACAAAATTGAGCCTGGCCGGTCACTATCCATAAACTATGCCTGAACTGACCACCCCACAAAAAACATCAAGGTCTATTTATTCTAATCTAACTTGATTTCCAATAAAAAACCGGCCAGAAAATTTCAGTCAATGATTTGGACCCTATCAGAAGTCAAGATACTATAAATTAATGATGTAGGTATAAATATTAATTTGTTTGTTTACCAAGTTGCATGAAAAATTAATCGATTCAATGGATCAATCATGTGCCACTAAATCATGTTTAAAGGACCATTGTTCATGCAACCTAGCATAATATGTATTTCAACATAAGTAATGCAATAAATTGCAATAGCTAAAATTATTATTTGATAAAGGTTACTAAATAACAAAATTGTCAGATTAACATAAAATAAAAATAAAAAAGTCTTTCGTTTTATCATTTCTATTATACCTAGTATAATATTTATTTGAGAGAGTTTTTTTTTTTACCAACCAATATAACTTCTCAACCAATTGTATCTAACATAAAAACATGTTAAGGTTAATTCCAGTAAACACTGAATTATAAAGCTAAAACTTTATTAGTTTTTCAAATTTTTGTTTTTTATAGCAAAATATTAAGATATTTTAATTATAAATTTAAAATACATTTTAATGAAAATATAAGTTTTAGTGCAATTTTATGTACTTTTAAGCATATTTTTAAGAAGTCATGTTTTGTTAGAGAGTAAATGAAAAATATGATTTTTTTCTGACAAGCACCAACCTTTGGTACCAACTTATCTTGTGCAACTGTATAATAAATAGAATTCATAAATTTACTACACAAACTGCATAAATGCTAAAGATTAAAATATACTTTAAACAATAACATAGAATTTTTATCGTTCAAATATTAATTTTTGATATTTAAAATGAAAAACTTTTTAAATATAATATACCAGAAATTGTTTTTATATGAAATTTTCAAAATCTGCATTTTTGTGCAATTTTAAAATATTTTTAGAGCAATAATGCAATACATTTTGATTACTTTATAATGCAACAAAGTTTGAACCTTATTAATTGGACCCAATTTTTCAATTATGATCAGCAATATCAAACAAATTCAGCAATCATCTTCCAAAATTAAAATTATTAATAAAGGATTCACTAAAATTATTTAATATAGATATGCAATAATATAAATAATATACATCTATACTTTATTCAAATCTTTGAATAGATTTAAATATTTCCTTTATAATCAAATTCAATTAACTATGCTGATTACTAATATCATATTATATAAATAGTTATAGCTTTTGTGATGAATAAATAGTATTAATTTATTTCCTTCTATTTTAAGATAAAATTCCTTATAGTATTAATTTAGTAATATAAATAATTCTTACTTCAGTATACCCCATTGCAATTAATTGAGAAAGTGTCTGTCGTAATGCGTTAAGCTCTTTATCAACACAGTTGTTTGAAAGAGAACTAAGGCCAGATACAGATCCAATGCCAGAGGTAGCTGATCCTGAAGCACTTGAAATACTTGACACGCAGCTGGCAGCGCTGCTGTCGCAGCCACCAATATTTGCAAAGGGCAATAGCGAATTACGGATCTCTGCTAATGCCTTCTGGCGGTAGCCCGAAGATGATGATCGGGTAGATGGTTTGCCCGATGCAGGCGCCGCAGAGTTCATGCTGGCGACGGCTTCCTCGGGCGGCCCATGGCTAACTGGGGGCCGAGGACACACTGACTACGCACTCACACACATTGCAATTTTGAACACAACATGTGATGGTATATAGATCAACTTAATATAGCAATCACATGGTCGATACAAAGCAACTGTAGTTACTTAATTAAAAGTAAAATATCCAGATCTTCGTAGATGAAAACAAACACCTAGAATGTAAAACAAATTGTTATAAAATCCTTAGAAATAATGAATAAGATCAAACTAAGAATATTATGTTCAAATCATTGAAAAATTAATATTACGATTATTTAAGTATATTAAGACAAAAAAGTAATTTGCCTACTAATAACTAAAATTTACTAGTCAAGATACTAGTTAGTAGTCCATAATTAACACCAGAAATAAGTCAAGATTAATATTTCAAGTCTTAATACTCTAGAATATAGGTAATTAGTCTATAAAAACAAATTTCACTAAAATAGGTGAATGCATAGACAAATAACTGAGCAAATACCTATTAATTTCCAATTGTTGTTTTAAAAAATTAATTAAATTTATTACCTATTTCCATTGTTAACTAATTAAATTTATAATCTAGGTTAGCAGGTAGGTATGAAGTAACCTACTTACTTTTATTTTATTTTATTACTTTTTAAGTGAATATTTACTTAATAGAATAAGAAATGTAATAAATATTTAGAATTTAAATATATCTTGAAGTTAAACAGAATATTTTATTTTATGAAAATGAAAGTATTTGCTTGAAAAAATGTTGTACTCGTATAAAATTCTCTATACCTAGTATGGCTAGGTAGGCCGTAGGCATATACATAAACAAATTGAAAACTATGATCAAAATTTATTTTTTTGATATGTTTTAAACTATTTGAATATATTTATTGGTGTACCAAATTCAGATTTTTATTAAGCAACTATAAATCAAATATTTATAAACTACTTATTTAAATATTAAAATAACTCAATGAAAATAAATGAAGTAATAATAATGATATTGTTAATATATGTAGGTAATAATAAATAATATGAAATATACTATACCATACTATAATAGTAGGTACGAGCTAGGTAAGTAGTTAGTTTATTTACTGTTAACTTAGCCAATTATTTTATTAACTTTATAATTTGTAGGAAATAATTAAATAAAATCAAAAATTATTTAAAATTCTTTGCAACAAAGATTTAATTTAAACATTTTATGAACACAATTATTACATAAAACAAAGAATAAAATTACATGTACCTATGTGTATTAAAAAAATAACTTTTTAAGATTTTAGTGGCATAAATAATAAATATTAAGGGATATACCACTATATAAGCAAACTTAACAGTGATTTAACAATTTAAATATTGTAAAGACTAAATTAAGTTAATACCAAATATGATTTGACATACCTACTTACATATAAATACCTATAGGTATAAACAAATAGTAGGCAAGGTTTCTCAAATAACATACTTATAGGTAACAGACTAATTAACAATTACCAAATACTTCAATGACCACATAGTTTTAAGAGACATACTGACATTTGGATTAGTTTCAACTAATTATATATTAATAAGCAGATAAAAAACAAGTAATTTAAAAGTAATATTATATAGTAATGTAAGAATTTAAAAACCTAAATGTGTATAATTATGAAATGAATTATTCAATTTTATGATAAGATTATACATGGACAATGAACAAATAAATATGATTATGAGTTATGACAAACACTTTTTGTAGGAACTATGTTACTCATGTATAAAAAACTTATTTCTCTCCAATATTTAAATATATCGTTCTATGACCTAAAAAATATTCTCGCTTTACAATAAGATATTAAACATATTTAGTGTATCAAGGTATTGGTAGTTTATTAAACTATTAAATTTCAAATTCAAAATCAACATTCACGGTTATTATTTCAGATGATTACATTTTTGAATATCACTGATATAATGTTTATCAGAATAATATTGATTTGGTTCTTTGTAATTACTAATTTGTGAACACGCACAAGCTAAGTAATTAATTAATACTTTAAACAAACAACACTAACTGATGGTACCTTCCACATAACAATATAAACTATGTCATTACATGAATAAGAAAAACCATAAGCCTCAGATTAGTAGATAAATTTGAATATTAAATAACTACACACATTTTATAATTAGCACAAAAGACCTAATCAACAAACAATATTTAATATTTTTCCCCAAAAATTCATAACATCCAACAATTTTATTCAATTGTCAGATATTTGTCAATCGATCATCGATTTTTTCAAACCTATACCATAAATACATTAGTATTAGTATGTCAACGGGCATATACCACTATAATATACGTATTATATTGCAGACAAATTATTTATACATGGTACAAACCGAGTAACTTGTCGGATAAGACTATGGAGCTCAAGACAAAATAGAAATAGGACATATTACCATAACAGAGTACCCGGCTTTCATGAATGGATACCTGTAAATGGGACCTGGGTACAGATTATCAGGTGGGTACTGACCTCAGGACCGGCTACGCATCGTTATCCAGTCTTCGGAGGGTCTTCGGTGTCCGTGTTCAATGCACGTAACCACCAACGTAGCCTTTGGACGATGAATACAGAACTCACGACACTTTTCACACATTTAGAACGATAAAGGATCGGCGTTTCCACGGGACGAAACACTCAGCGGACGCGCGCAAAGGCGACCGTCGGTCGTCGAGTTGGCGGGCGCGGACACAGCAAAAAAATATAAAACAATATTATTGAGAAACGAAAACAAAGAGTCTACGTTGTCGAGTGTGCCATTATCATGGCCGCCGCCATATTGCTACAACATTCCAATGTCCCCCCACCACCGGGAGATAATTAAAACTAGTCGAAAAATAACTGCACGGTTAATTAACACAAATACACGAGAACGATCGTAAATAAATCTTCTTTCATTTTTTTCCTGTCCATTTCTAACATAACGACCTTTTTTGGTATTTCCTTTATAGATTTATGAATTGGTATTTTATTACTATCGAAAAAAACCAAACAACAATAATATCACACGGCGGTGTCGGCGTATCGTTATGCGGCGGCCGAGTGAGTGTGTACTGTGTGTGTGTGCCGTGTGCGTGTGTGTTGCTGAGAGTGCAGCGTGCACGCACCCGCAGCGTCGTTGTCGCCTCCAAGTCCCCTGACTACCTCGAATGGGAGTTGTACAATTTTTGACCAAAAGACGCACACTCTTGTTTTTTTCTTTAAAACCAAAACGGTATACAATCATAATATGAATAATTTTTTTTTTGTGTAGACAGGTACTATAGGTAGGGTCATAGGGTGTATGCGTAACCGTATACATTACATTATTACCTACCACCCAAAAACGTAATTATATTTCTTGATCTCATCTGGCCCATCTGGGCATTACATTCACCTGTAGACCTACAGGCTACAGTAAAGGACGGGAACTACCATCGACCGACCACATTATACACACCTAAAAATCCTAATCCTAAAAAATGTATTATAATGGAACTATAGACACCTCCCCGTCAGAATGCCAGGTACAGCTACCTGTGACACCACTCGTCACTGACTCTATATAGGTATGGGCATCAAGCATAATATTATCATGTGTGCCACGATATCTCATAATGATGATAATAGTAATAATACCATCTTATATGGAAGTACGTATACATCAAAATATACAAACTATAATATTTCTTACTGTTCGTCGCGCGTTGCTCTTAACTCTAAAGAACCGGATCTCGCGGACGATCCGCTTCAAGTGTGCACCGCCACGGTATTACGATTATTATTTATTATTATTATCATTATGCACTCGGACGGCCGATGGCTCGCTCGGATCGTAGTCGTCCGGACGTTCGTATATTATATATTAAAATGTGTTGTTGCGGCGCGAGCTCCGCCTCGTATTATAATATGTATATGTATGTCGAGGAATGCGCGGAATGCCGGCGGCTGCGACGGGAATGTTGACGTGAAACCAGCGTACGATGTATACGAAATAATATTATTATTATTATTATTATTATGTTGTGCAACCACTCGGCTCTCGTATAGTGGTACATGCATTGCACCCGTCGCTAAGTCTGCGTTCATACCCAACGACAACGTGGTACACGCGTACACCCATTTACACGCACTCGTATACATGAATAAATATCATAAATATATTTAAATGCATAATAGGTATGTTGTAAATTATAATATTAAAAATACGAGTGTATTGTTTATGAAAGCTCGTGGTAAGCGCGTCAAGTATAAAAACGAAAATATTAAAAACAAGAGATCGGAGAGAGATAGCAGAAATATAATATTATAATATAAATTTTTTTTTTGAAACTAGACCGAGCGGCAAGCGTGCACATGTCGTCAATCGCTGCCGTCACAAGAAATGGCGAAATTTCGGCGCGTTCTCGGCCTCCAGCTAATGGCGAAACGCACGTGACCGGCCGTCGCAATTGCGATAAGCATGAGCGATAAGCCCTGGCGACTGGCGCAACAGTTGAACCCATCCCGTCGTCACGGCGACGCCGGGTCCGGGCGGCCAAGCGCGATTCGTTTAACGACTATAATGACTATATTATATATAATTTACATAATGTTATATTATATAAGTATGCAGTACCTAATGCAATTTATATATACTATACTTTAGAAGTGTATAATACATAATAGATGGATTTTAATTATGATTATTATTCTGTTATTAATTATATTAACTATTATTATAAATTTGTATTATCATTAGTCCAATAGATTTACTATAGATTTATCCCTTTTTAAGCTCCGTTAAGTTTAAAATGCACGGATTTTCAACACAATTATTTAAAAAATAAAATACAAGTCTAAAATTATTTCCAATCATAATAAATTTTATGCAACCTATGGCAACCCTTTGTAAATAAAAAAATTTACGTTTTTCGAAAGCCAAGTGGTCTAGTGGCCAGTGACCTGGAAGTGAGGCTCTTTAAAACGCAAAATTTAAAGTATTAGCTTCGAGATGCACATCCTCTCAATATAGTTATACAACTACTAATATACTTATGTATAGTTATGTCCCGAAATTCAGATCTATCAATCATAAGTGAGATGAAATTTTTCTTTGGATCGTTGACACACACACGTTGTATTTTTTTATTATTGTAGATAATTTTACATGAGAAGCAGCTTATATAATTAACAGAAATACACGAAAATGATTATAAAAAAGCGGGAAATAATGGATATATACTCTGCTGTACAGTAGTTTACAAGTGGGTTACTGTAATGGATGATATTAAATTTGAATTCATTGATATAACATCATTGTATCTATTAGAAGTTAGATTTAAAAAGATAAAATTTCATGAATTTCTAACTCAAAATGAATTACAAATTTTCGTAATCATTACGTATTTTATCAAAATTCAAACTTTCAATGGTTATTAAAAAAAGTTGTAACCATGCATTTTTAATATTTTTTAACTACCATTGTTGCAATATATTAGGAGTCTTATATTAAATTTTGAAGCTTTTTTATCCAACGAATAAAATTTTACTGTATTTTATAAGAAAAAAAACTAAATTTCAAATGCCTATAAATAACTTTAAAAGATTTGAAATATTTTGAAAATTGTATCAAGTTTAGAAAATGCCAGTATTAATATTCAGTAAAATGTTCGTGTTTCTACAGTAATTTTTTTAGATTTATTTTTATTTGTTTTTCCCTGTGCTCTTGAAAACTACTTTACCTCCCCAATGCACCAACTACATTCACTTTCCAACCGGAAAAGTTATCGAAGTTTAACATCAAAGCATTATTATTATTTCGACAACTTATCGTGTACACAGACACACATAAAAAAACAACATTGTAAAATCAATCAATAAAAAATATAGTTAGGTCATCTTTCATTTAATTCTGCTATAATATACTATATTCTATAGTATAGTATATTATCCACTATCCAGTGGCCAATAAGATACAGCTTATTCAGATCAAAATGTTAAGGAGGGGATGATAGGGGTAAAATCTAAAAAATTGATGACCCTATAAATTACAAAAATAGCATCTCTAATAAAATTACCATTTTGTCCAGAGAATTTCGGGAGGGGGGGGGGAGGTATCTCACTCAATTTTTAATTTACTACTGCATTTATAATATACGAGTAGTACCTACCTATTTTATTTTTATATACCTACTTTATTAACCCAGTGCCGTATCCAGGGGTGGGAATTTGGGCTTAAGTCCCCTTCCGAAATCTTAGATGAGATATTTTTTTTTTTAGTAATGTTGCGTACCTAATTGGTTCATATCATAGTAATAATGTTGATGGGTTAGCTTTTAGATTTAAAATTGTGACAATTTATATTAATACATTAAATAATATATATATATATATGGGTGTGTGTTTTTAAATTATTTCCTATTTTCCTATAGAATTAAGTATGAATATTTAAGAGCCACCCCCCTCCCCCGCAAATAAATCCTGGGTACGGCACAGCTTTCACCAATTATTAAAAACTTCTATTGATGTGTATGCCTGTGGCTGTAGCCTTGGGGCCTTGCATTTATAGATTATATAGATAACCCTCTACACACGGATTAAAGTAGTAAACTACTGTTTACTTATAACTTTTAGGCAACAATACGATTACAATGTTGAATGTATCCATTTTAAAAATAAAAATAAAGAAATTAATAACAATTCATTTCAGGCATTAAAAAAAAAAAATATTCATAAATCACAAGTATAAGTGATTTGAAACTTGTTTGGTCAAGATTTGTACCTATGCCCTGCTTTTAAATTTTTACACGAAATACTATAGAAGAAATATTGAAAATAATGATATATTTACTAATTTACCACAGTAAAATATTTATAGGTATTGTTTATATTGTTTATAGTATACTATTTTTGCGTTGACTGTAACTATTTATGTTTATAATTTATGATTTTATTAGAAAATCTGCTGTAACAAAAACGCTTCAAAATTGAATTTATGAATTAAAGTTTTATAGCAATATAGCATTATACATTATATTTAGGAATTAGGAAAATACATTATGCAGTATGCACTACAAATTATAATCGATCCTGATAATTTCTATTATTAGTATTATTTATTAAATACAGACTTATAGGAACTTAAATAGAATATTGTAATTAATACTAGTTAATAAAAATCATTATTTTGTTCTAGGTGAGTATTTTTACTTAATAATTTTTGTTATATATTTATTATTAATTATTACCTATAAGAAAAAGGCAAAAAATTTAAATTCAAAATACCTTTTGAATAATTAAAATAGTCTAAAATAAAATATCGACATTTGAACAGTTGAATATTATAAAGATTAAAATCTCGATTTCATTCAACATACCTACTCGTATGGCTAGGGCGGTAACTGAGCTATTTATACAATACTATAGTAACACACTAACACAGTACCTAATCCACAATTGCTCATCTTGCCGTTTCCGCCCTTCCGGATATGACGCCATGAAGATAACGATACTTATCTAGATTCGCCGAACTATTTAATGCTTTCATAGACCGTTATGGGCTGTAGAGTAATCCACTTATTTTTTGCACTTGTTGGCATTGCTCTACATGGGAACTGAATTGTTTTTAGTGTTTTTACAATGCTTGGTGTAAATACATGCAGCATCGACTATTGTAATTTTAAATATAAATAATAATAATCAGGGTCGTGTTAAGGGGGAAGGGGTAAAGCGTGCTTCGCCTCTGGGAGTCACAGTTCGGCAGAATCAAGAAATCGAGCTTGATAAACCGCTGTTGGTGACTTTTCAACTTATATTAGTGCTCTTGGGTGTAAAAAAACTTAACACGGCCCCGATAATAATAGTTTACACTAAAAGGAAGGTGGGTGGGACATGCCTCAACTTGTAAACCCTCACAATAGATAACCAGATTTTTACGCCACTCACCCTATGTCAGTCAACCGCCTAGACTGACCATGACATCTTTACAAACCGGCCTAGACTCACTGCTTCAGAACCCAGTACTAAGCTCAATCATCCACCGATCTGTCTAACGTTCTTTTTGATTTCCTTGTGAATCAAACTGAAATCTTCTCTATCATGTTATTGAAGAATCCTCCCTCTCCGTCTCCGATCAGTTAGGACAGAGGAATATGGCGTGCTTCGCAACGTCCATCAGGCAAGGGCAGTGCATGCAGCGTGAGCTGTCTGCTTACGCATGCGGTTGAATGAGAGACCCATCTACCACCTAGTAATATTGATTTATTAGCCAAAATGTATTGATATACGTCCATCGTTTATGTAACTTTGTAGGAATATTAATGTAATTTGAGACATTTGGGTACTAACTTTTCCGCTTACCCTCAGCTAAAAATTATAATTTATTGTCCATTAAACGGAAAAAAGGTCATTTTCCCACCCTTCAACCGGCATTCAAACTTTCGAAGCTAGCTACAAAAAATGTATTTCATAATATCCATGTCTTGTAACTCTTGTAAGTAAAGTTGTAGTCATGACTACCATAAGGCTAGGGAAGTGGTCATGAACCTTTTCTTAGGAAAGAACCTTTTTTTTAAAAAAAGTTACTAAATCATGATGTCCAGAGAGCCTCACAAGTTGTTCGGTCCAGGAACCAATTAACCTTTTATTTTTTTTTCAATCATAGGAATAGAATTTTACCATTTTTTAAAACAAAATTTACATTTTACTGTTCTCGATGATATTGATGCATTTTTCAAAAAGCCACACAAACCTACTGACTTCTACAGACCTACAGTCTTCTATCTTAGTCAGTGGTGAACTGGTGACTGGACAATTCAGAATGGTGAGTCTTAGTTAATCATGCTTGAGAATTTGCGACCATGAACATTGAACATACATACTGTATTACTGTTACTTCAGGTTCAGTTACTTATGACTACCATAGGGACTACATTACATACCTATTATCACAAGACAATGACATTTTTCATATACATAATACGTTCTGTGATAATACATACCATATATCATATACCATATATCTATGCCATATATATACCTACTATCACATCACCACAAAACATATCATAAGACATTTATGATAACCGTTAAAAAAATTTATAGTTGATATCGGTATTCAGATTTCAGCATGGACTTATAATATGATTTTTAAGAAGAAGAAAAAATAAAAAAAAAATAGCTAATCCGCCAAATCCTAATCCTTCAATTTTTACTAAATCAAATGTTACTAGTAATGTAACGACAAAAATGTTGTTTTCTGTAATTAAATTAATAATGATCAAAATAATTACCAAAGTACCATTACTTGGATCATATATGAAATTACGTGCTAAACAAATTGATATTGTGGATACAATTGAACAATGTGAACAGATAGCTGCAAAAATTGAAAAGTAAGTATTTTCATTACTTAACTAATTGTTTTATCTATTTATTTAAAAAAAAAAACTCCTTTTTAGATCATCCACTTATTTGCCGATTCTCGGGCTAGATTGTGAGTGGGTGACACAAAATGGAATACGTCAACCTGTGGCATTGTTACAAATTGCTGACAACAATGGAATGTGTTCGTTGATTAGATTGTCTAAGTTAAAATCTATTCCATCATCTTTATCTGTAGGTATAATACTGTGCAATCATATTAAAATTTCCCACTATGATTAATTAAACATTACTTTTGAATACTTACTATAGGACATTTTAAGCAACTCAAATATAATTAAAGTTGGTGTAGCTATTTTGGATGATGCTCATTTACTGATGAATGATTATAATATAAATGTATCTGGATGCATTGATTTAAGATATTTAGCCAAAGAATCTTGTTTAGAAGAAAGAAGTTTGGCAGCTCTTGCGTATAGATTGCTGGGATGTGAATTGGATAAAGATTGGCATGTTCGAGCCAGTGATTGGGAAGCTGAAGAATTAAATGATCGACAAACTGAGTATGCTGCATTGGATGCTTATGTAGCTGTTAAGATTTTTGAGCAATTGAGAAATAAAAGAGTAATTTATACTGAACTATTTTTAAACCAATGCATTTATCTATGTTCATTTTAAATAGATATCATGGTGGAACTGGTTATTTTTAACTGACAAACAAAAATGGGATAAGGTCACTGAAATATACTCATATTATAAAGATCTTCCATATCAAAATGTT
This sequence comes from Diuraphis noxia, assembly GCF_037042655.1. Classification (NCBI taxonomy): domain Eukaryota; kingdom Metazoa; phylum Arthropoda; class Insecta; order Hemiptera; family Aphididae; genus Diuraphis; species Diuraphis noxia. The sequence continues at coordinate 69,816,847 of NW_028301713.1, forward strand.
CGAACTAATGGAAACACTAAGTACAAACCAAAATCTAATGTCCGTTTATTTTCAACTTCAACAATAAAATCTGCTAAAGTGTATGACAATTGCTTAATGGAAAATGTTGACGGAACTGTAATGTCAACTTGCAGTCATAAAAAAGTTGATTGGTAAGTTTAACAATAATTATAATAAGCTATTGAATACAGTAGCTTTTTAAATGTTTTGTGTTGTTATATGCAGGTATATATCTCAAGGTTTAGCCAAATTGGTTAATGATGATCCAAAAACTATAAGACTTAACTTCTCAGCTGACTTAAAAAATAGAAAAGACAACTTTTCTGTTCTTCCCCGAGAAAATATATGCACAGTTTGTGGTCGTTCTGAATATTTCCGTAAGAAAAGTATCATACCAAAAGAATTTGTTAGACATATGCCAAGTATGTAACTTATTAAAATGTTATTCTTAGCTTCCATATTAATTTTATATGATTATGAATAAATGTTCGTTTTAGCTGTATACAAAACTCATATACCTCATGATACATTGCTATTATGTTATTGGTGTCATATCAAATCAAATGCCTATGATTTAGCAATACGTAAAAAGCTGTTTAATATGTGTCAAGTTAAACAGCCAAATCCTAATGAATACCAAAAAGTAATTTTTATTAAATCAAATGTCTTCATATACTAAAAAATTATGTTCGAAACTCAATATATTTATTTTAGATACCAGCATATGTGAAAATTATGAGGTCAAAAAGTCTTGCTAAGACACTTTTAAAATCTCGACACTCATTACCAGATAAAATAGCAAATGAATTAAGACTAGAAATTGCGGAAACATATAATATGAAACCAGATAGAGTGTTTGATACATTTCTAGAAACTTTACTCACTATAAAATCTTTAAAGTAAGTTTTATAATAATTAAAAATATATTTTATGTATTTATTAAATTGATGCTGTTTAAAGGTATGAAAATGACTGTCAACATAATAGCGCAGCAGAAAAAGTAGTAAAACATTTTTTGGAACAAGGCACAATAAATGAATTAAAAGCAATGTGGCGACAACATTTTCTAGACACAATGAAACCAAAACATTTACCTCTTCTATGGTCAGTTAATTATGATGGGTAAAAGAATTATACAAAACTGAAAATAATATTAATAATTTAAATGTAAAAATATATAAATTGTATTATTTTACATTATAATTTGTTATACAGTTCATGTTTAAAATAAATTTTATATACAAAAGAAGCAAAAGATATTTAAATTTCTTCTCTTACAAATTATTGTTTTTCCTGAAGCTCTTAGCCTGAGGTGGCATCTGACTAGACAACTATTCCAACATTGTCACACTAAAAAATAATTATGTAATAAACAATTCTAATATTTTTTATCTAATTACATACATTTTATTAACTAACAAAAATTGACATTTTTATGATGCACTATATTATCGACAAGAATACAAAAGTATGTAACTATTACTATTTGACTACTGAATATCGACTGTGGGCCGCCCAAGGGTGTCATTTCGAATTTTTATTGTTGATGACAAAATTTTTGTAGGCCATTTCAAATCATTATCAGGTCTCAAAACTTTTTTTTTTTTTTGGGGGGGGGGGGTGGTGGTGGATTAAGTGGGAAGAAAAATGTTACCAGTAATATTTATACTTGGTAAATAAATTTACAGATATCTTAGTAATATAATACCTTATTCAACTTCTATACATTTTTTTTCACAGCACTCAAAATACATAATATAAGCTTGCTTAAAAAAACCTATAATTTATTGTATGGATACCCTTCAGTGCCGTATTGGCATTGGCAAGATGGGCGGTGGCCAAGGGCGCAGTTTAAAATGATCGCACTAGGGGCGCAATTTTTATATCATTTAATATTTAAATACTAAAAATTTGTTATAAATGTATAACATTGGTTGCCAAGGGCGCACATAAATAGTTGTATAATTAACAAAATAGAACACATTAGCATAATATTTTTTTTTAACACTAAAAAAAATATAAAATATATAGTGTAAAACAATTAGATGTATCGGGTGCATCATACATGTAATTATTGTTGGCAGGCCGAAGATGGAGTTTTAAAAAAAGTTGATTATCTATCAAATATTAGATATCCAATTGCCCACTCTTTCTTTAGATAATGGGTATCCACACTAATATCCAAAATGATTGAATTACAATATCCACTGTTCACCAAAATTTGACATATGTTATGGATATCCATATGATATCCAGGTGCATAGTACATTAAGTTTCTTCTCCTCCTTTTTTGAACTAAGTATTTGTTGGACAAGTTTCAATTTAGGGGGACTATTTTTGTACCAATATTTTTGGTTTGGGACGTTCTAAAACGTACTCCCAGAGTAGTGGGGGGATCGATTCCCCTCACCAAAAAACAAATATATTTGGTAAAACGCTTGGGTTTTTGTACGAACTAAAACTGAAATAAGTTTTTTAAACTCGAGATTTTTGTAGTTTTGAGGTCGGTGAACAAATTCGGCACCTTGTGTCGAGACCGTAGTAGCCTTTTTACCTCGTCTTTTGGGTTTTTAAGATTCAAAATTCTGCGAGTCAACACTAACCTATTGTATGTATTTAAAAAAATCACCAAAATAATGTCAAATATTTATAAATTGGTAGTATAATATATGAATAATAATATATAATATCACAGAATATATGAAGTATATTTAATATAATATAATAAATATAATATATTTAATACAATTTATATATTTTGTGGTAATACTAAGCTAACTAGTGGTGAACAACAGTTTAGTTTATGGCTATATTGTGTTTAGGGAACCCTTCACTCACTTATCAAATATTGCTAGGCGCTAGCGGAACATACGTTTTAAGGATTTAGGTATTTCGTACCTAGTATTTATTCTGGCAGTTTCTAATTCTTTAATATATTACTGTGTAATTATTAATGGGTTCCTTGAAATTGAATGTCTTCCGTTCAGCAGACAATTTTTATAACCCCCCTACTGACTAGTGTAAAGAATATATTTCTATTTGCTCACTGCTCGTAGATAACATAAAAAACAAATTTTTTTAATTATTTGTATTAGGTTTTATAATCTAGAACTTAGAAGACTTGAATCGTGAATTATGATATATTATTATCTATTTTGTCATGGTGTCAACAATGATAGAATACGATGGCGGTGGCCGGTGATGGTAAATTTATGGTCCCGAATTCTCGTTATCTGTTATCAATACATATTGTTAAATAATAAATAATACAACATAGAACATATTAACATAATGATATAGGTATACTATTATACTTACTAACGTCTTGTTCGTGTGGAACAACTACAACAACTACATAAACTATAGAACAGTTTAAAAAAAGCTCATAGTATAGTATTTCACTATACTTGTAATGTATAGTTAGTGATTACTGATTACTATTTACAAATTTAAATCATTGTTTGGTTATCAAGACTTGTAGTATCGTTTTTTTTTTTTTTTTTTGATTCATTGGTATAATAATATGAACTAAACCGTTCAATTTCAAATTAGTAAGTTAAAATTATTTATTTATTTTTTAATATTTTAAAAATCTACATTTCAATAGTCATTATATTTTAGAAGATAAAGGACCTCAATTATTTATGAAGTACTGTTGCGAATTCAAATTGTATGATTTTTATTTCCCTTAAAAATATAATATTATGTTATGTTGCTAACACATTTGAATGTCCTTTTTATTTTGTAAATTAGATCATGATGGAGATGAAAAAACATCAAGAAGATCAGTTTGCTAAATTAGCAGTGTTTCTTAGTGAAACGAAACAACCCTTCATCAATGTTCAAACGGCTCAAATTACTTGTGCAATGGAATTGCTCAAAGTACTGCCAGCTGCACAGGATGCTGTTTTTGAGTATTATGCAAAGTTTTTTGATTATGCTATTTCTACATATTTGAAACAACTTAAAGTTCAGGTATTAAGTTATTATATTAATGTTAATTGTAAATAATGTTCAAGTTCAAACAACAGCTCTTAAAGAATAAAATGTTTCTGTAATAACAAAATTGTTAGTAAACTAATCAAAAAATTTTCATACAGCCATCATGGGTTGAATCAAGTACATCATCACGGCTTGAGCCTCCAATCATACCACCTGAAATCATTGAAAATGTAACCAACATAAGGGATGTTCTTTTGCGACTAGTTGAAGAAGATCACTTAGTTTGGGCTCCTGTTGTACTGCATTGGTCTTATAAATTGTTAGGTAAATATTAAATATATATTACGGATAAAATTATTTTATTTTTAAATATTAAATTATTAAATGTAAATATAATTTCTTAGGAAAAGTATCTAAGCACTACAATATGCATGAATTTGCTAGAATGCCATTGGGAGATATGCTTCGATTTTGGTCTCAGTGTTCAGTTGCTTATATTCTAGTAGACATTAATAACAAGACTATTGCTAAAATGATGAAAGCAGAGGGGGAACGGTCAGTTGATCCTATGATTGGTAAGCATTTATAAAATTTCTTTAATCCATTATAATAATCATTCTTAAAATGAATAATTCAATAGATAATTGTATTTTTTAGAAACCATGTTAGGGTATAAAAGTTCAAGTTTTGAATGGGTTTTAGCTCAAATTGGTGATAGTTTCCCATCATTAGTTATTATGGAAATGTTATTGTGTGGTATTAAAGAGATGTGTACCACTAAAAAATTTAAACATGTGAGTTAATTAATCATTTCATACTATTTTAAACATAATTGATATGTAAATAATGTAATACATAAAATAAATATTTGTTTTTTTCAGACTGAAAAGCTAAATTCCTTTATTAGAATTCTTGATCACCTCTCGATTACATACTTCAATAACATCAAAGATGTTGTGTTCAAACTATTCAAGGTTTGTAAACACTATACACACTTAATATTTAAATGATTTTAACAACTATTATTTTTTTTATATAGTTAAGTCTTGGCGAAGAACACCAAAAAATGACTGTTGAAAATGTTGCAATAATTCCTTTTCTTTTGCACATGGCTATGTGTTCTTCAACATTACTCAAGTCAATGTTATGTGAAAATTTAACTCAAAGTAAGTGTTAAATTATACCATTATATAAATGAGAGATATGGTTTAGAATGATCATTAAATTATTAAAATACATTAAAATTATGCTCAAAATACAATTTTTATAAATTATATAATTTCTTCATATGTACTATTACAATTTTTTTCATACTACCACCATTGATTTTAATTATTCAATAATTTTTTAGTCACTCCAGAGGTACTAAATAAATTATTACCATTATATCAACAGTGGAAAAAATATTTTGATGAACAATGTAGTTTGTTAGATATTATGGTACAAGTATTATTGAATGCTGATCGAGGAATTAAGCATGTTTTAAATTTAATATTTCAATTAATTGATTGTGAAGATCCAAAATTCAAAATTCTAAAAACTGGTGCCCAGACATTATTTGGTAAATAAGATTAATTATTATTGCTGTATTATTAGTGAACTAATTCAAATCATTATTTTTGTTTTATATAAAGAATTGTTCCTTGCTGAACTTGAATATTCACTGAGAACAAACCGCACTACGCCTCCCATAGTCAAAGCACTTGTAACAAACTTACATTCAATCAAACTTTATTTATTATCAACAAATATAAATGTGGCTCAACCAGCTGCAAAGCTTTTAAGTTGTATTGGTTAGTAATACTTATATGGTTTTAAATTATACTTAATAATTAAAAAAATTTCATTTTAGCGATTAGGGACCAAGAGTGTTTGTTGCCATATATAGCAACAATGTTAATCGAATGTGAAAATAGCATACAACTGGAGACACTTATAGAAATTTTATCGTTTGGTGTCAATATGGCTCATTTTGATGGAGGCTTAGTCTATGCTCTGGCTAAAACTGATGTTTCTTTATCTAATGTTTGGAACAACATAAATACTTTACTGAGGTAATTTATAGTATAGTTATTGCATTATACCGATATTACAGTATATCCCCTTAAACCTAACTGTTATATTATAATTGTCTCTGTTTTCAGTTTGGAATCTGATCCACCTGAGGGTATTTCACTGTATGGTGTTTCATTGGCTGTTGTATCTCATTTGGACAAGATATGCCGATCAATGATTGAATGTTGTCATAGTGGAGATATGCAATCTGCTCATTTATTGTCATCGATATTATCTAAAATTGCTGCTAAGCTATGCATGAAAGAAATGTCTGTACCTAAAGTGTTATACTGTGTAAAAGCAGCTGTACTATATTTCTTCACTTGTCTATTTAAAGAAAAAGGTCTGTTTACAACTTATTGTCATATTTTATTATCATTAAAATTATTAAATTTTTATTATAGATGAGATGTTTAAGCTGAGAGCATGTCTTCGAATGAATAAGTTTGTCAATACTGTTAGTTATCGGTCATCAATAGCTAGAACAGCTGCTATGAAATATATTTTGGATGGTGTTCTAAAGGAACCATTTTCATTGTTATTTGTCATGCCTGATAATCGACGTAATGACTATATAATACAGCCGCTTGAAAAAACTTCATTAATGGGATCATTCCTTCAACAGGTATACAATAAATTAATCTTCAAAATTGAAAATTGAAAATCGAATAATGATTGTTTGACTGTTCAAATATTATTTGTTTTTAATTGTAAAGGAATTCAATTTAATGTTTGGTGAGGAAATAAACATTAAATTTGACAAAAATGAACTACATCCAAAATATAAAACACCTGTTTTTGATGCTAAAAGTGTACGTTTCAATGAGCAGCGTCTTGTTTCATTTTTACGTTCTTGTTATTCGTCCGATGAATGTTATTCATTTGAACCAACATTGGACACAGTAGTATCTTTAGCACTATTAGTTGTTCAGTTTGTATCACCAGATGTAATGTACAATGGTTTGCCTTGGCCTGATGAAGATTTTACAAAAGTAAAATAATGAAAATGGGTGGTGGTATTGGAAATACGATATCTATAACAATTGTTTGTTTTTATTTGTTTAGGTCACTATTGAAAGAGATGTTCATATTTACCATACAATTACTACTAAACCAATACTCTGGACAATACTTGGAATATTGGCCGGTCATCGCCCGGCACTTTGCTATTGCTCAGTCCTGTTAAGAGCCGTCTGTGCATGTTTGATAAATCATTGGGGGGCAGTTAACCATACTAAGGGAAAATCCAAGGATAATCAACAATTATTAAATGATACTGTGAAGCTATTAAACACTATGTCACTAGGTCAGCTTTTACCTAAACCATTAGATGTCTTGGGTGTTATTGTTACAGAACTCACACCACAACAAGTAAATAATTTTCACTATTTTTATGATAAAATATTGTTATGTTCATTGATATCATAGAAGCATTAAATATTTATTAATTTCATAGATACTAATAGTATTACGAGACTGCGTTTGGACATACACTAGAGATCACATTCCAGCACCAGCTCTGTTTTTACGAAATAATATTGGTGGTATGTGGAGGGACACAACAACTGTAGCTGTGCCAAAACCATACTCGGATTCTTTAAGACTCACTATGATTGAAAATATTTCACAATTCGGTGATTTATATGCCAGACTGTTTACTAACAATAAACAACAGTCTATGGAAACATAATAAGTTACAGCAAATTAACTGTATGTGTATTATGTATATTTGTATTATATATAAACTATTTTATTTTTCAATAACTTATTAACATAAGGTTTTTATATTGTACATCTTACTATGATTGAAATTGTACATATTTTGTTTAATTTTAAATTTGGGGGGTACCACAATTACAAAGAAGTAATTTTTTTTGGTTCGCCTAAACTATAGATAAACTAAACAAAAATGAATTATTTTTGTTTAGTTTATCATAAATATCTTTATTTGAATTATTAATGTAAATTTTTTAAATTAAATTATATTGCATAAAATTTAAAATCAAATAATTTTGGTTAGTAATTATTAATTAACATCCATGATTTAGGTTCCTAGTACAGTAGTACTTTATTCATATTTTAATGCGTACCTATCTGCTAGGTACTAATAGCTAGATACTGCCATTAGATATCTTAATTAATATTTACTATGTTTATCATAAGTATTTTTAATTAAGTATGATGTTTTACAGTTTTACACTGAAAGTTATGAGTTATGACAATAATTTGATAATTCAAATTGATAATTGTGTTTGTATTGTTACCTTTTCTTTACATTCAAATATTCAATAAAAAAATTATTAGCCACAGGCAAATTTTACATAATTTTAAATTGTTATGAGTGTCACCAGAATTGACAATAATATAAATATAATATGTCAATATCAGTTAAATTAACTGAATATGTATCTTTAATAGATTAGATTCATACCTATTTAGTAGGTAGGAGAAGTATTGGCAACATAGTTCCTTCTCAGGTCCTCGATACCATAGGAAAAAAAAATAAAAAATAAATATCTATTTAGTTCCATATTCAGCCGTAAAGTGTTACTTTTTTTGCATAATATTCCTCCTGTAATTGTATAAAAACTTTTAAATTTATTTCTAGTTACTTCATAGGTATCTATATATGGTTATACTGTTATATGTATACTTATATATGTATAACAATATAAGTATATAACATCATGAGTTGCAATCAATTGAAAAAAAATAGTTTTCAAAATAGATAATAATATTGCAAAATACTAGCATAACAACATAATAATACCATAGACCTTATTCTAGTAGTATTATAGTATAGGGTCTATGAATAATACTCCGAATTATTTAGATAATAATAGATAGATATAGGTTATTAGATAAAATATATATTAATAAAAAAAAAATTCGGCTATCTCCCAATATGCGGTCTACCAAAATGGACGTGGTCTACCGTAATAATATTAAAGTAATAAAGTACAATATAAGTATAATTTAAAGTATAAAAAAAAATTTATTTATTTAGGATTCACAAAATGATCTACCATAATAATATTAAAAGTATAAAAAAATTTTATTAATTAAGGATCTACAAAATTATCTACCGTAATAATATAAAAGTATTTTAAAGTATAAAAAAAAAATTTATTTATTAAGGATCCACAAACCATAATTTCATATCTCTAAGGAAAGCATCAAAAATATTATCTGTTTTATTTAATCCTCGCCACCAATACTCGGTTTAAGTACCTATCTAAGAGGTCTTCATTAGTACCATACATTTTTTTAACGATTTTGAGTCTAAGAGGCCTCCAAAGATAATAAATATAAATGATGCGGGATTCCCAGCTATATAGGTAGAAGGTAGAACACATAACATTGATAGACCGCATACTATACTCATATTTATAGTTACGTAGCACACAAAACGGAGGTAGACCGCATATTAGGAGATAGCCAAAAATTCAAATAGGTAGGTAATACATTTTTTTAAATATTTTATTAGAAGTTATTAAGTGCTACTTGTCAAATTCTAAATGTATTTTTAAGTTATTACGTTTCAAATTAATGAGGTTTACAACAAAAAAAATTTGATATTTTAAAAAATCGTAAAAACTAATCTATCTGACTTAGAAAACGTTTTTACAATCAAAAATTTCCAAAAAACCCTGTTTTCAATTTGGATATTTTTGGTAATAAATAATGTTATATTTTACATTTTTACGTGTAACGCATGAGTCAATAAATCGTATTTAAAAATATATTAATAAGAACAAAAGCTATTTCATTTGTCCCGTCTTCTAGCATGTACATATATTATCCTTTATCCATTTCATATTTACCAATAATATTATGCAAGATATAAACATTAATTGGCTTTTGAAAGTTGACAATTTGTTTCGCCCTCCTGAAAATATTACAGTTGTCTATAATCGTTTTTCAATGGAAAAGATTCTGGCATCGTGCCTGCCTGTAACCGTATAGTGTGTATAACCGGTATGTAAGCTGTAGAATAACCCAACTGCCCGTTTAGTAAAGTCGACGCGATGATGTGCACGTTATCATAATGCGTTCAGCGGTGTGATCCAATTTTTTTGTCAGATCGAACCTATTTTTAAACCCACGATATTGTACACGTTCTCCCGCCGCCATTTATTCGTGTAACGGCGTACCATATTCTCTATTAATAAGTACGTATCGGCGCGATACGCCCCGCGCCATCACACTTCCCAGTACAACGCGACGAGCTGCACCGACCATCATGGTTACACAATTGATCAAGGTAAGAGAACGAGCGATTCATGATAAATTATTATATATTTTTTTTTTAAACGTGGTTTATACCTACGTCACCAATATATGACACCACGCCGAATAAGAAACGCCTGATTAATTGTAGAGCAATATTTTTTATAAGTGAATTGTAGTTTGTGAAATATCAAGTAAGTACCTATTACTTATGTTGTGACACTCAAAGATTCACGGAAATCCATAAAAGCTCTCGAAAGATGTGAGCCCCTAATTTTATTTAATTTTAATTTTTTTATCTCCAACACTGTTATGCACTTATACCTAGTTGATGTGAGGGCGTGTATGGGGAAAATACCATCTCGTAATCACAGATTTCGAATTGCAGTCATGCGCAAATGCGCAATCACATTTGTACGGAGTGATTTTTTGGTCGTTAATTCGAATTTTATATCTTTAAATTCTCTAGTTTAATGATCCTATAGTTTTTCCATAAATCTTTGCTTAAAATTCGCATGATATTGTTTATAAAATGGCGTTATATTCAAAGCGAAATACAAACCAGTATCTAGTTTCCAATTCTTAGTCGTGAAGGATGACAGATTTTACTTGGTAGGACTGGTAGATATTAGTGGGTATTAAATTTTGTATCACAACTGTTTTTTTAGTGCTTTTTGTCATATTATTCAAAATACCATCAAGAGAGTATTTTAGAGATTATACTGAAATAAAACGATCCAACTCTAATATTAAGTTAAAATACTTGCGTTTTTTGTTTTATTTTTTTTTACAAAAACATGGAAGTTCGTCGTACGTCATGAATATAGTTATCTAAGTTAAACATAATCATAAATCTCATCGAAACTAAACTTTTAGTTTTTAATGATACCTTGTGTCAAGATGACTATCAAGTTCAAAATTACTCAATGTAAATCCCAAATAAACTGAATCCATAAATAATAAACAACAAGTTAATAGTATTTTTCTGATAATTAAATCGTTTTTAGTTTGTACTTTTTAAATATACATGTTATTATTTGACAAGGAACCTCAATCTACTATTTACAACAAATAACCTCTATGCGTTATCACCTTGTTCGATAAGACGTTCCAAAAATCAGGATTCGGATAAGCCCGAGTGCAGTTAAAATAAAAAAAAAACCGTTTTTATGTCTCCCGATTGACATTGTTGCGCGGTCTTTCAGGTGGCGGAGGACCCGGCGGTCGGCAGGTACGTGGCCGCTAATGTGGACTTGGCCGCGTGGCAAGTGGCGCTCGTCGAACGGCCGCTGATCCGGGGCCCGTCGCAGATCACCCGGCCGGTGTGTCTGGGATGCCTGAAATTGATCACTGCGGACTCAGCGACGAGGTGCGAACGGTGCGGTTGGCCGATGTGCGCGGATAGCAAATGTTCGGACGACGAATGGCACAGGGCCGAATGCGATTGGACCGTGACGCGGAGGAAGCAGAAGGTGAGTGCGGGAGTTCGTGATGGAGACACACCGTTTTTTGACCGACGAAATCCAGTGAAACGGAAATGTACAGTTTTGTAAATAGAGAAAAATTCTTCAACAGCGTTTTACGATTTTATACGTACCATGTCATAGTATAGGTATATACCTGCATGGCTACATAATACGATGGATATGATCTGTTTAATTTTTTAGATTAAAAAAAAAATTGTGTTTAGTTTCCTACTTTGAAATTACAAGTATATAATACATATTATATTGTTAATGAAAAGCCCGAAAATTAATTATTACCTGATCATAAATATAATAAATTTTTTTTTAAATATTATTCCTTGCACTTCCTGGTGTAATAAATATAAAAATAATAATTTTCTAACAACTGTAAACTGTAAGTACCTATAATACCTATATAATAGTACCTATATATTCTATAATAATTGTATTACATTCACTATCATTGCAGTTAAATCGACTAATATTGATTTTAATAAATAATTAAAATACGTTGATATATATAAATATTATATTATATATACATGTTCGAATAAAGCCGGTATATTTAAATAAAAGTTAAAACTATATTCAAATATGATATTTATATCGTAGGATACGAAATCAACTAAAATTAAATACAATTACTTATTATTTTGCGATACGTATACCAATCTTAAGATTTTGACGTCCTCATGAAATGTACAGCCCAGGTCCGATGCCACCCGCATCCCCCTAAATACCTACGCCCTTGTCTATAATACAAATGTTAACATACATAGATGATGACTATATTTCGTATACGGATAAAGTTATGAGGATTATTATTGCACCCCGTCCCACTGTAATAGGTAGAGATCAAAGACTTCGCGAACCCGCATCCCAGCTATCAGTCGATCACAGTGATCAGGTGCCTGTACCAGAAGCACACCAACCCGGACGTCTGGGCCAAGTTAACCAAGTTGGAGTCGCACTGCGTCGGTCGCCGTGGTGGATCCAAGTACGAAGCGGACCGCATATGGATTGCGGACCACTTGCGCAGGTTTTTCAACCTGGACCCGACAGAATGGACGGTCGACGAGATACTCCGAGTGTGCGGGATCGTGCAGGTCAACGGACACGAAGTACCGCTCACCGATCCACCTCACGTGGCCATCTACGACGTTGGATCGATGCTGGAGCACAGCTGCGTGCCTAACTGCTCCAAGACGTTCACGAGCGACGGGCACCTGTTAATCAGGACCGCAGCCACGGCTATCGCCACCGGTGGACACTTGTCCATCTCGTACACAGACGTACTGTGGGGCACCGCGCAGCGACTAGCTCATCTGGCCGACACGAAATTTTTCGTCTGCAAGTGTCCTAGGTGCTCCGACCCCACTGAACTCGGAACGTACTTTAGCGGAGTCAAGTGTGCCACTGAGTGAGTTAATTTCTTTATAGTGCCTACCCAACTTACTGCAATAATAATTACGTTCGGTTAATAATACCTATAAAATACGAAAAGGCTACAAATTGATTTTGATTATGCGAGAACGAGTGTCGAGTGGTTTTTGACTCTATGTAGACAACAAACATAATATATAAAAGACGGATTTTATAAATAGGTTCTGATATTGTCATATTAATTGCTTTGAAATATTATTTATTTATTCCAGGTCATTGAGCGACAATGTTATGAATGTTTTTACCTCATCCAACGAATACCAATTTCCAACCAATGACACCATATATATTTAAAAATAAAAATATCAACTATTACAATTTCCGTGTATAATCTATAACCAATGGCAACTATTTACTAACAAAAAAAAAATCCAATTTTCATTATAAATTCCAAGACCCCTGTTTGACTACTTCTTTAAAATTCGATTATCTAAAGCATCAGAGGAGTTTTGTAGTTTTTAAGATGTAAATATTATGAATTATAATGAATGAATGAATGATTAAAAAGAATGATTAGTATTTGGCTTTTGTATACTTACTTTTGTAGTTAGATGGATAGATTTATAATTTATTGTGAAAAAGTGCTATATAACTAAAAATAATAAATGTTTCAAAAAAATAATTACGATAAACGATGATGTGTAAAAAACTAAAAACTATTTAAATACGGTAATTAATTATTATATTATCGATAATATTGTTTATATAATATCACGTATGTACTAGTATGAAATATAACTTGTGCACCAATCAAAAATATTATTTATGTTACACGCGTTCGCCTTTTCAGAGACTGTATGGGATACGCGTTGCCGAACGTCCATCCGTCTACCGACGACCCTTTCGACGTCGCATGGACGTGCAACTTTTGTTCCACGGTCGCCGACCCAAACCGGATCGAACTCTCGCTGTCCCACGTGGGCAAAGATATGGCAGCAATGAACCGCCGCGACCCAAAACACTGTCGCATGTTCCTTGACCATTATGTGTCGGCCGGTGAATTGCACCCCAACCACTATTACTTCACCGAAGTCCGCCTTAACTTGGCGCAACTGTACGGGCAGCTGGAGGGACAGCCGCTGGACACGCTGTCCTCGGAACAGCTGAACCACAAGCGAGAGTTGTGCCTGAAAGTCTTAAAAGTTGCGGACGTGTTGTTCCCCGGTGAGTCTTGAAAACTTTTTCGCGTACCTATAGTTATAGTTTAAATATCATGTCGTTTTCGTATACAAGAGTTGTATTTGTTTATTTATCTCTTTTGTCTTTGGTAGCCGAATGCCGAATAAGAGGCGCCTTGATGTTCGAATTGCACGCCGTAATGGCAGAAGACGCTAGGAGATCGCAGCACGACACCAATACCGTGATGGAGGCTCTGTTGGTGAGTTTTCTCGCGAGTGGTTTATGCAGTGAATTGTTACACAGACGGATAATGTCATAATCTATTGTTTTTCGATCAGAGATCCAAGTTTTATCTAGAACAAGCCGAAAACTTGTTGAAATACGAACCGAAAGAATTGCCCGAAGGTCAAATGGCCGCCCAGTGCAAACAGAACGTCATAGATTTGGATTTGTTGTTAAAAAAATTACACGAATCGATTGGCAGTGCACCGATGTAATGATTATTTGCCTTCATGTCAAGAGTTTACCTGACCATCGAGACGGTATGCCTAATATTATTGTAAATTCATTTACATATACCTACATTTTATATTGTTATAAAGTTATATCTGATGCAAATAATAAAATAAACTATATAATATTAAATATTTATACGTATAATAATTAAAAACCCATGTTACAGTTTATTATTCTTATCAGCCACGTCTTCACTCAAATATTGTTGAGCGATATCGTCGTGGGCCACGACGTTCGGTGCGTTTACCATAATATTTTCTTTCCTCAATAGCACCTGAAAATCCGAATACATTATAGGTAATTGTAGCTACACGCGGTCGTGTTCTATATATGAAGCTTATTTACTTAACATGTTCTAGTACAATATGTATTTGTTTCGTTTTACACTCACCTTTGAATGGTGTGGACCTCGAATCCAAATGTTTTTCTCGTAAGTCAGTCTGGTCAAATTGACAGCGTCCAGTGTCTAAAATTCCACGTCATAACGATACTTTGATAATTATAAATAAATGATAAATCGAGTCAGGTGCGTATCCAGAAGAGGTGTTACAGGTGTAATAATACCCCTTCCCCACATTGACCGTTTTATGATATAATGTCTTATAAAGGTATAAAGATTCATCATATTATAGACCGTAATGTACACAATATATTTACCATAACGAAATATATATAGCCAGGCGTGGACTGTCTGGGATGCTACAGCATCTTTTGCTTTAAAATAGGTTTAATCTAAAATTTAATCTTATTCGTTTTTAATCTAATGTTGTAAAATTTTGTTTGAATGTTTGCTGTAACTTGGCACCTATTTATGTTTTTTTTTTTTTTTTTTTTTTTTGAGTATTTTTGATATTCGATTAAAACAAAACAAAATATTTTAATATTTTATGAATAATTTACTTATTTTAAATCTGCCTTAAACATTTTTTTTATTTGCCATTTAAATTTTGTAGCATTCCGTGCCATTATTTGGCAGTCCACACTTGTATACAGTGTATATTATTTAAAAATGTTATCACACTCTTGACTCATCAGTTCTGGTAATAACTGTGGTTTTGTGATAACAAATAAAACTACACATAAGTTATTAATTTGATATGTATGATTTTAACTTAGAATAACACTCCCTCTCACCTCTTTTGAAATTCCAAGGTACGCGCCTGAAAAATGTATAACCTAACCTAACCGTGTACGCATAAATGCATATGTAATAAATTATAGTAACTCATAATATAATATAAATATACTGACGTCATCCGCAGACTTCGACACCGCGTCTGTAAAAGACTCTTCGTTTTCGTCGTTTTCATTTTGTTCAAGTTTCATTAGTTGCATATATCTGAATCATTCTATCACTGATCAGTGAGTTAATTGTTATATAATTATAACAAACGGCCATCGCCCAGCCAACTCACCTCGATGTCTGTGTGGAGGTTCTCTCGTCCACGAAGTCCGTCGGAGGATTTTCCAGTTCCCAGTGTCGGCTGCAGGACGAACACCGGCACTCTTTGATCAGCTGTACACGTTTTGTGTGATTCGACCCATCGTTGCACTTAAGTTTTACCTACAGCAATAGATCATAATTATATAGATAAATAAGAGTAATTCTGCAGTTTACCCATTCCCGAGGGTATATCATTTACAATGCATTAACACTGCAGGTACCATGCAGAACTTATTGTGGACTTTGCTCCCCTTTCCCTCATGACAAAGCTTTTTTTAATAGGTAGGTTTTTAATTATATTATGAAAATTTTAAATGTTATTCTATAAAATAGATCATGTGTGACTGTGACATAGGCAAAACTATTGCTAAAATGCTTTGAAATTTTTGATTTTTGTTCAAAAAATGGTTCATCAATAATTGTACCTTTGTCATATACAACGTTTAGCCCTCTAGTTTGTAGTATAGACAATGCTCAAATCATAGTATATGATTTTGTCATTAATTAAAAGTTATATATACAAATATATTATGCACAATGGTAATTAATAATTGCTAATTATTAATGAAAATTGTTTAGCACCTCTCCGGATAGGTCTGTATATATAGTTGCACCCGTAATAATCAATAAGTACATAATTATTTAGTATACATTATACATACGATTCGTAATCCTTCAAATGTAAAGCACTCATTATTTTCAAAACTATTAAGTTATAGAAAATCTTTTTGAAGCCTTAACGCTTAACCAAGCAATTATGATGTTTTTATTGGAAAAATACAATTTTTAATTTTGTTTTTCAAAAGCAGAATATTTTTTTGAGTATTTCGATGTCTACTAAATATTGAATAACTGCCTAACGTAAAGTTAATCAAGAGGAATAATTTTGAAAAATATATAGGAACAGGGAGTATGTACTGCCTAATGCCTCAGTGCCCGTAAGGTAATTATATTTCCCCTCATGCTCACAGGAATCCATAGTGTGTTTACGGGTTGGCAGGAGTCACAGTACGAATTGACTTCATCGCCGTTGTTGCCCGGAACCGTTCTCGGTATGGAATAACTGAAACATGCGCCCAGGCAAACGAGGTTGTCAATCTCCACGGGATCGCAATCGACATCGGATATGACTTGTTTAATTGGCGTGCTCGTACACCATGAATGCTTGTCCGGGTATAAAACTATATTGTGCACCTGTACATTGTAGATTGTAATTCAATAATTATTACATCATTCACGCGCCGAGCACAAGCGTACTATTATTTATTATTATACACATTTCACATCAAGATCAATGCATGTACTGCGAGGTGTAGGTACCCTACGTACCTTGTGTCGCCTGAGCGTATAATTGTTCGACCCGAATGCAGACGCTCGTACGCCGAATACCAACACAGATGTGTACACCAAATAATTCATAACGGTCTTTTTGACATTTAAAGAGCTCGGAACCATCTGAAAAACTATTTGTCCTTAAATTCACCTGATAAATAAAAACAAAAAAAATTGACATAAATTGTTAAATCAACCGGTCGGGTCGTATAATTAATGAGATTCGTATACCGCACTACCGTGTGCATGCGTACTACTGCAGAATTCCGATCACATTAGGGATATTTATATAGGTGATATCATTAATATATACTACATCAAACGGAAATTGAAAGAGTATAATATATAGACATATGTCGCATCCACATAGTGAAAGCACTCAAATCATGAAATGGGTGTCCATTATATAATGAATTTTCGTCAAAATTCACAATTTGGACGAATTTCACTGTCTGAATATTCAGTTCATGAAATGAGTGATTTCACTATGCAAATGCGACATAAATACAGCCAAACCTCCCCTAACGGTAACTCATAAATAGCGAACACTTCCGAATAATGGACAACATTTAGAGGTTTCACTGTGCTATTATAAATTGTGAGATCTGATGCACGTGAAACACTTAATTGTCATACCAATAATATACTGCTTAATATATATATATATATGTGGTAGATGTAAACATATATACATAATATATAAATATTATCTTTATTATTATTATTATTATTAGTTTATTACTAACTGCTGTTTACCAATTATAAGTACTATTTAGTATTCGCTATACGCAGTCCTCAGCTGCTTGAAAGCACGTGAAAGTTTCGATATAATGTTCCATTGTGCCACCATTATACAGTTCAATTTATTTTTTTGTTGTTCAAATGTATAGGCTTTGACTTCTAGAGCATTAGCAAACGTTCAAATTATTATATTATTAAATCATATATATATATATACATATACAACCCAACATCTAGTAACAACATACAAAATGATATGTATAACGAACACAATACAGTCTCGTTTGTATAGTGTCATTCAACCATAAAGTATTTGTGCCTCGGAAGACCGCTGCAGTTCTGTATCATTCACGTAATATTTTGGCAGGTAGCCACTTGGAAAACGGCAACTTCGGGTTGAGGACGTTGAGGTAGGAATGGTAGGATTTAATATTAATTACTAGAACGGGGGGCTCAGTGAATGAATCGAATCGAATCTCGTTACTAGTATATATATATTATATATATATGTGGAGTAAAAGTAAACATCATACAGCCGTGGCTCGCGGAATCGATCCAAACGATTTGTGATATGTGTTTGGAGATCGGCGTCAAATATCAAATATATTGTGAGGAAAATTATAATTATGATGTCTGTACAAACGGAAATTTGCTTTTATTTTACATATAATAATTATTTCATGAATTAATGAAAATATAATATACTATCCGGTTATAGGTACCGGGGATCATCGACCTGGAGTAAATCTACTTTTGGCAACCGTCCCAAGTCTTTTCTCGAGAAATCGTTCCATTCATGACGATTGCAACTAATTACGACTGGAGGAAAGGTGACGGACACGGTATAAGCTCCCCCGGCACTGTTTACCGTCATAAGCACAGTCCAATAACCGGTTTGCTTACTGATTAGCATACACGATTTTAATCTTACCAATGATTAATCGTTACTTCTGGGCATATTTATTTAAACTGTGTTATTTCAACGAAAACGTTGTGCACATAATACTATAATATATCCGCTCCTAGCTAAATCGAAGGAACTTGAGGTGATAATGATCTAAAATTGCAACTAAAAATCTTTGTTTTGGCGAGTAGTCTAGACGAAAACATTGGACGATAATATTTTTTCTTGTGTTACACAATCATTTATATTCTTACGAAAGTCCAATGGATTTAAGCTGGTTAAACAAGCTTAATGTTAAATTATAATAATATTTGTACAGTTAAATAGTGAAAAAAGTTTTTTGGTAACCTAGTACACGTCTGCAGATCTTCCAGCGACGAGTCTAATAAAAATCTGGAATCAGTGGGAGAATGGATAATCAAAACATACAAATAATATTATATGTAGTTTGAACATTTTTAAATAAATATAACTATTTTATCTATAGCTCCAGTTCATTGTCAAATAATCATTTATGTAAATAAATAATTAAATTATGTAGGTAATAAACATTATGTGTGTGGTACTGTGGTTAGTCTCTGGGCTCTTGAGGGTCTTAATCCCTTACTCCCCCTTTGTTCTGTCATATTGACATCTACATAATCGATATTAAATTCAAATTAATAAAATAATAACCCAGTTTCAATTAAAGAAAAATCAAAAATTAAATAACAAGTAAGATATCTATATTTTAACTAATAATTAAATAACTAACAGACAACAGTTATTACAAATTTGAATTATCATCAAAATGGTTCTTACAAAAACATTTAGTATTTCCAAATTATTATAAAATGTATATGAATAGGTTTTTAAAATATTTCACGACTTCGCATCATGCTATATTATTACATAAATAAATGATTTTATTAAATGTCGTACCTCAAATTGACAAAATACAAATTCTAAAAATATTATCCAAGTATATTTAATTAAATTAATATTTTTTAAAGTATTTATAATTTCGTCTATCCAAGTATATGAGCTCATAACAATTATATAAAAAGTATACAAAAATTTATAAATTCAAATAATAAACCATAGAAATAATTTGTTTTTGTTGTATAAATAACATTTCTACCATTTTTTTTCTTCCTATTTTATAGATATTAGATACACAAATTCCGTTTTTTTCGTATAGGTATATTTACCTACCTATATAAAAATATGTATATTTGTTATGAATTAAAAACAAATTTAAAAAATGATTTTAATTGAGAGCAAATTTGGATTTTAATAAATTATTAGTTCATCAAATAATTAGGTAATTAAAATAATTTGAATAAATAAATATTTAAAAAAATACTTATAATTTATTATTTATTATTTTAATCCAAATAAATTTTATCTTTAAATATAATTAAAACCACATTTAATACTTAATAAATTTAAATTGTATAACATGAATTAATATTGCATATACTTACAGGAAGCACAAATATTCCGAGAACTATATACACCAGCTCAATTGCGTTCACATACTGGCTGAATCATTATCATTTCCTTGTCTACATGTAAAAAAAAACTCCCATAGCTGAATGGTGGGGGTATATGACTACTAAACATGTTGCTAACCGAGTGACCTGCTGCTAATTTCATTACCAATTTAATATTCATTATTTTACTATATAAATACATATATTATTATACATTTATACATAATATACATATATATGGTGTATTTGGAGGATTTAATAATTTAAATAAAAATCTATATAAATGAGCAATTATCGTCAAATCCTTCAGACCCATATTCCCTATATAGTGACATAGTGTACCATGAATTATGATGATCTGATGCATTGAAATGTAAAATTATCATTTATTATAATATTATGTTGTATATTATATTATTCTTTATATACACGTATGATACTATGATGTACCTATATGCATCTGTCATCTAGATCCAAAACTCACCAGTAAAAAGAAATATTTGAGATTTGACTGACGTTCTAGTAAAGTTGGGATACTCAGCTGGTACCTAGTAGCTATAACTGTACTATAACAATAAAATACCATCTCATATTATAATATGAAGTCGCGTCAGTGCTCTAGTGGAACAACCTACAAATTTACAATATTTTAGTGAACAACAATAACCGCATACTATGCAGTTTAATACATCAACTTTAAAATAATTAATAATTTAATAACTATATATGTAAAATAGAGTTACAGTATCTATATAGAATACAGACATCAGACTGCATGAGGATATTCAAAGATGCAAAAAAATGTTCATGTGCATGCAAATCATAATAATTCAATTTGTTTCAACTCGTACTCCGCTACTCTTCGCGTGATTTTCAATATATCACTCTTATGTATAGGGTTACTCAGGTGATAGTGTACCTACTACAGTTCAATATTATTACTAACCAATCATTTAATAAACGTCGTGTACGTTGCTGGTTGCTAGGTGTTCCCATTGATTTTTTTGAGAGTATACTATATCATCAAATATAAACATTTAATACAATAAAAATATGTTTCTTATGGTTTTTAAGAGTAAAGCCGGTAAAGAGCGTGTCAATAATATGGAAAAAATTTTAAGCCAAATTTTTTATAATACATCCTCTTTATATTATTACGTATATTTTGTCAATCTTTACAAATATTGTATAATAATGGTATAATATCGATCACGATTGAGAGCATACGCAGTATATTCATAATAATATTGAAAAAAATCTTAAGAGTATACGGCGTATATGTAGTATATACGTTTACCCTATAAGAAAATCCTAGTATATATTGTGTGTAATTGTGTTAGTCTGTATATGAACGTAGGTCATAAGTTTCTAGGACCTGTAATATATAACTCAGAAAACATTATTTGGATCGATTCAACAACTACAAGGTTCTCAAGACCGGTTCGTGTAGTATAGGAATAATTAACCAATTGCTC
The DNA here is from genome assembly GCF_037042655.1 of Diuraphis noxia. Lineage (NCBI taxonomy): Eukaryota > Metazoa > Arthropoda > Insecta > Hemiptera > Aphididae > Diuraphis > Diuraphis noxia. Next base: position 69,838,989 of record NW_028301713.1, read on the forward strand.
CTTAACTGGACAGAATTTGATACAAATATCGACAGCCCTCACTTAGTTTAATCAAACGAGGTAGGAGTGTCTGCATATTATCGTAAAAGTTAATAGTTTTGCGGTCATTAAAAATGTATTTGGCCACGAGTAAAAAAAAAAAAGCGCCGTTTTATGATACTTCAATGATGCATCTACGATTTAAATCTGCGCACACTTGTGGGTGCCGATGAGTGTCGAGAAATGTCTATACTATATATATAATATATAGATCAATCGACTCGGCACATTTGCATCCAACGAGACTTTCAGAATCAGTGCAGCCGCATAAATATCATGACGTAGGTACCTAGTGTTTGCAAATTTCTTGAAATTTAAAATTGTTAAAACATTTCATGAAATATTTCAATATTATAATATATTTATTTTTTTTAAATAAGTTTTTATTTTTACGTATAATTGCAATAACTTACCTTCACAATTCTATAACATAATTATTTATTAGGGGAATCAATCATTAACTACTCATTAATGATGGTTTTCTTTGGTTAAGTTAATGATAAATAATCTTCATTAATATTTGTAACAGAAAAAATTTTAATGGTTTATAAGAAATGTTTCATACTTCAAACACTAGACGTAGGCAACGAAAATCTTCGACGTTCGTAATCATAAATGTTATGTGGTTTACTTGAGGCGCCGGCTGTTCGGTGCTAAGAGTTTCCCGAGGTTCTAATGTAAAAATATACTTAAATTGAATGCGTTTTTTGTATTGTATAGTTATGCAGAGACCGGGGCCTACATTATAGGCACCTAGTGAACCTCTGCTGCGGTGAATATGTTACCGTCAATGATGTAATTTAGCTATATTAACGTAAATGTCTAACCAATATCATAAATACTTAACATAAGTTGACGATATGTGGGAAAAAAATCGGAAAACTTGGGAAAAACTGAGACCTTTTTCGATGTGATTTTTCTATATAAATGGTTGTCATTGGATACGTAATATTACTTTTATCAAATAATATATATATGTACATCAATACGGAACAGTCGATGTTAAAATGATGCGTCATAGGTATCCTCAAAAAGATTTTCTAGTTGCCCTTAAAAATTATACTGCCAAATATTACAGAGTTCTATTTGCAGTATTTAATATAACGTTTAGACAACTTAACAGTCTCGGTATGGACTGATAATCTATTTCATATAGATGTTTTGATTAGAAATTAATAATTACTTGAAGTGAAATTAGATTTAACGCCTTAAAATGTTTTAAGTAGGCAGCCCTACGTTTCCGATGAGACAACTTAACAGTCTCGGTATGGACTGATAATCTATTTCATATAGATGTTTTGATTAGAAATTAATAATTACTTGAAGTGAAATTAGATTCAACGCCTTAAAATGTTTTAAGTAGGCAGCCCTACGTTTCCGATGAGTCAAAATGTTTTGTGCTTTTTAATCGAGCTGTTCCGTATTATTATCTGTAATATTCAAGCATTTGCATGTATTATAGGTACGATACATATAATAACATAATGGTAGAAAATGTCTAGAAATTGGTATGTTTTGCTGATCTATAAATGGTTGCCAAGGTTACGTACAATAATACAATTGATTGATACTTATGGATATCACAATTTTAACTTACAATAATATTATGATGTTTTTTCAATATATTTTTATCTCGCGCTGGCTTATCAAAAGTTCATGGACTTAAAAAATTTAATTTTTTCAATATTATATTATATTATTATAATAATAAGCAGAAATACGGTATATACATTTTTTTATAAGTACTGAAGTACATATATTTATTATTTATACATAAAAAAAACCACGCAAAATTAGGAGAGAACATTAGTATATAATATATAAGTGATAATCTGTTTTAAAAAAAAAATTTTTAGCAATAGCTTTGATTATAAAACCAAAATGAATTTTAAAAAAACATTCGCTCAAAACCACAACTTACTCATAAAAAAAACTAAGACATGCAGAAATTCATGGTATCGCTAAAAAACTAAATACATTTTTTTTTAATTAGCTTCTAGTGTAATTATATACTAAATAATTTATTCACTCCACTTATTCAATACAACACAAAGAGTTAAAGTTAATAACAGTTATAGCAGTCCTTTTTTAAATAATCCATAGTTTTCCATAGACCATAAGGCATAAAGTATAGTAATATAAATAAATACACCTAGAAAATATGATATTATTTTTAAAACTACGCGTAGTTATGTACCAATAATTATAATTGTCTTTAGAAAAATAAATTGGCTTGAAATCCTTAGCTGATGCTGGCTAATTGTTAAACGTACTGCAATATTTGAATTATTATTGTATAGGCAATTGTTATAATATTGATAATATTTCGTAAATACCTATTTGCGGACTACAATAAGATTTAAATAGTTAAATGCGTGAGGCAATGACTAATATTTCCCAACAATAAGAAGCCAAATGATTGGATTTTCTCCTTAAAATTTCCAATTAAATTATTATATAATAATAATATAATTAAAACTGTTTTGAATATACACGATTGTGGTTCTATAACGACGATAAACTTAAAATCAATAATTGTAATTTACAAATACTTAGTTTCGAATAAATATAACTTATTATTTTTATTGTTTGACGAACCTCTATAGTCTTTAACAATATACATCTGCCAATGGTGAGATTTTATGTTTGACAATATTATAATATTTTAAAAACGTTGAGAGTAAAACTCAGAAATATTTAATAATGAATCAACTTTTGTGACTTTAAGCTGATTAACGTCACACATACATGACTGCAATTTAAAATAATATGCATTCATCCGCTTAAGTGTACAATATTTGAAATAATTTTACCCTCACCCAATTTCATTACTGAATGTTTCTTCCATCAGAATTCTAACGTCTGTGATAAAGAAATTATCAACCCACAAGAATCACATATTTTTTATAAAGAAGTGTTAAATGAACATATGACAACAAATTACGTAGCAAATCGTGAAAAATCAGACGAGAGTCTCGAAAAGCCTAAAAGTAAATTTCTATTCAAATAATATTTATCATAAATTATTAATCAAATTTGTGTAAAAGTTATTTTTGTGGGCGAATGCGACTATAAAGTATCAATTTTTTTTTTTAAATACTATATATTAGGTAATTATTATACTATCATATTATAGTATTGTGGTAGTTAATTACATTTATATTTTGTATTACACGTTTTAGTGAAAGAGCATTTCAATAATGGAAAACTATTGGATGTTAATAATGTTTCTGACACTTCTAAAGAAGTACAGGTACGAAATTTGTTCCGTAAATTAATATAGATTTCTATTTAGATAAGTCGAATATTGTAAAATAAATATCGATGTTAGACTTATCCATACGGCTATACCTATTACCTACTATAACTATACAACACTTTGGGAACCGCCGATCCAAGTCAACCACTTCATATTGACAAGCTGAGCTTAATTTATTGTATAATATTATTATAAAATATAATAGTTAAACTTGCACTGGGTAGGTACCTGTAGGAAATAAGAACTTATAAATCTTAAACTATATACTCATGCAGACAAATTGTTTAATAAGTAAGATATTTGGAATGTACTTAATATGTTCGTTTCTATCATATTTGTCCATTGTTATTTAGATAATCGATAATTACGGCGGCGATGGACTAAAATTGGAAACGATCGAAAAGAAGTTCGAGGGATTAAAGGTTATTGTTTACTGTGCATGCGTTTGGCAGTCCGTGGATTTTATTAAGTTTTTTGAATAATGAATGTATTGTATTATATATATATTTAGATAGAAAACGAGTTAATTGCGGATAAAGCTCAGTTAATTAACAACGAATACAAGTTTAAAAATGATCAGATAACAATGGTCAAAGACCAAACTAACAAGTATACCTACCTATACGATATACGCCACCCGATTTATAGTTATTGAATAATTGTTTTTATTGTTTCTATCGTTTAATTATTAAATTATATTATATAATATAATATTATTACGTTATCGTTACCTTTACGTATTTATATAGAGTTCAAAACGAAATAGAAAAAATACACTATATGAAAATAAAAAATGAATTGGAAAATGTAATGTGCTTAAAAACCGTTGTTGACAAAATGGTGGCAATCCATAGCCACGTCGATCAGTTTGAAATGACAGTGAACGGTTTGGAGACCGCTGTCGAAGAGGCGTGTGAAAATAAAAAAATCATGACAGAAATAATGGAGGTGTCCGAGTACATGAAGAACCAATATTATTTTCAGATGGCTGAAAATCAACGGCACTTTGCAGAGCAGATCGGTAAAAACTTGGGTGAAATCGACCAGTTGAAGACGGACGCGGACATTAAAGCTATTGAACTCAATGAGCTAGAAAAACGATTCGCCGAACAACAACTTTGCGTTGGTTTGCATCAGGAATCGATGAAACGCGTCGAAAAGTACATTGCCGATATGGTAGGTATATACTATACCGTAAAAAATGCAGTATATTAATCTATATATGTATATATATATAATATACATTGATTAGTCATTTAAACATTAGAACACTGATACCGGCCATCGATAATCGGGTAATAATAATAATAATATAATGATGATGATGATGATGATGATTGGCACGCTTAACGCGTCTGTATATATGATTCATGTGTATGGATATACATTTGTTCGTAGGCATCATATAGATTCTAAATATATGAGGTACAATGGGCAAAAAGGATTTGTAATTAATTGCCTTAATCTGTGAATTCTACCATCACTGAATTGAAAACTAATCAGTTTTTTTTTCAATAACTATTGATTAATAAAAATAAATATTAATTGTAAGATGTATAAATTACACGCAATTACACGCGATTGCGCATTATGATAAATATATACACTTCGATTTATAGGTACAGTATATATAGGTACATATAATGTGTGATGTGTGAACGTATTGAAATATTAATGCATTTTATGTCCATTTACATTCGTACCATTAAATATTACGTTATGTCAAAAATGAACAGATATTATTAAAGCATAAAAATTACTATAATATTGCAGTTATCAATTATCGATTCGTATTTAAAACAATTGGAGAGCGAAAATAATCAATTAGCGATACCCAACGATAACCAAAAAGAAACTGTTTTGCTTTTAGCTGTGAGTAATATTTACGTAAAGTTATGTTGTTATGCATTATTATTTTTATCATCATGCCTATATCCTTATGGGCTATAGCAATATACATATACATATAATATATACCATGCTCGAGTCCTAGAAGTATCGATGCGCAATGTGAGAACATTAGTTTGGGATCTCAAAAATTGACGATTTTGAGTTATACTTGCTTACTTATTGTGAAAATATCATTCTTGTCTATGCTGTCGTACTGAAAATATTGAATGCGTTCAATTATTTAACACGAAATAACATTAATTAAAGAAATTCACAAATTCAATTCTTGCATTAATGTATTATTTTGAGTTATTACTTATTATACTGTGATGTGCAATCGTATGCATAAGTGCGTATCTATATCATATTAAAATAACGCAATTATATAACATAATACAGGAAATTTCATTAAATAATTATAAATATACCATAATAACAATAATGTATTATTTTAACAACAATGTTGTAATGTGAAGGCATTTTTTACTTAACCTAGTTCATACTTTTTATTAAATAATTTAAGTATTATTACATGGACTTTGTTTGAAATAATAAATAAATAATGGCGATGGCGTTTGAATTTCGATTAAAAGGAATGCTTCCTTTAGCGCAATCAGATAAGTTTTGAAGTAAAGTAAAAATTCACAATATGATAAACTAACAAAAGAAAAAAAAACACAAAAAAATTGCTTGAGCAAAACAAACTACAACAAAAAGCTTTAAAAAAATTACTTGAAGGTTTTTTAATTTTGATTTAATTACTAGTATTTTACTATTTTCAGTATAATGTATATCATTCTTGTAAAATATCAGTGTATAAAAATTATTTATACATTTTCTATACTATTATTAAAATATTTATTAAAAAGTCTTCAACCTAAATAAAATTATTATTATTTTTTTATTCAATGGCTACGTTATATACGATTATAATAGTTATCTTTAAGTAAATATTAAAATGCAATAGTGTAGTAATTAAAAAAAAGTAATTTAATGAATGAAAATATTTTTTTATATTATTCAAACATAATACATTTTTTTAAACACTTTTAATAATATGATATACACCCATAGATAATTATATCTATTGATATACCTGCAACATTTCAAACATTTATTTATTAATTATTTTATTTATCAGCATTGGCGCAACTAGACATTTGAAGTAGGGGGTGCTTAAGCTCCAAGTTTTTCTGTGACTCGATGGGACCTAACACCACTATTTGCCTATATGTTTGCCTATATTAACCACTAAAACCAAACAAAAACCATAGTTCTGGTTCTACAGAGGACAGTACAGGGTTATCAGGGAATACCAGATTATATTATTATGTTAGGTACTGATTAAAATATACCATACAGATATATATATATATATATAGCACAGGCTATTTAAAATAACTAGACCGCTTCGACATCCTTATTTCTAATAAATTAAAATCAACACATCCAATAATTCAACATATAAATAACAAAATGTTATATTATAAAAATTACTATTGTGTTATAATTATAATTCGATAATTTTTTTTTTTTTTTAATTCTTAAGCGATTTTTAGGGGGTGCTAATTTAGACTTAGGGGGTGCTAAGGACCCAAAGCACCCCCCCCCCTAGTTGCGCCAATGTTTATCAGTGATTTATATAAGTTATAAAAACTTAAAAAATCAATTTTCTCATAACTATCAATTTTTAGGTTCTTCACTAATGTACTCACAGTGCGGATGCATCGTCTAATAATATAATATAAGCAAATGTATCATATTATAGAAACGGCCTTGCAGTATAGTATACTGCAGCGTTAGACCATTTTTTAAACTGCAGTTGTACCTACTATACAATACTAAAAGTGTTAAGAGTTTAGAGCTCCGAGACGCTGGCGTACTTTTTAAATCTGTCATATTTACATTGATAATAATGTTTACCACCATTATATAAATGCCATTTTAGGTTAAGTTAAATTAAAATAATAAAACTAATAAACCCAATATTTATGTAGAAACAATTGGAAGAAATTTACGGAATTATTAGTAACGAGAAAAGTTCAAGACACGACGAATAATCTGCAAGTTATATGCATTCATGGACAAATATACACGTATAAAAATGCCCACAAATAAAAAGATTTTTTTCTGTTGATTGAATATTTTAAATAAAGTTAAATAACTCATAATTATAAAATCTCGAAAACATAACAATAATATCTTAGCATTTCTAAGCATTAAGAATTGGACTAGGCTCCTGCTTATGTAGTTAAATAAATGTAAATGATATAGTACGTGTAAATTTCAAACTACAAAAGTATATACAAATTATACTAGGTAATAAAAAAATTAAAAAAACACATGAAATACTCGTATATTATAAATGGTTTTCATTCTAAATATTTGTGTAAATATATAAAAATTAAAAAATTAAAAAATATATAAAAATAATATTATTGCTTGTTTAATATTAGTAAAAAATTATTTTGATTTCTAAAAATAAGGGTATAATCAATCAGATATTAATAAATATATATAATGAAAATAAACGAATGTATTCTATTGCTCTGGTGCGTGCGTTATGTTTAACGGTAGTTTATAATTTTTCAAAAAAAATTTTTATTGTGCAAAATAATCATAGAATTAATCACAAAGCACTATATGAAATATAATTTTAATACACTTTACAAAAATTTAAATTTTTTTCTTCAGTTTACAACGATTTTATTCAGAACTTTTTTTAATATAAAACTCTTCTTTTGTATGAGGTAGCAAAAGCCATGGGAGTTGAATAGGAATTTCTTTGATTTCATTTCGATCAGATTTACAGGTTGTAATTAAACTTGTTTCCTCTTCAGAATTATCATGATCAATTATGTCAAGAGTATTCAAATTTTTCGGGCATAGGATTTGCGAAGTGTTAATAGTTGTTTGCTCCGAATATAATGAAGGTGAACTTTTGACTAGTATTTCATTTAAATTTGGATTTTCACACGTTTCAGAATCGTTGTTATTTAATATGTTATCAATTTTGATTGAACCGCCAAAATTCCGATGATCAATATTTATAACATTATTAGTATTATTATTATAGTTTTTATCACTATTCTTGTCGTCGTTGTAATCAAAATTCGTCTTTAAACGTTTTCCGCTTTCAACTGGATTTAATTTGGCATTTATGTCATTCATCTCTGTAGAAACTATTTCATTTACTCGTTCGCCTTTATTGTCGACGAAGTGTTCACATTTTTTGTTCAATCGTTCTGAAGGTTCGTCACCACCAAAATTCGTTTTTAAATGTTTTCCACTTTCATCTGGATTTAATTCGTTATTCGTGTTATTCTTATCTGTAGAAACTATTTCATTTTCGGTATGTTCGACCATCATCTCGGTCGACGCGTTTGAACATAAACGGTCATCATCGGCACACTGTTCAAGAGAATAATATGGTTCAGTAATGTTTGCCGCGGCGTCATTCGTTGCTAACGCGTCGCCTTTATTGTCGACGAAGTGTTCACATTTTTTGTTCAATCGTTCTGTAGGTTCGTCACCGTCAAAATTCGTTTTTAAATGTTTTCCACTTTCATCTGGATTTAATTCGTTATTCGTGTTATTCTTATCTGTAGGGACTAATTCATTTTCGGTGCGTTCAATCATCAGCTCATTCGGCTCAGCCGAGTCGTTTGGACATAAACGGTCATCATCGGCACACTTTTCAACAGGATATGGTTCAGTAGAATTGTTTTCCGCAACGTCATTCGCTGCTAACCCGTCGGCTTTATTGTCGACAAAGTGTTCGCATTTTTTATTCAATCGTCCTGTAGGTTCGTCACCATCGCCATCATCGTCTGCGACATCGATGATCATCGGGGGACGGCCATCGTTGTCTTCTCGGCTTCCGCTGTTGCAGTCTACCATGGTGGCGTAAGTGCTCCGTTCTCCCACTGCAGGCAGTCGATCACGCGGATAATCTATGACGTCACCCTCGAGGTCAATGAAACCTCCATCGTTATCACCCACGTTGTGGTGTGTCGACAGATCAGCGGAATCGTCAGCTGCAGTATAGTCGTCTCCGCCGTCGTGATTATCGACGATTTCGCGTACCAACGGATTTACGTCTTTGGTGGACGATCCGTCGTCGGCGGAATCGTCTTCTGAAGAGTCGCATTCGTCGTAATAGTCTTTAGACACGATCAGACTGTCCTTAGAATCTCCTCCGTCGTCACCTCCCCGATGGCCATCACTGTCACCGGAGGCCGATGGAGTAATTAGTACATTCCTATTTCGGCGCATATTCATTAGTGCTTTTACGGAATCCGAAATGGTTTTTTGTTCGATTTCGTTTAATTTAATTCTCATGGCTTGTTCCGCTTCGATACCACCCGTACTCCTGCATGGATATATATAAAAAAAAAAAGTTTTTCATTATTTTTACCTAAGCGGGTATCTGTGGTATAAGTATTGTTTTCTACTGAAATTAATAACTAATTCTCACCAAGCTTCTGCACATAAACGGTCCTTTTTGAATATTGGCCTCTCATCCAGATTGCATAGTTCTTTCTATAAAAATAAACACAATTTTCAAACAGCTTAAATAATGTAGAATATACAATTAAGTGTTTATCAAATTACATAGGTAATAAAATATGAAAACGTTTGTAATATTTTTAGTGTTTAACTTGGATATCAATGATATCATACTATTTAGAAATCCGGTTGATTTTTTAAAAACAATAATATCGGCAATATAATAATAATAATATTATTATATCATCACTTAAGTGACACGAGGTTGTTTATTGTCTATTTGAAAAAAAAAAAATAGAACAATGATATACTAACATAATTTTAAAACTTACACATTTAATAGTTAACGTTTTTCGATAGTTTTTTATCTTCGAAATTACACTATTTCCAGTTAAAGATAAAACGCGCAAAGATTCCATGTTGGTAAAAACCTATAAAGTTGGAAACAACAAAAAATTGAATCTCATGTGCAATTCACAATCATTTATCAGTTATAATTAGTACTTAGTAGTTTTCTAGATATCAACTTACATTAATGATTTCTGGATCATCTAGGTGGTTAAATGAAAGATCGAGTATAGACAACGTTTTACAGCTGGCCAAATGAGCAATGTCGCTCGCTGTAGAAAGCTTGTTGTGAGATATAATCAACGAATTCAGGTCTTGCAAGTGATCTAAAATGTATTTATTTTTTTAAATAATAATAATAACAATAATATCCATTATTTTTCAATTCAACTTGCTTGTTTGCATTACTTGCCTAAGTTTTCAATAATCTTAACGAAATTATGGCTCAAATTTATCGTGTCGAGTTTGACTAAAAAATCAAGATTTTCGATTTTCGAGATTGCGTTGTTGTGCATGTACAAACAGACGAGCTTTGTTTGATTGTCGAGTCCAGAAATATTCGTTATGCAATTGTTTTCTAACCACAGACATTTTAGCCCAGTATACTCATCTAAGTTTTCAATCTTTGAAAATCCTTGAAACAACATTATGATATTAAGCACTAAAGTATATTTACTACACACAGCCACATGAACTTATTTAAAGAGCTTTGCGGAACTCTCAGTCCAAATAATTAGTATGGTGCATTTGTAAATATTATAATAATATTATGTATAACTACGCAGTGAGCATATTTTTTGCATACCTCTAAAATGAAGATAAAGTACATCATTGAGACTAGGGATTAAGTACAATTTATTTTGTTTGCATATTTCTTTGAGTGTTTCTTTCGTCATTCTGAAAATCATATTTGTTTTCAATTGTATTAATTTTTATTTTTATAACTTAAAGAAAAACGAAATAATAGTTCAAAATACGTATTATATGCTAGTATTTAAAATGAAAACATCTTACTTCAATTCCAATTGTATTGTGGTGTTATATGATGTATTTAATGAATATTATTTTATTTAAATATAATATAGCATAATATTCATAACCGTTATGGATTGTATGGATTAAATTGAGGTGTTTTTTAGTTTATATAATAACGTATTTTTAGTACAAAACTATAAAATAATAAGTGTGGAATAAATATAGTACCTATAGTCTAAAACACGCACATTAATACTATGTATTGAAACTTAAAATAATACAATGCACGCTTATAATTATTGATTCATAAAACATATTATCGCATCAATAATGGTTCTGCAATATTTGCAGGCAGTTAGTGTCTATAGATATTAGATAGACAGCGACTTTGCAAGATATTTATTAAATTGAACTTCAACTGCGTAAAGAAATTTGAAAATAATTTATTTCAACCTATTTAATTGTTTGAATAGATATTAATATAGTGTTATAAGTATAACAATATGGATTACCTATGTATATATCATAGGCGTGCGCAGACTTTCATTGCAGATGCAGCATATAAAATTAAGCAGCCCATTTTTAAACAATCGGCCAAATAAATGTTGAATAGTCAAAATTATAATTATTGATCATATTATACACAGGCAGTGTTATTGTTACCTAAGTGGTTATAATAATATCATTTTTTTTTTTTTTAACAATTAACAAATGTTCACATACAAAATTTAAGGAAACATTTGTTCACTGCTTTTGAAACACCAAGTTACAATTACTATCAGACTTTATTAGTTATAATATAAAATAATTATATTATTTATGGTTCACATTAATTTTATTTACTTATTAATTATTATAATTTATATTAAATTATTAAATAATGAATTGCCCCGACCGGCCCATAGACTAATCAATCGGCCCAAAAAATGGGGCAGATGCAGCATATGAACCTTCTGCTACACCCGTGCGCACGTCTATGGTATATATTGAAAATTATTATTCGAGTTTATATATATTGTTGTAATTAATAACCATAAAACATATTTGTACAAATAGAACATTATTTTATAAGCTATTCACTTTTTTCTGCTATTAGCTTATAAGTTATAACTTTATTACCGTTGCTACATAGAGCATAAAAGTGTTACCATTCATTATGAATACTAGAATTTACCACTGATTATACTAGTATTTATAATCAATGGTGTTGTATTAAATTAATGATGATATAGGTATTTGATCATTTATTACTAATATTCTATTCACATTTTACCGTTAATATATATAATATAATTATAGTGTTATTGAAAAAGTCTATAAGCAGCATAGATTGTAGTGTCGCGGTGCTTTTCCCAATGGTCATATTATCCATAAAATGAAAAAAACTGCTCAACACCACAGCACGCCCTGTATATACTCACAAAATCCAAGAGTAGTATAATATTATATAATAACGGTTAGGTAATACTGTAATAGTGTGCATGTACCTGTATTATTAATTATTAGAACCACAATGTTCATTTCTAAGTTCGTTAGTTCATTAAATTATTTTTAATAAACTTATTTAATATATAAACCATAATTAAATCATAATGCAATTCAATACAATAATGCAATATAATTAACGACTTTTATAACGTACCCAGATTCGAGACGGCGTTTATGAAAATCATCGTTCAATTCATCAGTTTTTCCCATTTTGGCGATAACTACTAATGATCGGTGCTTGAATTATTTTACAAATCTATTTTATTACAATATTTTTGATGTTTGGACAAGTTCAAGAATCTAGATAGTGAACATAATATTTTGGTCGATAATATAAATGTATGTTTGTATCCATAGTGATTAGAGATAACTGATAATAATATCATAGGTAGGTAATTGGTACCTAAATGAAACAGATCCGTTTCTATAGAAAATAATATTTACCGAACAACTGTTCATCATACATTATACATCATACATCGATTAAAATATTGTGACAACGTTTTGGTTAAAACTACATTAACTATTTATTTATTATGTACAAATTTTCAATTTACTGGTGAATGTCCAATGTTTGTAAAAATTTAAATTTGTAACGATCGTTAATTTGACATTCCGGTAAACAATAAACTGTAAATGGTAAACTTTTTTTTATAGGTAGAAAAATAGGCATTTTTATTTTGTCTTGCAATCAATAATTATGAGAAACCCAAACTAAATCGTCTATTACGAATATTAATTTGACCTTTTATTAGAATCACTAATGTGTATAGTCACTATGTGATTATGTCAATCACTACGTAAATCACTTATTATGATTTTATTAACTTTCAAAGATTCTGTAAACAATGTCAAATATCTATTACCGTTGTTTGTTTTTGAGATACGCAAAATTTGGTCAAATACTGTTTTTTTTAAAATAAAATTATCCATTTTTATCCATGTATTCCCTAACGTAATGAAAATTACTGATGATTTTCAATGTTGACCATACATGATGCACCAACTATATACACTTTCCCACCAGAAAAGTTACTCAAGTTGAAAATTGAAATACTATTTCGACTACTTATCGTGCATGCGACTACACGAGTACCTACAAAAAAAGATTCTCTCCACTCAGAATCTAAAATTGTATTAGTTGAATATTATTCACTAAGGTATTTCCAATTATAATTTATCAAATAAAAAAAAAATTTTAATTTATGAAATATACCGAAATTCCTAAATATATCTTAAAGGTAATATTATTGCCTTTGCAATTTCAACAAAATGTATTAATAAAGAAAACTGAAATGTTCTACGCTATATGCTTTAATATTTATGCCATGTGGTTAGGACCCCCGCATCATATTTTTGGCCCAGTTACAGAACTAAATCCGGACTCCTCTTAAATAACAATTAATTTTGAAACATTTGTCTAATATATATTGAAGTAATTATTTACATGAACGCCGGGCTCCTCAAAAATCCGGGCCCCAGTACAATGGGTTATTTTGACCCCCTTTTGTGGGAGCCCATTTGTCGTACGTAAACTATAATAGGTGGAGATTATGTTTTTGAACTTTTTAGTAAATGTTTTTCAACAGTTATACGTAACAATATTTAATAATACTGATTTAACAACAATATATTTTAATTAAATATGATTAAAATATTTAAACAGTTTTACGAATTATTTATGTATTTTCATTGACATGAAAAACATTATAATAGGAGGTATGTAATATTATAATATAACGTCATATTCAACTCATAATATTGTTCTGTTAAGTTTAAATAAATACAAACTAATTATGATAATAACATAAAAGGCATTATAATAAGTAGAGTAATAAAACAAACGTTCAATGGAAATATTTACAACTTAATTAGTTTATCATTAAAATGACAATCAAAAATATTCAACGATAAACATAGATACTAAGTCTAGTTAAAGGTCAAGTGATAATTCTAATTAATGTAATTAATGAGTAGTTTCGTCTGAATCATATTATTTATACACAAATAGATCGATGTTCATGATGACTGTACGAACATTGCTTGAACTTCTTAATTAAAAGGTCATGTTACTCATAAATTAATGGTTTTTGTTTGAAACTTTGGACGATAAACAAACCTAACCTACATAATATTTTTCGAATTTTTGTATGAAACCTATCTATAATGCTTAAGTGTTTTCACAAGCCTACGGTTTTAATTTTATTAAGTTACCAAAAACATATTTTTTTTTAAATGCACATTATTAATTTTATTTATTATTTGTTTCATCTGAGATGTAAATATTCTGATATTCGTATATTGAGGTTGGGAAATAATTAAATAGGTATAATAATAAATTAAGATAATTAATGCCAATTTAATAGCTGATTACTTGAAATATAAAGTACGAGTATTATGTCACAATCGTATTATTGTAATTTATTATAACTATGATTCCCAATAAGCTTTGATACGAATTCCGTGGTAAACATATCTTACTGGTAATAGTAAATACTAAATACCTTAAAAGTATAGTGACAATTGTCTAGAATAATAACTTTGAAGTTTGTAAGCGACATTGAACATTTGTTGTCCATTGAAGTTGTTTGTTAATATGTACTTACGCTGATTGTTGATGCTGTATACATATTTATAATATAGTATATACCTATTGTTGACGCAAACAAGTGACCATCTACATAATATTATTATATTATATTATTGTATATGAGCTAACAGCTCAAATAGCTGCTACCTATTATTATTATATTCCGTTGCGTCATAAGAGCCACATATATTTATTATATTCTGTCGTGCCACAAGGGCCGTACAGTACATTATTAATTATATTGTAAATTATTTTGAATTTGCATATCATACTGTTTAGCCATAAGGGCTTGATTTATTATTATTACTATATTTTTATATTATTGTTTTGCTGTGGATTTTATATATTTGTAAAATTATTATTGATATAGCGTATTATACAGCAACTAATTATTACCTGAAACGTGTTACAATTTTTTATTATATACCATTAGTTTTAACCATACACCCACACAATTTATACAGGTCGGTCGGTGTGTGAGTATATTATATATAACACGCAAAGTATTTTGGCGATCGGGCGTCGCGGACTATTATTGCTTCGTTCCCGGCCCCTACACCTAGCTATATTAGATAATGTAATAACAAGGTATTATCATTTATATAGTTTAAATTTAATAGAATTTATACTCAAGAGTATTATATAATAGGTACCTAATGATATAATTTGATAACCCTCATTAATACAGTTTTATTATTGTAGAAGTATAACTGTATAAGTCTTTTTTCCAAATGTTATTGATATTGTAATTTAAAAATTTAATACATAGGTACATAAATCGCATGACTCATGATTATTGGTGAATTTTATACCTATTTGATACTGTGGTTTATAAAATCATTAATTGTTAATTGTTTTAAATTTATTATACATTTATAACTTATCTGAATTAAAACACTAACTTATAGTATAACTATATATGTACTGTTGTATGTTAATAGTTACTAACTGTAAACATGAACTTAATCATTTAGTTGGCATATTAACTTGTTTTTTATAACTTGTACTAGTTAGTAGTTGTACTGGAGTCTATAATTAAATTGCATATATAGGATGTAAAAAACTTAATTTTATTCCTAAAAAAAAAACAGAATTGTACAATTTAATTTAATTTAGAAAATGTATACTTAAAATACTAAAAATGTAACAAAAAAAAAAATTTATTTTACTAATGGTCTAGTTGTCAATGTACTTTGATCAATAAAAAAAAAAAATTACATATATAATTAATTAATAACCTACCCCTAATATAATATTAGAACAACTTTAACAAATCAACTAGGTATCTAAACATCATTAAAAAATAAATAAATGAATTAGGAAAATTTATAATTTCCTTACTTAAAAATAATACCTACCTTGTTAACATATTTATGTAATTATTGAAATATTTGTAAGGACAATAGTAATTAGGAAGTATTTAAAAGTAAGTTTATTAATTTATTATTATTACATAAGTACTTATTTTATTGTTGGTTAATTTATCAAAATGTTTATACCTAAACTTGTTATATTATTTTATAATTTTAAGGCTTAATGTATTATATATTGGTATACAAATTATTCGCATCAATTAAATAAAAAAAAAAAAAATGCCTTAACTGATATTGATTAAATTTTGATATTCAAATATTTAAATCGATATTTTAAGTATATTTTATAAACATATTTAATATGAAAGTTGTTTATGATTTATTATTTAATATCATAATTCATAATATTCAATTTGGTTATTCTATATTATTATTTATAACCCACCTTCAGTGAAAAATGATTTTAGACTAATAATCATGACCCATTTTCTATGATGTAAATGCATGCACAGTCTTGCAACTCTTAAAACGTTATATAAAACCATAAATAAACAGGAAATGTGTTTAATATATTTTTATTATAAATAATTACTATTATTGTTTAGTTAAGTTTTACTGATCATGGATCATTTAAACTTAGAAGTTGGAATTTTTATAATCAATGGTTGTAAATAGCCAAGTAGCCAGTAGTTTCATTTTTCTTAACTTACAAAAACATATTTGTGGTTTGGTGAGGCGTGGTCGTACCCTCAATCTGCGGAAAAGCACTAAGCATACATACCGGCTGCAGTTGCTAGCACCTAGATGGGTGACCAATCAGGTTTTATAACAGCATATCCTCGCCAAACATTCGCAATCACGTGTTACAACCCTACCAACTTAAAAATCTACCAACAAAAGTACACAAAAATTACCACTACCGTACCATCCTACACCTAATGGCTCATATTGTCACAGTCCCCCCCTAATAAAAAAATAATATATTTAATTACGTTTTTGTGATAAAACGGATTATAGATGTACAAATGATACTGAATAGTAATATATCTATTTTAATTGTAATCAAAAAGGTATCCTTTCTAAATCTAATTCACATTTTATTTTAAGAAGATTTGGATCAAACGCATATTTTTCCGCACATTGGTTGAATTCTTGTCCTGTGCTGGCCGCCTCAATCATAGCTTTTCTTATTCCATCAGAATCTATTGTCCTTAGGTCGGTCACAAATCGTAATGCTGCCCACACTCTTATGTGAGACGTGATGCACCCGTGATTATAATTTCCGTATTCACCACATTGATAGTCCCACGGTAATGTATAATGGTATTGCGGCCACATACTTTTGTTTACAACAAATACCAAATTTGTTTGAATAGAATGCCTGAATCAAATAAAATAACTTTAATTTAAATCTAATTTTTACCGTTTAGATTTGGTCACGATTTTTTATCAACAAGATTAATATTAATAAAAGTTATCTTAAGACTTAATAATAGGTCATGTACGGTACCACATAGTATTGTACAACAAGGTATACGATTTTATGAACCAATAAACACTTAAGAGGATGCTACACCCGAATGTGTTGTCTCCGTCTTACAAGTGCGTAACATAGCAAATTTTATGCCAAGCAGATCACGTTTAGCTCCATTAGTTTAAAATTTAGAGTAAATTGACCTCTTACAAAAATTAAAGGTATCATTATTATCGAGAGCACCTCGTAGGCTTTTTATTCTATTTTAATTTTAAAGTGACTAAGTGAGTTATGAGTATTTTAAGATATACAAACAATTTACAATTTTAAAATACACATAACTCACTTTAAAATTAAAATATAATAAAAAGCCTACGAGATGCCTTCAATAATAATGATACTTTTAATTTTTGTAAGAGGTCAATTTACTCTAAATTTTAAACTAACGGAGCTAAACGTGATCTGCTGAGCATAAAATTTGCTACGTTACGCGTTTGTAAGACGAAGACAACCTATGCGGGTGTAGCGTCCTCTTAAGTTGTTTTTAACTACATACTGCCATGCTGTACAATTGAAATCTGTAAAGCTGTTGGGAGCTTAATATTACCTAATAATTATTAAGCCTATATGTTCAGTTTATAAAATTAATATTATAATTTCAACAATTGAATGCTATACTTTCATATTAGTTTGTAAAATATTGATTATGGTAAGAAATTTTACTATAGCTATGGATATTTTTATTCTGAAGTTACTCTTAAGTTTAAATCTAAATGAAATACTAATCAGAATAATCAGATTTAATTATGTAGATACAAGTATTATATGTTTTAGACAAATAAATTAAAACAAAATTTTACCAAAATTTTACTTGTAATTTAGGCTATGTTTATTGTTTATAGGTATATGGCAATAATGTCTACAAGTCATGAGCTGTAATATTGTGCCATGATTTCGTCATATTATATACATAGGCGTGCGCACAGGGTGTGCCAAGTGTGCCGTGGTACAAATTTTTATTCATTCGGGGACTTAGTTTAAATTTTAAGCTACAATTAATAGTAAAAATTAGAGAAAATAAATTAGACGCTCGACGCTCTAACAAAATGGCAATATGCTAAGAGCTAATGTATGATGTCAAGAACAACTTTAGGTAACCAATAATTCAAAACAATCAGTAACCACTAACCGCGACAAGTGGACAAGTGGTTACTACCAAGGCGTGTATTGTATGCACGGTTTAAGATAGTCTATCTTAAACCGTGATTGTATTTGTATGTATCAGTGTATCACATTGATAATAGAGAAATTCGAAATTTCTATTATGTTGATCAATGATAGGTAAAACACGTGCTCCCGACGCTCACGTATTTACTATTTTGTTTTTGTAATTGTAATAAACAATAGTAAAGTACTATACACTCAGGAGTTCAGGACTGCCGTTTATGAATAATTGTTTCTTGTTTTTGTTTTACTGTTGATTTTATACACTATATACATAATTAAGTACGACTAAGAGTATTCACGTTTATTTTAAATTGTGTGCATATTGAGCCTTGAGATCCTTGAGTTCTATGTGCTTAATCATTAGACATGTCAGGAGTAAAAAGAAAAGGTCTGGGGATGCAGAGAAACTCAGAATTAAGATAAATAAGAAAAAAGAGACTGAACAACTACGTGGTTCTCTGGACAATTTTATTGTCTAAACTACGGTCAACAATGTCTCAAGAACGATTAGAATCGCTTTTATTTTTATTTGTTGAGCAAGAAATGACCAAATCAGTGGATTTTAATAGCATTATTGAAGAGTTTAAAGTTTTGAGTCCTATACAAAGAAGATTATCATTATAATATTTTTATTTTTTATGTTCACTGCCTATTACTAAAACTTAGAATAATAAATAAATGTTTATTTTAAGTTTAGTGATGTATTTTTATTTATTTTTAATATTCTAATGTAGTTTACTAGCCACTAGGATCCACTAGGTATATACTATATGGTAAAAATATATCTAAATATTGTGAAGCACAGCATTTAATCAATAAGAGTTTTTATAAATTGATATTTTGCATTAAATTTATCCTAGGTTATATTTGCTTAGGCCCATATTATATGGGCCATATAACGGAAAACGGCCCAAATTTCCTGCGCACGCCTATGAAATCCTATATGATTCGATTTCCTTTTAGTAGTACATTATGATTTAAAAATATATAAATATTTTAAATTAAAAAAAAAGTAAGGGATATATAGTCACTGTAATTGATGATAGATGAAAATTACTTCATGAAAATCGAGTGAATACCAAATGCTGTGAGAATTCGAACTTCAAACACTCATAAAAATTAATTTCTAACTAGAATTTTTTTTATTTATATAAAGATAAACAAACATATGAGAAATCTTTAATTAGATTTTCAAGCCTTAGGTTTAAAAAGAAAATTTTTATGAACTTCCAACTCAAAATAATTTGTACATTTTCGTGGTTTTTACGAATTTCGTCAAAATTCTGACTTCAGACACTTATAATTATTACAGATTCAGGATAACATTTAGTTACAGTTTATTAGTTATTACTTATAAATTAGATTATAGCATAACATATCAAAACCATCATATAGATAGTACATAAGAAATTAAATTTATTTTTATAATCTATTTATAGTTTAATAAATTAAATTGGCTGATTTATTAATATATTTTGTTCATCTTTTTAAAAATATAATACTACTAAATGTATTTGTAAATTACTTGTTAAGTGGTTCTAGTCCCCAAATTATCGTAGCTGCATTTAAAATCCAACTGTAGTGTAACGATACTGTAACTCTGAGGAATCCAACAATAAAAATTGAACACATAAGTGACTCATCCCAGAGTTCAGATGGCAAAATCACGGTGACCGTCAGCAACAATGGAGCCAACAACCAGTAAAGTCTAATTAAAACATAAAATCGTATAATTAATGAATACTTAATTGAAAAGGTTTACCTTTTTTGCCACAATACAATAGGATCTTGCTCCAAATCTTTTATATCGATGGTTTTTAACAATTTCTCATGGTCAGGATGACTTGTTACTAATTTGTTTGTAAAATATGCAAAAAAAAAGCCTCTATTTGGATTAAAAGGATCTTTTTCTGTACCAAAATGTACATGATGCAATCGGTGTTCTAATACCCAGTCGTAAAGTGATCCCTGAAAATAATTTTAATATATTAGGATATTTTAAATATTATCATTTTGATAATTTGTACATACTTGACATATTAAAGCCTGTGCAATAGCCAAGAATCCTCTGAGCACGATATTGGCTTTAAAACTTAAATGCGCCCATAATCGATGAGCTCCAGCGCTTAAGCCGAGGACAGACACATAGACAAGACATATCGCTATGAAAATTATTGCAATTTACTATTTAAAATAGGTTACCTACCAAGGTAGTATACAAATACAAATATGAACAGTTATCAGTAAAAACTAAATAATTACTATAAAATATAGTAGTCCATTTAGCTTGGAAAACTACGAAGTAAAGTCCGATCAACGCAGAAAAATGAAGGTATAAATAAAAAAGAACACTTGGCCATTGTGTTTCTCTCAGTATTCTGGTGTCCTTGTCAGCCATTATAAATAGGTCTGACCAAAATTACCGATTTTAAAACTTTTATTTAAAATATATGTTGAGATATATATGTTAAACGAAGACTAATTCAGCATATCTGCAAAAAAAAATTAAGTATAATTAAATTAACTATAGACATCCGCAGAAATTGATATATATATATGTATACATACATATACATAAATGTTTTATACCAAATATAATTCATTTTTTGTATATTATAAGCGTATAGATGTGTAGAGTATAATTTATTGATTTACCTTAAATAAACGTACTTACCTTGATGTTGAAAAACTCTTCGTCGAAGTCAGGCAATCAACTGTTTAAACGTACCTACCTATACACCTATTGAAGGTCAATCGTATTCGTCGACCTGTTGGTTTTACATACATACGATTTGATAGAATAGATTTATAGTATGACGTTTACGTTTGTCGCATAGTAATTATTATGCATACCTATTTCATATATTGTACTTGTTGTTTCGGTTAGACAATAGTTTGTCTAAATAATTTTGCAACAATACCTATGTACCTATATGTTTTCAAATGATATTGATTTACCAAACTACTGTAATAATAATGAAATCAATGTATCCCGGAAATCCTGTACTATACACTACTGTAAATATAATTATACACGAATTACCCGCTTGTCTTACACAAAAAAAATATATATTTTTAACGCTATCATAACAGTAAACAGATACAAGCACAAATATCAACGAAAAACTACAGTACCTATCATGCAATGGTTGTAATATAAATCTCCAGGCTTTGGGTTCTTATATGTAGAAAGTATTCTAATTATTACATGGACATTATGTACTCATTAGTGCATTTCTAGTTTTTAAATTAAGATGACAAAAAATTATAGTATCGCGCTAATAATTAAGCGTGCTTAATAAGATTTATATATATATGTATACAATAATAATATACACATGACGAGAAAACCAGAACTTACTGATGCTACATGAATACGACAACATATAAGAATACAAACATGTTGAAAAGGTAATCATTATATGATAATTAATGCATTTGGAATTTTAACGAACTCATTAAAACTATGGGATTTTTAATGAAAGTTATCAGTTTATGTTAAATTCATATTTATCGTTAGTAGTTAACTCGTTACTACTTAACAAGAATTTTATTTTGTATGCATAATAACTATACATGATCAAATATCTATAAGGATAGTAAATATAAATGTGAATTTACCTGTATAATAGTATCTATACACTATAGTCTATAGTATAGACTCTATACACAATACACACCATTTTAAATATTTGTATCTATGTTAAATTATTGTATAATTTAAAAAAATAAATGAATACCAAGTTCAATTTGTTAATTCATTAATTGGTTGTTTTCCATACACAATACAAATTATATAAATATAGTCCAAGGGTCGACAAACATTTTCAACAAGTAAACTTTACACACATTTTAAGTATCTAGTGATCGACCACTATATACTTGGGTACCTAATATGAATATTTAATAAAACTTTCAAATCACTAGAATTATCTATTTTTAAATCATACAGCAAAAAAACAGAATTGGTTTTATCAAAACGAATTTTTTGTAAAAACACCTATTAAGTCATTATTTACACGACAACGTCAGTTGTCATTAAGTCATTTCAGTGTCGTTAATATTAACGAAAATTTGTTTATATTAAATATAATCAATTTTCCATTAAAAAAAGTATCATCAGGCAAAAAAATAAATAAAGTAATTGTAAAACTAATGCATTCATTGCTCAACTCAAAATCTAAAATACCAATCATAGGACTTTTCGAAATTAGGCTCGCAATTACCTATATAAAATTGTATTTATTTAGATCACAATAATTCAGACTAATTCAAAGCTATTTATACCACAAACCTATTTACAACGTCGTTAGGTACGTTGGTATAGGTATTCGTTTTTAAGTTAATACAAATAAAACATATCATGATACCTATAATAAAAATCATTATATAATATATGTAATGACACTGCTCAGAAATCATATTTTGTATTCAATTATTTATCATTGAAAACAAATTTATCACATCAATAGAGTGAACCTAGTACCATTAATTATAGGATAAATTATTATTATAATATAATTAATGCTAGTACCTACCTACCTTAAATATATATCCTTACGATTCTATTACCTGAATATAAAACGGTAATCGGTCAAAACATCCAAGGACGTAATATTCAAACCAAAATATCCACAGGCAAAATTTCCTAATTTATCCGTTTTTACGTAAATTATTAGATTACACTTTACTTTCTAATAAAATTAACTCCTAAATGTATAAATTAAGTTAGTAGTAATAATATCACAAAATATACTGCACACACATTGGTCAATAGTTAAATAATATAAAATAAAATGTAAATCAACTTGTTTTTATAAATACAGGAATAATTTGTTAAAAAAATGACTACCTACACTATTTTTTAATAATTTAGAAAAATGTTTTTAAAAAAAAACACTCACATCACTGTAAAATCAATATATTCATATAGAATTGTCTAAAAAAATTAACTCAAATTTTTCTATGGTGGTGCAATAGTATATTAGTATACCCAGCTGACGCTGTGCGACTTTGGTGTCATCTGCGGCATAAAAATGCCGCATCTTAGTAATCAATGTCCAAATTGTTGGGTGTTTGTGATTCACCTTAATTAATATTAAAAAAAATTATATTGAATATTTTAATTGAATTTTAATACTTAATAATAAATAATCAGGTTCTTACTAAAATGAAAAACCGATTATTCCATCCCTCATACATTGTTAGTCCGATCTCCGTTGTTTAATGTTGCGTCTCTTACATTCCAGACAAATGGTGGAAAATGAGGAGATGTTTTTCAATGTAGTATGATAGTATAAAACCACAGCTTATTTCCGCATAGGTACGATATAACAAAATCTAATAAATAATAATCCGATAAAATCATTATAGTCACATACACTTGTCTTGTCGATAATTTAAACGTTAAGATACCTATACATAATATTATACCCTGGTGTCTCGTGAAATTTCCAGGTTGAAAATTATTACATTTTGCGTTTATTGTAGGACGTATGTCCGTGTATGTATTATATTGCGCGTCGATCCATGAGCTGAGCTTGGCGAGCTTTGTTAATATTATATATATTGTAATTAATATATATTATATATAAATATATCAACAAAAATTAAAAACTCAACGCAGGGGTTTGACTAATGGGTATGCAGTATAATTTGTGATATTATTACTATTAATGTAATTTATTTTACTATAAGTAATTAGTAAATTTTTAAAAACGATTTTCTAAATTTTTAGAAAATAGTGTAGTATATTTTGTGATATTATTACTACTAACGTAATTTATATATTATATAGTATTATAGTATATATTTTATATATAAAATAATTATATATTAGGTATATTTTTATAATTAAATAGTTTGATATTTGAGTTAATTTTATTAGAAAGTAAAGTGTAATCTACTAATTTACGTAAAACGGATAAATTTGGATATTTTGCAATATTGTAGTTAGTATTATATAGTTTATAAATGTTTAAATTACAAGCAATATTACAATTTTAGTTTTATATAATTTATTTATTATATTAATTGGACCAATTAAACTTTGATATAATGTACTCAAATATTTATCAGTAAACAAATCAATAATTGAGAGTTATTATAAAGCGATAAAAATCCAATAAAAGTGAAACAAATAAAAATAGGATGTTGTTATTCATAAGATGAGGGTTTATTGATATGTCCAATACACCAATATTCTGCGTGATACACTAAAATTTACTGAATCAATTACTACGTTTTAACGCCATCATATAAACGTAGTAAATATTGGATTAAAGTTAAAAGTATCAACATTTAGTAATAATTTTTTAGTATTGTGTATTGGTAACATATTTACATTTATTATTATATAAAAATAAACAATATTAAAAAATACTGTTGCTGTATATATTCCATTTTATACTTCCCCTAAGAATATATAATATGGCATTTGAATCATTTATATTCAAATTTAAATTCTATCACAGTTAACAGACAATTGATAAAACTTATAAGTAGTAATTATAAATTATAAATAATAGTACGTCGATGTATATCTAAAAAGGTTCATGCTATCAACTCATGTATAAAGAAGGAAATTATGATAAATTATACGATTGCAAATTGCATAAATTTAAAACTAAACCTATAATTGGGTATTAATCATACTATTTTAGATAGTGTGCGTTACATGTTGTATTTAAAACAAGCAACGTAGCCATTTAGGTATGCAATACAAATTTATAAATATTTTTATTATTTTTAATTCCAATATTGTTGTTATTAATTTATTAACTATTAATTCTCGAATGATTCACTACTAATGAGTAATGACTAATGCACTTTTTATACATACTGATTAATAAACCTGAGTCTTATTTATTAAATATTGATTGCATTTGAATGTCTAACATTGT
The DNA here is from genome assembly GCF_037042655.1 of Diuraphis noxia. NCBI lineage: Eukaryota > Metazoa > Arthropoda > Insecta > Hemiptera > Aphididae > Diuraphis > Diuraphis noxia. Next base: position 69,865,003 of record NW_028301713.1, read on the forward strand.
TAATGATATATTGATATAACAATATCAAGTACAATATATTTTTCAAAATATAATACCTAATTATTATTTATTTATTTAACAATATTTTAATAGATATGTAATCATTACAAACTATATAAGCAGTTTCCAGATATTATGTAGAATACCTCGTAGCACATTGTAATATATTGTATTTTTATTATAGCCTATACTGTAGATCTTGACGATCTTGTATACACATCTATAGATAACTTAGATACTAATATAAATGGGTAACTTTTTTTAAACTGAATTGATAACCTGTGTAGTGTGTACACTGTACACAATATGCAGTTGAAATAATGATTCAAATCCCAACTTCAGTATTTTTTCCGGCGGAAAAGTGAATCTAATTTGTGGCAGTTGGTGTAATGGCAGGTCAAGATTTAAAACTCCGAATAGTTTTAAAAAGCACGGAGATTAACAGAAAAAAAAATAAGGAAAAACAGGAATTTTAAAGAAAAATCGGGTTTTGATAAAATCGATTTGGGTGAAACTCTAAAACAAATTTCCGAAGATAAATACAATTTTCAAAATACTTTGACTAATTTTAAGCTTTTTACAGATACATTAAGTTTTCAAAATTTTAAATTTTTTTTTCTACAAATATTAAGAAAATTGGGTAAAAAAACTTAAAAATTAATACAAAATTGTTAAATGGTAGATAAAAAAAGCAGTATTTTATAATACAGTATATTTTAAATTTGAATTTTGACAAAATACGTAAAAATCATGAAAACATGCAAATTATTTTGTTGGAAATTCATACAAATGTATCTATATTTAAATCTAAGATTTGAAAATTTAATATGAGGTTCACTATAAGTTGGAATAATAGCAGTTGGAAAATTTAAAAAAAATATAATCACGCTTGTGTTTATTTTTATACCTGTTTAAAGTTCAAAATTTGACAAAATTTATTAAATTGAAAATTTATAAATTATTTACTTAAAATATCCTAGACTGACAAATCTTTCCACTCAAAATCGTTTTTCGTCTACAATTATATTATATCATTGAATTCAAATTTAATACCATATAATTATTATACATTACAGAGACCAACTTGTAACCTAGTACAACAGAGCTACATCCATATTTACCTGCTTTTTTGATTTTTTGGAATTTTGATCAACCTAAAAATGAAGAACTGTTGGTATTTAAATTTTCACAAAATATTTTTTTCATATTTTTGATACATAATACAGTATAATTTTTAAATAATTTTAAATTAAAATTTTAAGAGTCAAAATCACGAAAATTTAAAAAAAAATGTAGTTAAAAATATGTAATGTGCTAAATATTTATATTAATTAATGCGTGCACATTTAACATCAGGTTCGTCAAAAGTATAGTTCGTACAAGAACCAAAAAGTTTATATAATAGTTTAAATCTATTTTAATATTTTTCTAAATGATTCACAAATAAATTACATAAAATATTTGAATAAAAAACTAGGTACTCCTACAATTTTGGATACGATTAAAGTATACGAAAAATAAGCAATAAAGCCAATAAAGGAAATAAATGATTACGAAATACCATAAATAAAATTCTATTATCTATTTGTCCATTAATACTGAAGTCACGGTAGCGGGTAGACTGATTTTAAGTTATAGGTAGGTATAGTAAGCCTAGTTACTAAGTAGTAAGTTAAAATAAATTATGGAGTAAAATTGTGCAATATTATTTTTCATCAACCATTAATACTAAAATTAATTGATTGATAATTTAAAAAGCATTGTCAGTTGTCACTATACTAACGACGAATGGAATAACTAACAAAGATAAACCGCATGAATAAAAACTGAAAAAGTAGTAAATAATGTGCAATTGAATTGTTGTATATAAAAAGTAAAAAGTTTAATACTCAAATAGTTAAATATTCAAATGTATACCTAATTTTGAAATAAGTGATACCAATAAATTGATGAAATGTGACCCAGAAGAATTTAAATTAAATAAATTATTCGGGTTTATAAAAATAAATGAATCAATTTACTAGAATACAAATTATTATACGGTACTATTAACAGTAAGAACAATCTTATTTTACAAAATGTAAGGCTGTTTCAACATAAAATTAAGCTTAAAGCTGTTCATACAATGAAAAAATAAAGCGGACGGCGTCAGACGGGGTAGGTATTTCAGAAAATCAACAAAAATACAGAACTATAAAAAAATTAACTGTATTTTTTGCCAAATCGCCGACGCACTGATACCAACATATTCGAGTACTTTGCAGCAGCACGGACTTATATTACTAGATCTTAAACCGTGGTTACGATTCCGTGGTGTCGACAACAGGTCCGTGATCCAGCATTCCGGTAGCCGGTTCTGTTTATCATTGTTGTACCACTGTACCACAAAAAATGTTGTCCGCTCGTCAAGACGTACTCCAGTGTTATTCTGTCGAAGTGTCGACTTCAGTTGATCATGTAATATCATATTGTGACGTACCTACGCTACCTACTTAATACAAAAAACGAATTGCGTTGTCTACATAGTAAATACGATGCGCGGACTCGTTTCAAAGAAGTGAGTTCGACAGTAATATTACTATAATTACTAAGCATTATACATTTTTTTTACATAATAAAAAAAATAATTATAAAATATAATATGATATAATTAGCGATTAAAATAGGTATCATAATATTAATGTACCTATGCAAATATTTTGAAGTCTAAACTCCCGACGGTGCTGCATGGAGAACTAAAATTACAGTTAAATTAACAGTAGTAGACGAGACTAATTAATTGTCAGATAAGTGTGGTACCGATATACCTATTTTGTGGCATGGCCCGACTTCTTGAACGCCAAAGAAAACGCGTTGTGGATTTTAATAAACATATTTTACAAATAACAATATGAGTAGGTAAATGACTCACTACGTGTTGCATCTTGCATGTGACCACTAAAATCGTGGTGTTTGGACTGTGACAGCTAGAATATACAGTCTAATCTTGTTTTTATTTTCGTTCGCATTCCAAAGATGTGTATTGTTTTCCACCTTTGACCCGGTTCTAATCTTTTCGTTCTCAATTATCAAACTTCTCCACAGGTATATAAAATCAATCGCAGTCCTTGGCTAATCTTTAGTAGTTCAGGTGAATTCACCACAACCAGTGAAAGAATGAACACTTCCAGAGCCATGGACAACCCCGGAGCTGCAGAAAACACGATGATGGAGGTAAATTGTTAAGTTGAAGACAATTAATTATTTTACGTTTTTAAAAATCGTCTTTTGGTCGATTGATTTTTTTTGGTAGTCGTTGTTTCAACCCCTGTCAATAGGATTTTTTTTTATAACTCTATGACGTGTTCCACATGTTTTTAATACTTGTTTTATATTTTTTAGAATGATCTCAATTCAGTGGAGAAAAATAAACAAGATAGAATGGATAACTCGAATTCTCTCGAACCAGTTAAGATTGAAATATTATGGGGAATCGTAATATTTTTTGTTTTTTGTCATCTGTCAGCTATTTACGGATTATACTTAGCATTTACATCAACTAAATTACTCACATCATTTTATGGTATGTTTATATTATATGTTTAAATAATATTTTTTTAAGTATTTAATAACTTACCTAATAACAGTAATCCTTTTACCTCTAATTAGGTATTTTTTTTTGAAATAGCCTTAAAAATAAATAAAAAGTTAGTAATAAATTATTTCATCAAAATTAAAAAAAAAAAATTGTTTGAATGGTTCATAAATTACAAAAATAATTTTTTTTATTTAGTGTTTTTATTATTTAAAATAAGTAAAGCTTATTGGATTAAACTCAGATTCTTGGATCTGAAAAACCTCATTATTGTTTTGCTTCATGACACATTAAACTTACTACACTTAAATTTAATTTACATATTATACTTACATTATACGTTATAGCTTACATAGTACCTACCTATTTTTGTTTTTTTATTTTTTTGGTTATTTTTTTTTTAGGAATATGTTCATGGATATTATCAGGTTTAGGTGTAACAGCTGGACTTCACCGTTTGTGGTCACACAAATCATACAAAGCAAAATGGCCTTTACGATTTATTTTAATGTTGATGAGTACTATGGCATTTGAGGTTGTTAATAATAATTTAATAAATAAAAATATACCTGTCATAATGTATTTATTTTAATTTTTAGAATCATATTTACGAGTGGTGCATGGATCACCGAATTCATCACAAATACACAGATACAAATTCAGATCCACATAATGCTAAGAGAGGATTTTTTTTCTCACACGTTGGGTGGCTTGTTGTTCGTAGACACCCAGATTACTATGATAAATGCTCAAAAATTGATATGTCAGATTTAAAAAAAGATTCCATAGTTATGTTTCAAAAAACGTAAGATTAAATTTTAAGTTACTTTAATTCTGACTTAAATTCAAAACTTTGTTTCAGCTTTTATGTTCCATTACTGTTATTGTTTTGCTTTATCATACCAACAATAGTACCTGTTTATTTTTGGAACGAAACATATGTTAATTCGTTTTTCACAACAATGCTGCGTTATATTTTCACTTTGAATATGACATGGCTGGTCAACAGTGCCGCCCATATATGGGGTAAACGTCCATATGATGCGTAAGTAATTAATACTTGATTCTATTGGTATCTATATTTGTTAATTTTATTAATTTTAGATCCATTAATCCATCTGAAAATCTGTCCGTGTCACTTGGAGCTTTAGGTGAAGGGTGGCATAATTACCATCATGTGTTCCCATGGGATTACAAAGCAGCTGAACTTGGAAATTACAGAGCAAACTTAACAACTGCATTTATAGACTTTTTTTCATTTATTGGTTGGGCTTATGATATGAAAGTGGTCTCAAATGATATGGTTTTAAAACGAGCCAAAAGGACTGGAGATGGTTCACATCCTAATGGTGATGGAATCTGGGGATGGGATGATTCTAACATTTCAATTGAAGATCGAAAATTAACTACTGTGATTAATAAGAAAGATGATTAAATAATAATAGTGTTATCTTTATACCTTCTGGCGCCTAGCCTTTATTATTATGAAATGTAATTGTTTATTTAATTGAATTAATAAATATTATATACATATATTTAAAATCTCTTTATACTTCAAAGGATTTTATTTTTTTTTAACTTATGTTAGTCACATCCATATTACAATTGTATGTTAAAGTAAATGAAAAAAAATGTTGTGTTTAAAAATAAACACAAAGCAAAATTAATTAAGTTGTTGTTATTAATTCTTATTACTAGGGGTAATTTTTACAATGCCTATGAATACGAACACATGATAATACCTTCCTCATATCGATACGGTAAAGATGCCAAATTTTAACTGAATTAAATTTTAGTATAGAGATGTACCAATAAATCAAAATATTTAATATGTATCGAAAGATAATCATTTAAAAGTCTGTTATTGATACATCAATAAAACTTTATTAGACTGATAAGTGATGACAGTTAACTTATTTAATTAAAATCTACAAAGATGCCAACTGCAAAGTTGTCCATCACTCAGGTACTAAGTTACATGGTTACAAATTTAAAGTTAAGAAATTCACCAAGTTTTGATAATATAAGTGTCATCACTCGTTAATTCTACAATAATAAATCTACACATAATAAAAACCTTGTTCAATTTGTGGATAAGCATTCATACATGCTAAATATTATGGTAATAAACATTAAAAAAATTATATATTATATATATTTTACTTGTAATTCTATTAACTCTTGATAAAAAAATATATTACTTATTAAGATTAAGAATGGAATTCCATTCCATCTACCAACAAACTATAATTAATAAGAAGTTCAGTAAAACAATGGTATACATCTCCGGATCTCAGCCGACTCCAATACATTGCTATTACCCGCATAAAAATCAGCCACACTTCTTTGACACACTCTTTCCAATTAGTAAAGATTATCCACCTACATTCAATACATGTAAAACTGGGTAAACTATCAACACATTTTTGAAGAATACCTTAAATACAAATTAACATGCACATCTCTCAACCTTCTATACAACATCAAAGAAATATTCAATAAAAAATAAGCCTCAAAATTCATCCAATTCATCACTAAATGCAACCGCATCAACAAACCTCTAACTTAGTTAATATACATGGTATATAAATTGTATTATTTAATTGTAAATATTACCAATTTCTATTGCAATTGTAACTTTAAAAAAAAATTTTGTCAAATAACCTTAGCAGTTGAAGCCTGTAAATCTTTTCAATAAATAAAAAAAAAGAATAAATTAACCAATAATAAAGTATCATCATAAAATTCAAGGTGAAATTGAAAATGCAAGTAATTCATATCTTAATACATGTATAATACCCAATTTTTTTAATTAGTAAGGGGGCTAACTATTTTATGAGTAGGGCTGGGATTTATATGTAATAGAAAACCAAAAATATGTACAATATATGTAATTAAAATTGCCAAATATGTAGTATAAAATAAAAAATATATACCTACTAAGAACATTTTTAAAAATATGTTAAAATTAAAAATTAAAATACGATTCTAAATAATTTTTGAATAATACAATTTATTGTTTTTTATGTCTAATTAATTTAATTTAAAAAATATAATAATTTGTGGTAAAAAGTAAAAATATGTTGTTAAATTGAAATACAATTGATGTTTAATCAATTTAAAGTGAAACAATGAACAACTATATATTGTTTTAAATTTTCAAAATTAAATGTACGTAGGTGAAGATGTTTTCATAACCACGTGAACACAAAGACTGGTAGTCTGATAGGTACTTTTGTAAATTTGTAAATATATTTTGTCACATAGTTAAATAAATAATAAATAATAATCTAAGATCATTAAGGTATGGTTATCGAACAGAAACAGATAAGATAAACTAAAATCAAGTTATTCATATTTATTTTAACCTACTTATTTCCTATATACATTATTATTATACACTTATAATTTTCCGAGTACCATTATTGAAATATAATTAATGTAAAATATTACTAAATCACAGAAATTTTCAATTTTACGAAATATGTAAAAAAAATCGAGAATTTTACAAAGTACGTAAAAATATGTATTTATGACGAAATATGTAAAAATATGTAAAATAAAATATGTCTTATTTTATTGCAAATCACGTGAAACAAATTTATCATTTGCAATAATTAATTTATGATGTTTTACTAAAAATATGTGTTTACATACAAATCCCAGCCCTATTTATGAGTTACACTAATTTAAATTGTCAATTTGTCATCAAAATAAATACAACTTAGACCAAAAGGACAACTATCAATAACTGAAGATGGTGAAACATAGGTGAAATAGTACAATTATCATGAAATTGAAATTAGCAATTATTTTGCTGATGAAAATGACATTCATAATAAATTTAAGCCTATAAAAAAATATATAAGAATATTGTTAACATATAATACCATTTATGGCAATTAAATATAAACCATACTGATTTTAAACAAATAAACTTTAATTATGGTAAACATAATATTAATATATACAACATAATGCACACGGCACTCAGAATACAGTGAACTGATACATAATACAAACTTAAATTATATGCTTTGGTTTAATTCATTCATCCTTGCTTGTTAATTATTGTGGCAGCTTCACGATCTGATTGTGGTAAGTCTTTGTCATCCCAACCCCACGATGATTGAGTATCTCCGTGACCATTTATGCCAGTACGTTCCACACGTTTACGTACAGTATCAACTGACACAGTCTTCAGGTCATATGCCCATCCAATTTTAGCAAAGAAATCAATGAATGCAGTTGTCATATTGAGTTTGTAATCACCTAATTCTGCCGCCTTGTAATCCCACGGAAATACATGGTGGTAGTTATGCCAACCCTCTCCCAAAGCTAATAAAGCTACAGTTATGTTTTCAGAAGGATTTATGAACCTAAAATAAATTTAAAAAAAAAAAGTTAAATGTTATGGCATCATTTGTTAAATAAAAATAACTTCAAACATTACCTGTCATATGGTCTTCCACCCCACATATGTGCAGCACTATTTACTAACCATGTGACATTAAGAGAGAAAGTGTATCGAAACATAGTGGCAACAAACCAAGAATTTACCCAACTTTCACCCCAACAATACACCGGTAGTATTGTAGGTAATATGAAACACAATAATGGCATTAGGAACTTGTAATACCTGTAATTTATAAATTATAATTATTTATTTATTTTCAACAATACAGGAACCTGCCTTTGGTTAGAGATAACATTAAAACTTAAAAGTATAAATAATAAATAAATATACATTAATTCAATAGTAACATAAAAATAAGTAATATAAATACAACAGATTAATAATAATTATATGCAATTCATTCAAAAGTATGGATACTTATTGACAATCCATACAGAAATAAATTTTAAAAAGTTAATACGAGAGTAGAATGGGATTTTTAAGTTGAAACCGTTTAAAAGGCCAATATCATCTTTAAATAGCTTACAAAGAAATATTAAAATTAGTTTCAACCCTTCTGTCAGCAAAAGAGGACAAGTCAAGGGACTGGAGTACTGCGGAGTAGTTATGAGGCAAATGCTCAAACTTGGGTACAAAAGCAGCAAAATTTAAGAACACTAATGAATTGTTAAATTAAATCATTAAACTACATAACGATTAAATAACATTTAAATTTTAATACAAATTTACTTTTTTTGGAAGGAAACGATTGGATCAGCTAGTAAATCGGACATATCAATACCACGTCCTTTTTCCATAATGTCTGGATGTTTTCGACATAACAACCAACCAACGTGTGAAAAAAAAAATCCTCTGTTGGCATTATGCGGGTCTGCATTTGTTTCACTGTACTTGTGGTGTAGTCTATGGTCACGAGCCCATTCATACACATGGTTCTAAAACATAAAAATATTGTTAAAATCCAACAAAAAAAAGTCGCCATAATATGCATAATTTAATAAAATATTTGTGAACAACTAAAAACTACAGATAGTATATTTAATATATTATATATAACAAAAATATAATATTCTAAAATGAAAAACTGACATAAAGCAAAATAATAAGTAGATATAGTAAAATGTTAATATTGAGATTAACTATATTGTACAAGTATATTTTAAATAATCTAACTACATTTAAAAAAATATATGTATTAAAATAAAAAAGACAATAATATTTATCTGAATTATAATGGTTAAGTAAGTAGTATTTATAATTAAAATTTTGTTTTTAAGTACTTTGCAAAAGATTTTAACTAATTTTTCAGATTTCCAATTTAAAAGTTTAAAATGAATTTGTATATATGTATATTATTGCATGTAAAATATTTCATTGCGATTAATAAAAATTTATACAAACATTGAGGATTATTTAATCCTTATTATTTTCTGCCAAAAATATTTATTTGACAAAAGATGTTAACCAACAACTAAATTAAGCACAATTTAAATTTACATCAATACTTTAACTATGATAGAAGCAATCAGTTTCCAATTAAAAAATTAATATTTTAAAAAGCAATATATATATACATGAAAGATGTATCATTAAATAAGTACATTATGGTAGTAACCATTATGATTGATGAGTTTATTAATTTGTGTATAGGAACTATTACTAAAGGTAATAAATTAAATGCATTAAGTATAATACACGTTTTATACGTGAGTAATTTAGAAGTTCAACTATTGGCTCTAATTCACTCATATATAACTAAAAATGCTTAAGAGGACATACTTATTTTTAAATATTCCATATTCTGTGCCTAATTTGTTAAAGATGAGCACTTTCACCAACATAAAATACAGTCTAGAATAAATGAATTAAAAGATGAAAAAGAATTGTTTTATTTATAATTTAGAGTAAATGGATTGAAGATAAGCAATACAGTATCATAAATTTAAATGTTATAATATATAGCTTATAAATAAGATAATTTAATAATGAACTTTAAAGGATTTTAAACAAAATAATAGATTCATTGTTTAACACACTACACTACAGAGTGTAAAAGAAAGACCTGAAAAATGAAATAAATTTTGTTCTAAACAATTATTTATTTATTTTTATTTTTTAAAATCTCATTATTTTTGTTTAAGTTGATCCAGTCGTTAAAAACATATATATTTTTTTTTAACATTTAACAGAAAATATACTATCTGTAAACATAATTGCAATAAGCACATGAGAGAAATAGATATATTGGCAGTGAATGCTTGAGGGGAGTTACCCAACAGTAACACTTGACGAGATAATAAAATTTGTTAGACTATTTTACATATAAAATACATTAACTCATTAGGGCGGAGTTTTTTTAATTACTATTCTAAGAAAAATGAGAAAAATATTTAAAATTAGCTTTTAAAAAAAGATCTACCTATGTGTCATATAGAAATGCACGACATTAATGGGTTGTGTATTTTATTTTAATTATTTTAAGAAATACACAATTTAATATATTTAGCATAATAAATTAATAAGTATATGTAAGATGAGAGAAAAATTTTTTTGTTTATTTATAAATGGTAGCTTATTATTATTATAACATTACATCCCTGAATTATTTTTAACTGTGCACTTCATATCAGTAAACAATCCTAGCTCTTAAATTATGCCTCCCAAAAAAAGATCAATCAGTAGTTGAACGCCTCAAGCACGAAAGAAAATGGCAAAACGAGCTTCAGAAACAATCGAACAAAAAGATTATGAATGATAGTTAGGCCTGTCGCTTTTTAGTTTTGGTCTATCTTCTGTCCATAGGTCTAATATATCTCTTTACCAAATTTTGTCAAAAACGGTCAAGCAGTTTAGGACAAACTGATCTATATATATATATATTTATTTATTATTATTTTACAGATTACATGAACTAATTCCAAAATTAATTTAACTATACTTAAAAAAAAAAAAAAAACATAAGTACAAATAAAAACAAATCAAAACAATTTTTTACAATAATATTTATCTTGCTATATCTATAAAAGTGTATTTCTATCAGTTTATCCTTTACGTATTTCAATTCCAATTGGTAAACCGATTACGACAAAAATTAAATGGTATAGAGATTTACTAGACCTAATGGCAGAATATATGCTAAGTTAAAAAGTAATAGGCCCAAATATCATTCAATTGTATTATTTGAATTGTCAGATTTTTCTCGATAAAACGAATAAATTTATGTGATGATAAATGAATATCATTGTAAGATTATTACTTCGTAAATTTTAACCATTATCTATTAAATAGATATATATCTATATAAATAGATTCTATTTATATATATATATATTTCTAGCGTAATCATAGGATACAAATTTAACACACAGTTAGAGACATATAAGAGCTAGGATTTTTAATGGGCTACGAAGCAGTGGCGTGCAGAACATTTTTCAGATTTGAGGCAAACTATACACTTTGACATCCACCCTACAACCATCAGGGTTTTCACTTAATAAAAAATCGTATACATTTATATGATATTTAAAATGTATGATCAAACTAGTGCCATCCACCCACCCACCCGTATTTTCCCTGAGGCAGTTGCCTCAAAATATAGCTGTTCAGCACGCCACTGCTACGAAGTGTAAAACACTCATTATTTCTAAAAACTATTTACTTTTTTCAAAATTTTAGATCCATTCCGTTCTAGAACTTTATAATTTTTTTATATTTTCACCCTTATATTTATTAGGTAAATCATTATCAACTTTTGATTTTCAAATGATGACCTATACTTAAAATTTCATAAACTAATAAGACTATTTTTTTAAATGAATTTTCACGTTTAAATTTTCATTCTTTGCTAATCCGTTAATGAGATATAGCTTCCCAAAGTTGGATGGTTTTGGTGGGTGGTGTTTGTATGTAAATACCACCTAATACAAACACCACCCAAAACCATCCAACTTTGGGAGGCTTAGGAGGCTACATCTCGTCAACGGATTAACGAAATATGAAAATTTAAACGTGAAAATTCATTAAAAAAAATAGTCTTATTAGTTTATGAAATTTTAAGTATAGGTAGGTAAATCAAAAGTTGATAGAGGTTTACCTAATAAATATAAGGGTGAAATACATTCCTCGCTCTACTCAGAATCTAAAATATTAAAAAATTATATAGTTCTAGAACAGCATGGAACTAAAATTTTGAAAAAAGTAAATAGTTTTTAGAAATAATGAGTGATTTACACCACATGAGCACTCTATATAAACAACATATAGGTAGATATTATACTTAACAGCATTTTTTTTAAACTAATGCATTAAATAAAAATTTTATTTCTATTTTATTTTTATTAGTTTACAATATTTTTTTTTTAATTCATAGGTAGAATTATTCTACCAATTAAAATATCCAGCTTGTTACTCAAGAGAAAAACTAAATGTATAAATTCAGACTTCAAATGAGTGTGAAGAAAACAAATTAAACATAACTTATTTTTTTTTTTCAATACCTTTTTAGAATAATTAATGGTTAATAAATAATAATAAAAAAAAAATACCTGAAAGGCTATTGTATTGAATATAATTAATATCACACGCAGTGGCCATTTGGCTTTATATGCCCGATGAGACCAAAGTCTATGAGCTCCAGCTGTAATGCCGATTGAAGATACTTGGTACATCAATATTGCTAAATGAAAAAAATGTATATTTAACTATTATGTTAGAAATATAAAATATATAGGTTATTGAACATACCAAAAATAGTTGTGGCAATTTTAGCGGAGGTAAACATTAGTAACACACCATACAATGCAGCCAAATGAAGGTAACCAAACAACATGACATTTCGCCATACAATTGCTTGATGATGTTGTTTTCTATTTTGTTGGGTAAGAAGTGTTGTCCCATTGTGGGTTATTCCTTTGGATTCGTCCATAACTTGATTTTATTAACTGTAAAAATATGACATTAGAGTAAAAATAAAATGAAACATATGATGTATTTCATGTATTTCATCAGGGCCAAACTTCAAGTGTTTTGGTCCACTATTCTTTGTAAGCAACTGGTCCACTTTCCTAAATTTAACAGCCCAACTTAAACTAACAAAATACTACATTTTCTTCAAAAGTATTTTTACCTTCACCCAAATTTTATAAGGATAAACTTAAGGAACTTATTCTATGTTGATTACAAAGAAAATGTAAAATATATCAATACATAGGAATAAACTAATATCACTAAGTAGCGGTATGACCATGAAGAATAAAGATATCTTTATTCTTCATGGGTATGACAAATCAAATCTTATATTTAAATTATACAGTGTCCCGCGAGGATTTACCCATTGCGATATCTCTCGAAATAACGGAGATATCAAAATTCTGATTTTAAGGGATTAGAACTATAATTATTTCATATTTGAATGTTTCAGTAAAAAAGTAAAAATATATTTTTTTTTTTAATTATTTCTGAAAAAATTGAAGATATCGTAATTTATTTTTCTCAAAAGGTGGACGTTACAAATTTAATTTTTATTAATTTCCTGATTTTTAATATTTTTTATAGTTTCGAAAAAAATTGTGAATTGTTTAAATATGATTATTGCTAAGCACACTGAAAGCGTTTGCCAGCCGTACGAGAATGTTAGATAACACTACGGCATTAAATAACTCGCCTCGCAATTTTTCTTGAAACTGAAAGAAAAACTATTAAAAATCAGCAAATTAATGAAAATAAAATGTTGAAACATCAATGTTTTCAGAAAAATAAACTCTATAAAATCGCTACCTTCTTATTTTTGTTGGAAATCATTAAATAATAACATATATTTTTTAACTTTTTTATCAAAACATTAAAATAAATTTAAAAATGAAATAATTATAGTAATTATCTCTGCGATTTACACATATTTTTTTACATAACCATAGCCCGCGGCCTACTTTGCTGTAGAATAGTAGCACAGTGGGCCAGTATGGTGCTTTATTTCATACGAAAAGAAAATCAAACTGAATAATCTAAGCTTAATACCTAATATTTTATTAATTTTTAAATCAACTTGCATATCTATAAATTGTATTTCTTTTACTTAATTTAGAGAATTTACAAGTATTTGCGATTAAAATACAATCACAAAAAAGCTGGTAAGTTTTTTTATAAAGTAATCAAATTAAAATTAAATAGGTAAGCATCTAAAATATTTTTTCTAATTAATTCAAATACCTAGTGGCTAGAATACTGAATTATATATTTCTTAGTATACAAAAACAATGTTTAATAGTATAACAATAACTATCTCAATAATCAATAGTCAATATTTAATATATTACTTTATTTTAAACATCCTGAATTCCTGAACCATGCAATGAGTATTATAATATGTTAGATTTATAAATATTTATTTTACTTAAGTAAGTTAATAATTATTACTATTATTAATAAATTTCTAAAAAAAAATGTTAAATAATACTAAACAATCTAGGTTTAGTACCTAGAATTTTATTAAATTTTAAATCAATTTGCATAACTATGTAATTTATATTTCTTTTACTTAATTTAAAGAATTTACAAGTATTCAGGATTAAAGTACAACAAAAAAAGCTGGTAAGGTTTTCTTTTAATTAATTCAAATACCTAGTGGCTAGAATATTAAATTATAAATTTGATAGGTAGTATACAAAAACAAAGTTTAATAGTTATTAACAATTAGTATCTCAATAGTCAGTGTTTAATATATTATTTTATTTCAAACATTCTGAACTCCTGGACCATACAATATGTCAATATGACGAACTATATATAAGATTTAAAGACTTTTATTTTAGTGCGGAAAGTTATTAATTATAACTAGTTAATAAATTTCTGAATAAAATGCCTTTTGGTTAAGTATTATTTTATTTAATAAAATTATACTTTCATAAAATATTAATTTTAAATAAAACATGATTTATCACTCCTTAGAAATTATAATATTCAGAGATTTTTAATAGGTTGTAGATAAAACTAAATTAAGTAGTTATTACAATTATGTGATATTATGATGGCATACTGATACCTATATTAGAGAAATCATACACCATACCTATTAACATATTAAATTTTATATTGTACTAATACACAACCATGAATTAATGGTCTTATTTAACTACGTAATAAACATGAATTTAATATAAAATACTAAAATTGAACAACCTTATGATTATTAACTGATTTATCATAATATGTATGATTTCCTTTGGCATCTTTTTCACAATATAAAATTATGAGAATAATTATAATTCATCGAATTAAAAAACCAAACAAATAATCACAAAAAATATAAGCAAATATGAGCGATAACGATAAGTATTATAAGTATAATGAGTATACATAAGTACCTATAATGTGAAGTACCGTTATTAGAATAATCAACTTGTTTTGAGCAACAACAGAACAACAAGAACAGTGAACACAAAATATGTGGAATACAAATTTTGATGGCTATATAATTTAGGTAGTTACACAGAAGTATGAGTGGTAACTACAAGCGTAACTTAGAGGTGAGCTAAAAGCTCTCTCCAATAATTATTAGGAGCCCACTCAAATTTGTTAGAATAAATGAATATTATGGTCTATAGATAATATCGTTAACTTCATTTTTGCTGAACAATTTAAAAAATATCTTCTATGTTTAATATAAACTAATACAAATAATATTCAATATTTGTGTTATCACTGTATGTAGGTGACTGACAACTGCCCTCATACGTTATCTTATTCTAAAAAAATGGAATAGGGAGTCTAGCCCCCCTAGATCAAAACTCTTAAGTCTAAAGTCACGCCAACGGATGTCTTAAGTGTATATCATTATTATCACGGGTTGTCAGTTGTGTCACTTGCGCGGGGAAGATGCGGGTGACAAAGTGGTGTATTTATGACCAACTTTATGAGTGACGACGTGAACGATTTCCCCACCCCTTTTTTATATTATTTTTTTTTCGGTTTTAGCGTCTTATCATTATAGTAATAGTTTATCTTCGCGAATTATATGAATACAATCATAGAACGATTAAGGACGGTTCTTAAAAATGTCCATTAACGGTAAACCGACGGTTGGGGGGGAATTTTACCGGCAAAATTTTGCCCGTTAATTTTAACCGGCTTAAAAGTACCAGGGGGGAACTACTGCAGACTGGTTCGAGTGGTTCGTCAGAAACGCCTAATTTTCCCGAAGGAAGTCGTAACTCGTAAGTGCGCCTCCGTGTATGCCGTAGGGTGGACATGGTGAGTGGTGACCAGTGAGTTATAGTTATCGGCGTACCAACTGTAAATTTATTGTCCAGTGTTAACACCGATCGCTTTAAAATCTAAATATAATATTGGCGCGAATGCAAATGGACAGGATAGTTGATTCGGTCGAATAGTGCACGGAGTACAAGAACGAATGAAACCGTCGGGAAATGTGGATTGGATAACCTTTCGCACCAAAAGAATTCTGCGCGGCATTAGGATTTGCAGTTGTGAGACAAGGAAGAGGATGGAGGAAATTAATGGGATTATGCGCAAGTTAAACAGCTACCAAAACATCGTTTTTTTCCCGGTCAATAGCGACTAACCAGCCACGACGCCGTTTCGACGAACACGTGCCCAAGGTCGCAGCACGAGAGCCGCACAAGCGGTGGCAGAACACTTGTTGTAGGCCTTACGGCGGCGGGCGGCTACAACAGTTCTGCGTGTCACGTGTGCGGTCGGACGGCCGGGCGCGCGCACGCGCTCATTCGCTAGAAGCTCGCTCGCTCACCGGTCGGCCGACAACGGGGGATACGCTTGCCCGAGAATACGAAATAAATAAACGCATCCGTACGTACCTGTAACGACGTACAACCACTATGACTGGACGACCACGTTCATTACACGATGACGGAATTTTCCTTAGTGACGGAGTGCGCTCGACTGGGCACCACCGGGCTGGACGTCCCGAAGTCTAACGGGCCGGACGGCGAATAGAACGTTCACGCCTATTCGCGGAACCGACGTGCGCCTAATTTAAGTATTTTACCGATGAAACGACAACTGTCGCGATGACCAAATCAGAAAATAATGTCACGCTCACGACAAAACGCGAAAAAACGATTTGGCGGCGGCGACGTCGCGGACACAAATGGGGGCGCTGCCGGCGGAAGAGGCAACTGAGCAAGAAAAGCCGTACACATACTGCTAATACAGCGATATCGTACCGAGTCGCGGCGGCGGCGTCGGATCCCTCCGTGCGATACGGATTTTAATCATTCGGCCGGGAGAACCGATACAGTTTTCGCCGCTTGTGCTGCCGCCGGTAGCGGCCGAACGAATTATTTGCGCCACCCGTCACCGGGTGGCTGGTGGTGTTCCTTGCATGTAATCACCATTCGGCATTCACTAATCATGTGATATTGTGGTGTGCCTACTGTAGTACTATTGTTCGGTGGGTGCGCCCGCGCCGTCGTGATGGTTGTGAGCTGTGACTCATCTGCCAATCGAAAATAATGATTTAGGTTGGCGATTTTTGTTTTTAGTGACAACACTGCGTTCGATCGGTTGCAAAACAGCAATTTTGTGCTATTTTACGTGCTCCGTGTCTCTGTGTATCTGTCATCATAGAATCCAGTTTGGACGCGTCGGCGCGAAGACCGGCGTTGACGTACGCACTTAGATCATGGCTGAGGCTTAATTTACGGCTCCACACATTTTTATTACGCGATGTATTATTAAATTCAGATTTTCGACTCTGTTGTTCCCAACTAGACGATCGATTATATCATAATATTATGCATTTTGTTCATCATAATTTAAAAATAATGCTTACAGTAAGTGTGTGTGTGTGTGTATGATGTGAAAAAGGGATGAGGAGAGGCACGGAACAAACCATTTTGTGATTTTACCGGAACCACGTGAATTTCGTTACTCCTCTTCAGTCATTCTGGAGCGATTTGTCGCGCACACAATAAATTATGTCTTACGCAATTATGCATCTTTAATCCGAGATACAATAATGTCGTAAACGATTATGCTGCAAATTTACAATAATATGATTGAATAAATGATATTAACGCTATAACGTATACAATAATATAGCTATTAGGTTCGATGGGCGGATGGCGTGACGCGATACCATAATAATGAATAGGCGTACGAGCAAACGTAGACACTAGACACACATTTTGTTAGTTTGTTACTAAATATTGGCGTATTGTTTACCTTACCGTCATTACGTTCTATACTTTTATTATGAGTGCGTCAAAGCGTAATGGTAAATAACGATAAGGGAAATTTATATTTTCCGTTCCGTAAAAATGTATTATTGATACGCAAGTAGTGCCGCGTATTGGTTATTATTTCAATTTATCCACTAATAGTATTTACCTCAGTATTTATATAATATAATTAGGGTGGAGGACTAGTAGCCATACAAAGTCCCCAAATATACATTTATTTGAAAAATAAAAAATACATCTAAAACACGCATTTTAAAAATAAATCATGAATAGGTTATATTTATTTATATATTGTTCAACTAAACTTGCCTATTATTTTGAAATAGATTTATTAGTTCTACGTTTTACAGCTCTACGTATTTAATATAATTTATAAAATTATTATTTTCTAGGAAAAAACGTGCGTAAAAGCTAGTTAAAAGACTTACTATACCAAAAAATTAAAAATAAATTTATATTTCGGTTGTATTATTTAAAATAAGAATGTGTTTCATAAAGTATAAAAAAATTAATTGCCCTAAAAACTAAAAATATGCATTTATACGCAAAATAAAATTGTATAAGTATTCAGATTTATCGTTCTTCCGTAATGACCAAATGAACGGTTACGTTCGTCATAAATTCCTAAAAAAAAATTATATTCTATAGGTTCCTTATATTCCTATAGAATGCTGGTGATGCCTGTGTTCTACAATGTAAATAAAAATTAATATAAATATAACAGTGATACTTATAGCTAAGTTATCTGTATGTATAGTGTGTACCTAACGATAAGCGATATATTTTTTTATCCGTTACCTATCATCTGTACTCACGTTTACACTATTATTGTACTACCCAAAGTCTTAAAACGTATTTATATTTTAACGTACAGTATAGTTCATTTTCTTTGACAAAGTTACAGCTATTATTATAATTTATAGTACGAAATGAGTAGACGTATCACGTATTAGCAGTGAGCACGTATATATAAAATATAAATCAATAATAACGCAGTCATCATAAAATAACCAATCGAGAATATATTTATCATCGACACGCTACAGCAGCTGATAGCCCGATGCACTTAATCGACTGATCATAGTAGTTTACTGACGCTTTTTTTTCTAGGTCTATCTAGTATCTACTCAATAATTATAAGTCGATATAGTTCACCTTCACATAGACTACTCGTAATTTTGATTGTATTCAATATTGTAGGTAGCATATATAAACGGCATGCGACACTATACAATTGTCAATATTAGTTAATTTTATTTTATTTAATATTATTTAATTTTAATCAATTTTACTTAATATAGTTAATTAGTCACCTATAAAATGTGTTAATTATATACCTAAATAAAATATATTATTCTTTTTCAACGCGATAACAGACAAAACGAGGAAATATAAATTACCCTTTCGCACTTGGGCGATTGGCAATATTTTTAATTTTTTATACAAATATTAAGTTACGTCTAAATTGTAATAATAACTCACACAAACATTTTCAAAATAGTGATAAAAGCGATGAATAGGGAACGGACTTATTAATGCTATAAAAAATAAAAATAAATGTTCTAAAAAATACGACTTGATGCTTAAAAACCACATTATTATGAAAAATTTATTTGATAAAAAAAATTTGAATTCAATACACATAACTTGTATTGGTATGTATGTATCCCAGTATGTATATAATTTATATATACGTGTCAACAATAATTTCGTCTAGAGTCCGGGTTTATCTGATCGGTAAAAACATAATAAATATTTATTTTATTTTTTAAATTGAATGTTAATCTACTTAAAAAAAAAAATTATCCATTCCTATATAAAAATGGCTTAAAAACATAAAAATTCACTAAAAATGTCAAAAATGCAAAATAAAAGTTACATTTTTTAATTCCTTGATGTATGGAATGAACTTTGTGCTTGTAAAGCTATATATTTTCGGACATTCAGAAAGAAAAATGCAATTTTCATGTAAATCTGTTCCCTAGTGATGAATAATGAAAACAAAGTGTATTTGTAGTACTTGGATATTTCATAGTGAATGAAAACTATTATTTAAAACATTTTTATTCGCCTCAACCAATAAACCCACGTACACTTATATATTTTAAATGTTTTATATCAATTAGCAAATATTGAGTTATGTTAAATTTGTATTGACTGTTTACGTACATCATACACATAAACACAACAAACGACAATGCAACATTAAATACATTATTAGGTCAACTGGATACAGTTAAAGGTTAAACTGTTATTTTTGAGTATGAAAATTTGATAGTTATATTGAAAAATTTAACTTTAGTATAAAATTCTTCCCTGATATTTAATATTATAAACTATGATACAAATTACACAGTAACAAGGTTTTTTTAAGTTTAACTGTACTTGTTAATGTATAGAAAAGTTATATTAAATTGTTATGACTTTTAAAGAATAATTCTAAGAAAACATCAGGAAATATAACATTATTTTTAACGATTTAAAGATTATAAGTTTGTATTTACTTTGAAATATTGAAAAAAAATACTTTAAATATTTCTCATAATGGTAACTTATAACACGCATATATCGCATATTATACATAATTACGCGTATTGTAGATTTATACCTTATACTCAGTATAATGACTTATTTTATTACATAGACATATAATATAAGTTATGATTATTATAATTTGTAAAGCTATATTGCTATATAATAGGTATTAGGTTTACAATATTAAGCTAGTATGTATAATATGTTAAATTATTTAAAAAATATAATCTATATTATATTCATATACCTCAATCAAATGATTAAAATTAAAAAAAAATATAGAATTGACAAAAAAATGGAGATAATATAATGTAGTTATTATATTATAATATGATTATTAATATGAGTACGTATTAATATTTTTATATATGAATAAATAATGCTGATAATATCAGCTGATATTCTCCAAGATAATATCAAAAATGTGACGGATTTTATTAATCTTCTGGGGGGGATATAGGGTAAACATATTTTCAGTCCAGAATTCTATCTCTTATAGGTTATACTTACATGTAACATGAGTAAATAAACCACAAACTTAAAAAAGCGGGTAAGTCGTGTATGTCGCTCTGCTGTACAGTAGGTTACAAGTGGGTTACTGTAATGGATGGAATTAAATTTGAATCCAATGATATTATATCATTGTATACGAAAAACGATTCTGAGCGAAGGCGGTTATTTATCTGTCTAGGATATATTATAGATTATTAAAAATTTTCAAATCTTAGTTTTAAAAAGAAAAATTTTTATGAATTTCTAGTTTGAAATAATTTGCGAATTTTCGTGATTTTTACGTAAGTTTTCAAAATTCAAAATTTAAATGCTATTGTAAATAAAAATGGTGACTATATTTTTCTTTTCTTTTTCACCTGCTATTTTAAAAATATGTAAGAAGCCTTGTATTAAATTTTCAAATCTTAGAATTAAAAAAAAAAAACTTTTATGAATTTCTAGCATAAAATAATTTACGAATTTTCGTGATTTTTACATAATATGTTGTAAAAATTCAAACTTTGAATGCTTATAAAAAAAAATTGTGACTATGTATTTCTTTTATTTTTCAACTTCTATTGTAAAAATATGTTAGGAGCCTTGTATTAAATTTTCAAATATTAGAATTAAAAAGAAAAACTTTTATGAATTTCTATCTAAGATAATTTTTACGTATTTAGTCAAAATTTGAACTTTAAATGCTTATAAAAAAAAATTGTGCCTACGAATTTTTAATATTTTTTAACTTCTATTGTTACAATGTGTTAGAAGCCTTGTATTAAATTTTCAAGCTTTTCTACCGAACAAATAAATTTTTATCGATATTTATAGAAAAAAAAAACTAATAAAGTTGAAAAATTAAAATGTCAGTAAACAACTCAAAACAAATCTAAATATTTTGAAAATTTTATCAAATATATAAAATGCCTATATAAACATTCAGTCAAAATTTGAAGTATCTGTGGTAATTTGTTTTAGAGTTACACCAAAATAAGGAAATCGCTAAAAGTGAAAATCCAATGTTGTAAAAATTTAAATTTCAAATGCTCATAAAAATTTAATTTGAATTTCAGGTGGAATTTTTATTTGTGATAAAGATTGAAAAACTTGTAAGGAATTTTGTATTAAATTTTTAAATCTTAGATTTAAAAAGAAAATTTTTTATGAATTTCTAGCTTAAAATAATTTGTGAATTTTCGTGAATTTTACGTATTTTGTCAAAATTAAAACTTTGAATGCTTATAAAAAAAAATTGTGACTATGAATTTATTTTATTTTTCAACTGCTATTGTAACAATATGTTAAGAGCCTTGTATTAAATTTTCAAGCTTTTCTACCCAACAAATAAATTTTTATCGATATTAATTTAAAAAAAACTAATAATGATCGAAAATTTGAAATGCCTATGAATAGTTCAACTTAAGTCGAAATTTTTTGAAAATTAAATGGTGGATAGAATATATTTATATAAAAATTAGGTGAAAATTTCATGTATCTATGGTCATTTGTTTTAAAGTTACATCAAAAACCAAAATCGATTTTGTCGAAAAATGAGTGTGCGTATAATTTCCCGTTTTTCCCTTAATTTTTAGTTTGTTTTTCTCAATTATTTAGAAAAGTATTAAGAATTTTTTACTTTTGACCCCCCAAAGTAGATTCACTTTCTGATCGAACGAGGTACTGAAGTCAAAAATCGAAGCATTTTTACTGCCCCAAAACGTGATGACAGACACACACAAAAAAAAAAAAAACACATCATGGTAAAATCAATACATTCATCGCTCCGCTCACAATCTAATAATACGACAAAATTATTCTCAAAGGCTGTTATTAAAACTGCTATAAAATAATATAGAAGCATTTGAAGTTCAAATTTTGACAAATTATAAATTTTAATAGCTTAGGATAGAAAATCGAATACAAGGTTCCTCATCATTAATTTACATGGAAACTAAAAAATATAAAACATTATATAAACATATGAACAATATTTCGATGTTAGGACAAATAAGAAATTTAAACGAAGAAAAACAATGTTCATTTTATTTTTTTGTATTTCAAAAATATTATTCACGAAGACATAAAAGTTTTATATATTTTATCATCATATATATGTTATAAGAGTTATAACATACGCATTAATACAGAGCATAATACAAAAATACAATACATTTTAGTATTGTTAAACCTAGCTACTTTGTTATTTTAGTTGTTGCCACTACTCACTATAAATTCAATGCCATCCCTTCAAAAATAACTTAGCAGCATACTGGGTCATTGGTGTAGGTACCTAATTCATTTTATCATAACCTTCACCAATCTATCAATTCACTGCACATAATAATAGTACATATAATATATAGATATAAATATAATAATTAAAAATAAACATATAATTAAAAAACCCAATTAATACACTAATTTCTTAATTGTAATTTCGATACATCCAAAAATTTTCAGAAAAAAAGTTCGAACATTTTGATAACTTTTAATTATTTTATCAAATTAAACCGGATGCTATACACTCTCTATGTTGCCTCCATCGTAGTCATAGAAACATTTTTACAAAATTTACAATTATCCATTTTACTTTGATAATTTTAAAATTAGAGAGTGAATTTACCCATGATACAATATAAAGATAAGATTATTATCTATTGGACAGTGGATCCCAACCGTGGGGAATTAAGATACTGTGCGGAGCGAATATGGTATGATGCTGAAGTAACAAAAATTTTGTTGTTAAACTAAAATTATTATGCCATTTTACAACCAGTAAAATCGAAAATAATAGATTAATTTTGAAACGGTCGCCTATCGATAACAATTTTATATATTATATAATTCATTTTTATCACTAAAATATAAAAGGTCGTCTGAACTCTAATTAGTCTAATTTGAGGGAGACGTAGAATAAAAACGTTGGTCCGTTGGAACCACTAATAATCTAGGCCCTAGATTCTAGGGTATCTCGGAAGATGTTATTAATATTATTTATTAGTGATTTATGACCTTTGTGAAACTACATTTTTTGAATATTTTAAAATAATCATAACCTTTAGATTTATTCATGAGTCATTCACTGTAATTTTAAAAATAACAGTAAAACGTATTATTGTGATCGTAAAATTTGCCATCATGCTTTACGTTTGCTTATTATAATCATACAGGTGAGTCGTCCTTTTAAATTAACTAAAAATATTATAATATGTATGATGACAGAACGTGAATTTCGAAATATCAATATAAATTGTACAATAAATATAAAGAATGCACTACGGCAATAAATAATTATTACAATAACTTAAAGTTATGATGTAAAATCAATCTTGTTTAATTAACATATATGATATTATAATATAATTATTTATATAATTGTAACACAATGTTATCTTTTTAAATTAAAAATTTTAAACACAACGTGTATCAATAATAAAATAATTAAAAGACGATGGACATTCATTTAGAATGGTATGGATAAGAATGAATTATTATAAACTTACGATGTCTCAGCACATAAATTCACCAATCATCGAAACGGAATACATTTTTTAGACATAATTAATAATTGTTTATATTTATAGATAATAATTAATAAAGAATATTAATGAATGATATTAATAATAATAAGCTTTATTCCTGTAATAAGCAGACCACGGAAAATAGGTAATGACTTTATGAGTTATAGTAACTAGCTGTTGCATACGATTTAGGTATTTTTTTGGGATACGATGATACGAATATACAATTACGTACTTATTTATCGAATAACAATAAAGGAATTCTTTAAATACGAGATTTAATAATACATTTTAATAAATTTATTATTATTTTACTTAATAAACAGTCTCATAAATCATAATACCATCATTGATTATATAAACACTATGATACTATATGATTACCAATATTATCATATAAGGAACCGATTTGAATGCAAATAGCATATTTTTCTGTATGTCCGAAAACATTGCTTTCCAAACACAAAACTTTATTTTCATACATCAAGGAGAAGGAATTAAAAATTTACCTAACTATTGTGTATTTTTAAGACTTTATTATATTTTTAAAGCATTTGTTGATATTTTTAGTGCATTTTCATGTTTTTAAGCCATTTTTATATAGGAATATAAATTTGATAAAAATGTAGAATAACATTCATTCTAAAAAAATTAAAAATAAATATTTATATGTTTTTACCGATCAAATAAACCCTGACTCCAGACAAAATTATCGTTGACTCGTGTAGACACACGTACATACATACATACATGCATAAATACATACATACATAGTACATACATACTGCCGTCCTAAGGAAGAATGCCGTAAGTTTCCTTCATGCCATTTCGAGAAAAATGAATTTTTATGTTTAGTAGTTTTTGGTAGTTCTATTTTCATAAATATAATATTTTTAAAGTAAAAATACATATTTTCTTACGGAAATATACTTAATGAATGCAATGGAGCTATTTAATTTTATTTAAAAATTTTAATTCACCAAGATATTCTTATATTTTGATATTCATACTAAGTACGTACTTAATTATTTAGAATAGGTTACTTTTACTTGGCAAAAATGCCGTAATTCTGGTTACGGATTTTTTCCGTAGCGTACCAAAATGTAATATTTTTTTTTTTTATAATCACTAACAATTGAAGAAATAACGCCGTATATTATCAATACTAATTTTTAGTTTTAATTTATAACACAATTTGAATGTAATTACAATATATTTATCTTGAAATCAAAGTCATCTAGTCTTTATACATTTTTAATATACATAAAAATTAAAATTAAAATCAAAATATATGAAAATATGAGATACACAAAATAAATTATTAAAAGAGATGCATATGCAGCAGTTTAATATATTATATAATTTAGATAAATTATTGTTTATGTACTGTTATATTTTCCCAAAATTGTTAAATTAAATTCTAAGATACGGCTTATTGAAGACCAGTTTTCTAAACAACAATGCCGTAAATATAGATTATAATGAAGTGCTAAGTAAGAACGCCGTATTTAAAAAAAAGATACGGCAATCTTCCCTAGCAAACTGTGATTACGGCGTTTTTGCTAAACATTGATTATATTTAATTACAATTGCGGCAATATTTGTTTCTTATATGAGTTATAAGCACATTTCTTGATGAATAACCATAGTTACGGCATTTTTAATTAAAAACAACATACATACATACATACAGAGGCGTATTTAGGGGGGGGCGAGAGGGGGCAATCGCCCCGGGCATCAAATTTCAAGGGGCATCAATTTTTTATTTAAAAAAGCTAATAATAATAGTGTTACATGATAAGTTATTTGTGCTTACTCCCTCAATTATTATAAAGATAATGGTTAGGTCGAGACGGTATTATCACTGATAATACTCGACCGTCTCGACCAAACACGCGGAATTTCAGAAATACAAATTGGTTATTTATAAAACACGATAGCGGTTGTATAGTATAATAGTATGTATTATAAAGTTGTATGACTTATATGTATAGTTGTAGCGATGACTTTATCTGTGATGTATATTGTACATATCAGGAAATTATTCTATGGGAAATTCAGAGACACCCCGGAACCCGTCAGTCATCAGTCGTCAATAATACCTATTTTTACATCGTCGGCGGGCGGCGTATATGTACTAACTATTATGGCAACATATTAATTACGATGCGTTTGCTTTGACTAGTACGTCCGTGCTTCGTGATACTGTTTAATAAAGCGTTCCTTTATACTAAAGTCTACATTTTTTTTATTCTTTTGGGCTTTGGCATTCACAATATTCTGTGCAATCACTGCAATCTACTTAACATTTATATACGGTATGTATTTTTAAATTATTTTGTTATTGGCAATATAATATGTAAAATATAATTATTAAATGCTTAATGCTTCTTGCTTTTAATTTCGTTAAATTGCTTATGGTATTCAGATGGTTAAAACCAGTAGAACGCAGCCTAGTGGTTCTAGTAATCGCAAGAAAGCAAAAAATTAAAAAATTGAAATTGCAAATATTATGGCAAAAGTTCCTAGCATAAACACTTATTTTAAGGCTAATAATGAAGTTATAATAAGTTATAATGAAGTCATTGAAGATTTTGCTGCCCAAAAATCTCATCGTAAAATATAAATGTTAATGTTTCTTTTGTTTAATTAAATGTTTCAATGTATGTTATGCTTCATATTATATCATGTTCTAAACTTCTATGTATGATAATGTTGTTATTCTTTAATGATCATAAAACAAAGGTAAATAAATGTTAAAATTTTGGAGGCAACAAATTATATGTACCCAGGGCATCAAATCTCTAAATACGCCACTGCATACATATGAGTATGAGTTATATTATATGTTTTTTATGGCATTTAAGTCCGTTCCCATATGATTTGCACATTATTGTTGAATAATTAAGAATTGTAATTAAATGAAAAAATGAAAAATGTTAACTTTTGTATATAATATGGTTAGCTGAACTCGTCATAAATAATTAAACAAATTAAAACACACAATTGACTAGTAATGTACCTATACATTTATACATCTACTTAAGATACGTATTGGTCAATATACAAAAATACGTAATTTATTTTACTATTAGAATACAGTAGATTTTATTGATTTATTTCAAAAACATTAAATTTTAAATAATCATTGTGTATTTGTAACTACAAAATATAATAATATATACTTTAAAATTCCAACTAATTACAACAAAATAACTAAAATCGTTATTCTTCGTTTAAATATGTATCTATAGACTATAATATCTTTCTTCAAATTTAAGCTTAAAATATCTATAAAAAAACTTGCATATTTTTTAGATTTTATGATTTGAACATAAATACTTATTATTATAGAAACCTTATTTTAAATGTTTAACTATAAAAATGTAACATTTAATACAATGTTAATTAAAACAAATTAACTAAGTTTTCAGTTTGATACATAATGTCGACATTTGAACTTGAAACGCTTAAAAAACAAAAATGTGCCCATGTATTTTTAATATTGCAAACTGCTTTCCAGATGCTTTTGAAAACTATTGAAATACTCCCCCCCCCCCAAAAAAAAAAAAAGTTCTTAATAGATTAACTTTGCTGCTGGAAAAGATGCTGAAGTCGAAAATCAGAGCATCTGAAGGTGATATAACACATAAGAGATAAGAATAAATATCAATGTATCAAGAAATTCATCGATCTGCTCTACTATATATAAAATTTTTATTAAAAACTCTTGAACAAATTGCAGTATGTAACGCCTCCACCTTGGTATTTAGGAATTTTTAGAAATTGTTTAATATTTATATTAATTGTTTGTACATTTTAATATAACTCGCTTTAAAATTAAAATATATTAAAAAGCCTATGATATTGCCCAAATAATAATCTTATCTTTAAACTTCGTTGGAGGTCAATTCACTTTAAATTTTTCACGGAGTAAACGTCATCTGCTAAGCGTAAAATGTAGCAATTGCAAGATGAAGATAACAAATGTCAATGTAACCTCCGCTTATTAAAATAAAATCAATACACCGATAAAACCCGACCATGTTTATAAATAGTAACCTAATTATGACGAGCAAAACCATAATTAGATTTTCATCATAGATAAATACGATTCTTACATTAGTTTTTTCAAATAAATATTCAAAACTAGAAATTACAATATAATAAGAATAATATATGAATTTCGATTAAAATATGCAAAAAAGTTTTATTAAATTTAGTTATGAAGCCAAATCCTGGAGGTAACTGACAAACAATTTATTTGGATTAAAGGAAAAAAATGTCAATATAATATGCTTATGCATAGAATTTTTACTCCTATAATAAGCTACTTAGGATATAAAACTATATTATAAAGTTTTTAACAAGATTTGGGCATCAGCATCATGATTCATGGACCATGGTTTTGAAATGAGATATAAATTATAAAAAAATATTAAATAGATTAGTTTAAAAAAGTCAATGTGAATGGGGGAGTGATGGGTTCATCGGGTCACAATGCTTCCATTAAACCAAACCCAACCCCGCTCTTTTATCCATCTACAGACTACAACAGGCAATAATAAAGTTGCATTATATTAAGCTACGGCACCCTAGCTGTACATAGTTAAATAAGTATGATATGCATATAGGACATAGGTATAACATTGTATTGTTTTTCGTCAGTTTATTAAACCCAAACTTTCATTGTATGATATTACAAATTTTTAAATTAATTATTATAACATTATATTTTGAAGGTAAACAAGGTAAAGATTAAAGATATACAGATAATATCTCTACAGTATAATTTAAACTTAAATTTACTGTAAAAATAAAGTATAGTATAGTAATATGGTTTTTAGATTTTTAGGTTACAGCATGAACTATTTATGAGAAACCTGGTTTAAAATGTTTAATTCTTAAGTATTGAAATTGAACTATAAAGAAATTGTTTTTAAAATTGAACATCTTATAGTTTTTTTAACTCCAAAATATTTAGAAAATATTCGACATTCTGAAAAATGTAAAAATTGGAACTTTAAATACTTATAAAAAAAATTATGTATATGATTATCTAATATTCATCAACTACAATAATAACAACTAATAAAAATTCTTGCATTACATTTTCAAGCTTATATTATATCTAATGAATAACATTTTATTGGTATTTTTGGAACAAAAAACAAAAATTTTAATTTTAAATGTCTATAAATAACTTAATTTATATTATTTTGTAATAGTTTTTTTATAAACCTAGGAAAACTTTAAAAAAAATTCTTTCGTAAACATTTTAAATCTCAGATATAAGTACTGCATAAAAAACTTTAGACACTCATAAAAAATTATTGAGGATTTACGACCAACTTTACGCTAACAACAATTTACAAAGAACGTAAATAGTATATAGTAATACTGTTTTTAAACAACTAATTATAAACTTACTTTCCTTCAACCAGTTCGAAGGGCCTGAAACTGCACAGTGATCACAATTTTATGTAAACCATACACGATACACGAAGATCACACGGAATATATCACATTAAATTTCATGTAAATTTATTGACACCGGATACACGTAGAGCACGGCAAATAATGACAGTAGTGTTAATCAACGGGTGTCCACGCGAGAACTGAGTACTGACTCCTCAGTCCTCGTTCACTCATTACTCATATAAATATATAATTGGTCACTATTCAATATTAACACGTTCAATACCACCATTGATAATATTATGTAGTTCAGTAGTTTACAAATGTTGAAATGTTACGGATCTATTACTTAATCAGTTTAAAAGGCACTGTTTTGATTTTTCGTTGTGTTAATTGGTTAATTCAGTGAAACGTCTATTTTTGAACGGTGTATTCAGATTTAGTTTCCGTTTATTCTTAGCAAAGTAATTGTTATTTTTCATCATAAAATCATCGATACTGAAGACGATAATTCACAAAATTATAACTTTAATGTCTATATTAATTGTTATGTGTTACTTATTATAATATATTTTATTCATTATTCTTGTAATATACAGTTATTACAGTTATTAATGTTAGTAAATATTTTTATTTTTAATAATTATTTTATTTAAAAAAAATGATATTGTGGGCCCCACTGAAAGAATTTGTGGACTAAATGTTTCTAGACCACTAATCTAAATTAAGTTTGGGCGCATTTGACCTTTTTTGCTTAGATTTTCTCACGTGATACTTAATTCCGAAAACCGAACGCTTTTGAGATCGTGAGAATCTTTTCGAGACACACTATATGTCTATATGAAACTTCAGATTGTTTTGTAACTTCTCTTTCGTGCCTTTAAATATTAAGAATAATTATGTATACCTGAATACCTGACAGTAAATAGTGATACTAATTAGTAGTGGAGTTTTGAAACAAAATGTAGGCCACTATAACAGTCGATAAACTACGCATTTCAACATGTCCTTATATATTATTGTATACATATTCATACATTTTATGCTTTAAAGCCTTTAAATAAATGTATAAATATTAAATATTTTACTATTTCACGTATTTTGTTAATCAAACGATTTTAAAATTTTAGCTTTTACTTTTTACAAATTAAAATTTTTAATACAAAATGCATTAAGTGTATTATTGATAAATTTGATTGTAAAAATAGAATTTATACTATCTTTCTATCTCAAACAGTTTCCATTAGTACCATTACTTATAAGTTATAAATAATATTTTATAGTATAGACTATGGACTTCCGGTTATTTCAAATTTTCTACTACAATATTTAATATTGATTACTCATCTAATAAATCAATTTTAAAGGTCATTACTTATTAATTTATTATCAATAATCATTAGTGTAAACATCTGTTCAAACAATTCATTGACATTATTTGCAATGACAATATTTATAATTATATGCCGGGTCCACGCAGAGACGACAAAAGTAAAACAATTTTGTTTTTTCCAACAAATTGTTCGTGTTTTGAAAAACAAAGTCGTGTCCCGAGCGGTGTCGGTAAACATCAAAAGGTTTTGGTTTTGTTGTTGTTTTTGCGGACACTGTCAAACGTGTGTGGACATGTTTTCAAAACAACCAACAGGCAATATTTTTTATTGGGATTTCGCGGGCAGTACCAATTTGGTTATTTATAAATATATTATTTACTATATAATTAAAAACGTCTTTTAATATTATTATTTATTTTTTTACTTTGTAACTGTAGGTAAATATACCCAGCACCCAACATAAATTAATCTTCATCGTCTTTAATATCTCTTTTCAATTTCCAAGTTTTCACTCACAGTAAAAACATTTAAAAAAATTTGTAAGTACTAAGAGTTTAGAAAGCTAGAACTCTGAAGACAGACTGACTGACCACGGATGAACGAAATAAAACGACGAGTTTATATTTCTGTATGGATAGTTGAAAACAAAAACAAAACAGGAACAAATGTTTGAATTTTGTTCATGTTTTGTTTAATTTTTACTCAACTCAGTATGGACACATGTTTTGTTTGTGTTTTATTTTTTTCAAACTTCAAAAAGAAGGGTTTGAGTTTGGTTTTTGTTTTGTTTATGTGTCGTCTCTGTGTGGACCCGGCAATAGAAATAAATTATTTTAATAATAAAAGACATTTAATAAAGTTTTAACAAATATTTTTTTGAATTAGTAATTTATACCTAACTAATGTCCAGTAATTATTTATAATAATGGACACATTTCAGCGCGTTTTGTTCATGATAAGAGAATGAGATGATATAGGGAATAAGCGAGTAAAACACAATGTCTATTTCAATTTTCAAGTGACATCTATACTGTCAGGAGGAATAGGAGAATACTGGATAATACTATAACATAGCTGCCTTTATGTATTATATAATTTAATACATCAAAAAGATTCAATGAACTAACAACATGAAAAAAAAATGAGTAACAAGTTTACAACAGTACCTACTCACTATCCATGTCTTTTATTAAAGGACAACAATTATGACTATTTATAATAGTTACGTGGCACAACGAACAATAGAGGAAACTTAATATATTCATTGGACAGCATTAAACTCTGATTTCTTAACTAACTTTAAATAGCTCAATAACAATACGTTTTGGAACATATATTTTATTACCGGCCATATTTTGTTATTGTTTTAACGTATGTAGTTAAGCATACCGAAAACGATAATTAAGTCAGAATTTGGTGCACGGACTTAGTTTTGAAGTTAAAAACAACGAAAAATACAATTCTGGTGAAACAGAAATATGCCTAAATTTTAAAGAACCATATAAAACGTGTGATATACATATTATATGTCTTCATCTTGAAAAAAATGAAAAAAATTCATAATTTTTATTGAGCTTTTTGTGTTTTGGAGGTATATCAACTGTCACGCGTGTCTTTCAAAAAAAAAAGTTTTAATACAGAAAATATTATAATAATTATAGATTAGGCTCGGTTAGGTAAAGTTAAGTATTTAAGTAATCATAGATTTATATTTATCTATAATTTAAAAATTTTCTTACTCATTTAAAAAAAAATACTCTACAGTTTTTACCTTATAGTATTGCTCAATATTGTCATTGTATATTGCGCAATACTGCTATTATAGTTTAGTTGTTCAATGTTTTGATGGTTTGTAAAGACAAATTTCTAATTTTGTAAATATTTATACTTTATATGCACCATACGGAGATTATAAGAACAAGAATTACCCCAAAAAAATACTAAATAACAATAACTTAGAAAACATATTTTGTCAGACGCCAATAAATTGAATATTGAAAAAGCAGCATGACGGAAGCCCTATGAATTTCAATAATTACACATATATGATAGGTACATAACAAACACCTATTACAATAAATTATATATCATGTATAGGTACGTCATAATTTATTGTGAAAATCAAAAACGACGAGAGAACAAACATTGATTTGTAAAAGGTCACTCAGTCACCATCAAATAAAACATAAAAAATATAATAATGGCACTGCCATCGGGCCAACTCACCATTAATAGTGATCCATGTATAAATTGATAATTTACGGTTTAGCGTGATGCACATACTACACACATATAAACAGTCAGTTGTTAACCAATAAGTTATATACATATGTAAATAAAAAAATGTAGATATATATTAGGTACCTATATAAAAATATTTTAAAATATTTGACGTAACCGGTTTCGACTAATAGGTTGTTGATTTAACAAGTGAAATAGTCTAACATTGTTCTTGACTATCATTAAATGATACGACTTCAGTATGATTTTTAATTTTGCTAAACAACAGTAGGTATACGTAAATCACAAAAAATGTATACAAATGTACAATAGTAGCTACTTATAACTTATAATAGAATAATATATGACAATATATAATTATGTACTAAATGAATATACATATTATATAAATTAGCTTTTAGATTATATCTTGCATTAAAAGAAAAATAAAGAAAAGTGTGCAAAAATATTAGTTGAAGTATATAAGCAATCATAGGCGTGTCCACGGGTCATGCCTGTCATGCACAGGCATGACCTGCAAATTTGGTCAAATTTACATAGTACATTTTGATGCATAATATGAACTTTTTTTTCTCAATTTCTATTTTCATATTATATTTTTTGTTTTTTATCATGTATATAATTCAAATCCCCAAACCCTAACAGAAATTTTTATTTTTATTTTTTTTTGGGGGTGGGGAGGATTGGCAGTTTCCCCATCCCCTGGATATGCCACTGTTGTGCATGACCTGCGAATGAGGTCTGGACACGCCTATGCAAGCAATTTATTTATTGACGAGTGAAGATTTTATGGTATATTTATTATACAATTTCTAACCTTCAACGGCTCGACCCTTTCATTTGTTTAAAAAAATATAATGTAAAAAGCCACTTATTGTATATTATAAATAGGTACTCACATAGTGTAGCATATCTATGGAAAAGTATTTAAATAGCCAAGTGTATCGAATTATCAAACTCCTAAGATGATTCGAAAAAATAACGCATTATTGGCTTACACTGACAAAAATCGTTTATCATTGTATCTAGTCAATCAATTAACCGGTCGATCTGAATCATGATATACGTATTATATTATTACACATAACTATAGTCTATAAGTATATACGTAAGGAATGTTATTCACTGTATTTGTCATAGTAGCCAGTAGGGGTATTTGCAAGCAATATAGTAATGTATAGATCAACAAATCCATTTGGAAATATAAAACTAAAAAAAAAACCTATAAAGTCACTCTACTTTATAGTAATTATTCAGTGTTAGATATATCGAAAATTCAGAGGTTTTATTTAAGTTTTTATTGGAGACAAAATTGTTGACCCCCATCCCAAACAAGAGAACCAATAAACAACGCTTCACTTCCTAGTCCTGTTAATTTCCATTAATTTCCATCTTACCTAAGTTCCTAACATGACTGAGGCAAAAATAGCATCATTTTATGGCAAAACAATGTGGAGGAGTTAAATAATTGAAGATACCTACTTCTGCAGTGGCGTCATCTTTGGAACCACCAAAAAAGAAAGAAGATGTATCTAGAAACTAAAATTCTCAGTCTTTTGGCCATACACAAAACTATTGTTACAATAAACCCGCGTGTGAAAATGCGGTGAAGAACAGAAAACAAAAGGCTTCCATAAGTCAAAAATAAATCAAAACCTAAATGTGCTAATTACGGTGAAGCTCATACCGCAAACTGGAAGGGTTGCTCTGCTTACAAATAAGCAGAAGTAAAAGCACACCCTAAAAAGGTTTCTGCAGTACAACACATTCAACAAAAATCAGAAAAAACTGTCACAGCGGCCATATATTACACTTCAAGTAACTAGCTCTCCCAACTTAAACTTAACACCCCAAAGTCCAAACAACACCAATCCAACGACAACGAACCCACGTTAATAGATATCTTATATGCTTTGACTAATTTAACAAAATCGCTAGAATACATCACATCTAGACTAGATAGATTAGAAAGTAATCAATTTAAGTATAACAAAAAATCAAAAGAAAAAGTAATGAATCGCACGCTGCGAATGTTGCCGTCTAGGCCCGGGCCTTTAGAGCCTGTGCCTAAATACGCTTCTGCGCATACTAATTCAAACCAGGAAAACGGACCGGCTCCAAAAGTGACGTTGTACTTACCTTCTTTCAGTTACTTATCCACGCCATGCAAGTCTCGTTGATGAAATGTCTTTTAAAAAGTATTCTAATACAAACACAGTCAGACGAAACATATTATTTTTAAAAATTAAAAGTATATCAAGCATTAAAAATTCAGACTTAAAGTACTTCACGTCTTTTTTCAGTTTACTACCAAGTGCAATATTATTATTATATTATTAAGATATAATGGAAATACTACCGTTAACTACTACACTCTATGGGAAAAACGAACCG
Organism: Diuraphis noxia; assembly: GCF_037042655.1. NCBI lineage: Eukaryota > Metazoa > Arthropoda > Insecta > Hemiptera > Aphididae > Diuraphis > Diuraphis noxia. Next base: position 69,901,146 of record NW_028301713.1, read on the forward strand.
ATACACTAATAACAGTTGCGAAATCTAGATGGCATTGTAAATATTTTGTAACGTGATTCTATCTGTGATTGGACGAGAACGTCAGTAAGTGATAAGCTATCACTGATAACAATGTTTACTGTGGATAGATGAAATAAGTTGAGACTTGTGAAGTTGTGTCGTTGTAGCTTGTAGAGCCAGCGCTCGCTGCCCAGCACAGTACCGCAGCAGCACAAGTGGCATCTCCACCACCTTCTCATCGTAAAACTACGAACCAGCTGCCCTCCCTCCTCCCCCCTCCCTTGCGGTTAACGCCGTACGGCGTACACTGAGTTATTATTATTATAACCATTATGGGTAGCCTACCAGACGGCCTGTCTACCTGCGATAAATTTTCCGTTTTCCGTAGTTCCGCTCTTGAAAAGTGAAAACCGGAACTGTTTACGGTGACGGTAACGTAAATCGCTTTGTTTTTACCCGGCCGATTGGGTTACGACTACGTTAGTTTCGTTTCTAAAAATGTAAATAATTTTTCGAAAAATATCTAATTTGCTTGATACACGGGTAGTTGGTTATCCATTTCGTTTTCTCTAAGTGCCGTCACTAGAATTAACATCCATACCTGTAGGTACACTAATCACGCGTTAAGCCACTTGAAAGTAAGTATCTGATGACTCATGTATATTGTGTGTGTGTGTTTGTTTACTTTTTACAAATCATATTAATTATTTTTCATTTAGAACCAACCTTAAGTCTACATGACTGCTTTCATTTTTCAAAACAATGTTACCCGTTTTTGGTTTGATTATTTAAAGTCTCGTAGTGACTTCTATCTACTTTTTCACCGTTATAATTTATCTGTACCTATATCCAATAATTTAAAATCAAAATCAAACAACTACATTATATGCCATTCAAATCTCACTATATATCATTGATTAGGTACACTTATTGTTGGAAACAATCACTATGATTAGAAATGGACCAATTAACAATTAAATATAATTATTAATTACAGCATTTCATCAAACACAAAGTTTTTAAATTTTTTTTAGAAACAAACGGTTTCATTAAATCATTCAACACTATGTTGTTTAAATTAAGTTACATATTTTACTTATATAAATACATAGCCACATAGGTAATACATATATCTTGTAGAAAGGTTATAGAAATTTATAGAACTAACTGAGAAATTTTCCCTTTTTTTTAAATCAAGAAATAAACACCCTATTGGTAGATATAATGAGTAATAATAAGTGCATGATATGAATTATAAAGTAAAAATTAGACATTTGGCATTCTTAAATAAACAAGAAAAAGAATAAAAAATCAAGTAGATAAAATATATAAGTAAATATAATTAATTAGTTTAAACTAGTAGTATTACTATTAATTTAATTATGCTATACTTACATTTCTATTAATTATTCTAATATCTTCCATCATAGGTTTCAAGTTCCAATAAGTTCCATTAAGAATTCCAAACCATTCATATTTTTTTGAAGTTAATTGCTATTGATTTGTTTTGTTCCTAATAAGAAGTTGTAATACAGTTATTGGTTTTGCCATAAAGTACATAAACACTTAGTGTTTACACTAGTGTGTATCATTTAAATTAAAAAATGTACCAAAGAATTATCAAATGTATGTTTTATTATTATACATGCTCTATGTATATTATATTATTAGCTGTCATTATTTTAAAATATTTAATTAAGTGTAAATAAATATTTTTATTTTCAGCTAGTATTTCTTTAAAAGAAATATGCTTGCCTGTGCAGAAATATCAAAAATGGATACGTGCAGCATTCAACAAATTAAGCTGGGATCGGATATTATTGTTGATGGTTTATTTTTCAATGAAACAAATATTAAATTAAATAGTTCTAACAATCAAGTAATTCTATCAGATTCATATAGTGATCAAAAATATATCCCAACAGACATTCATAATGAATTGGAAAAAGATAATTATGATGTTTATAGTAATAAATCAAAAAGACTTAAACATAAATGTAAAAAAATTCAACAAATGTCCTTAGATAAACTAAACCTTGATACTCACCTCGAAATTCGACTGCCTATAAAACAATCTTATACATGTACTATTTGTCAAAAATTATTTCACTATAAATACCGATATGATGCTCATATACAAAGTCACAATGTTGATAAACAAAAATATAAGTGTAAAATTTGTGATAAATCTTTCACACGTAAATACCATATTAGTATCCACAATAGAACACATACGGGTGAAAAACCTTATAAATGCGACTTATGTGAGAAATTGTTCTCAATGAAACATCATCTCCTCTCTCACATTCGAACTCATACTGGTGAAAAGCCTTACACATGTGATATGTGTAATGAATCATTTACCCGCAAAGATATACTGAGCAAGCATGTTAGAACTCACATAGGCGAACAACTTTTTACGTGTGTAAGATGTCATAAACAATTTTCTATGAAAACATACACAGGAGAGAAACAATACTTCTGTCATTTGTGTCAACAGATTGAGCCTCAATCAAATATTGTGAACAACATAAATGCTAAACTTAATCATGACTTTGGCTTAGAAATGTATGACAATAATAAATGTATTGAAACAACAGACCTCATTGACATAAAATATGAAAACAATATAGAAAGTATTGACAATGAGTCAACGATTCTAATATCAGCATCAAACATGTTATCATATCAACCCTATAATGAAATGTTAAATAATACCAAAGAATTTCAATCTGATGTAAAATGTCTTGAAACATTCTGTAGTGTTGAGTTTAAAGAAAAGCCGTATAAATGTCACATGTGTCAGCAATTATTTTCTAATAAACAAAATCTCGATTCTCACATTAGGAGTCATACTACAAAACAACCTTATACTTGTACAATTTGTAAGAAATCATTTTTCTATAAGTATCGCTTTGATGCCCATATAACAAATCACAAAATGGACAAGTATAAATGTAAAATTTGTGAGAAATCTTTTACCCGTAAATACCATTTTGATACTCATTATAGAATACATACTGGTGAAAAACCTTTTAAATGTGAAATATGTTTGAAATTATTTTCACTAAAACACCACCTAATATCACACATTAGGACTCACACGGGTGAGAAACCGTTTAATTGTGAGCTTTGCAATGAATCATTTTGCCGTAAAGATATACTTAGTAATCATATAAGAATTCACACTGGAGAAAAACAGTTTGTTTGTGATTATTGTGAAAAACAATTCTCTATGAAACAATATTTAATAAGACATATGAGAACACACACAGGAGAAAAACCATTCATTTGCCATGTATGTCAAAAAAGATTTTCACAACGATCTGGACTTGATTGTCATATTAGAATCCACACTGGGGAGAAGCCATTTCAATGTGAGGTGTGTAAGAAATTATTTTCTAGAAGAGACAATTTAACAATCCATATGACGACACATAATATTAGCACAGAAGTTGATCAATAATGACAATTAAAAGAAAACATGTTGATGTACTTAACAAATATGTATTGCCATTTCAGAATTACATAACTATTAATTATAATTCACCATTTCTAGTCCTAACTATCTCAACCAGCAAACATCAAAACTTATTGTATATACAAAGGGGAATCCTTTTTATACATATTTACACTTATACTTATGTTTTCTTCTAATTTATTATTTTATTTTATTGTTATGTAATTATAATTCAAATTTTATTCTTAATTATATTAAACTTTATTATTTAGAAGTAAACTAACAATTCACAAATTTTGTATTAAAATAAATTTCAAGATCAAACTAAGTTTTAGAGGTCCAAGTTCCATTAGTTGTATTATATTATATTATCTATGTGCATTGTTCTTTTTACAATAATTACTACTTAACATATACCTATTTATTTACAATGCATATTTTGATGTTAGTCAATAACATCAAATACAATATTATTACAAAATTTACTTGTGGTATTGTACGGATTTACTATTTTGTAATACACAAAACATGATTTATCGTCAATTATGTTGTAATATATAAATTATTATTATGTCAAAAGTAATTACCAATGAAGTTTTTCATAACAAATCTTTATAATCAAACACAAATGAATTCATAATAATTATAAATTAAAATAATAATACACATATTATTTTATTCTTGAATATTTTGCTCCAATCTAAAGATCGATAAGAACAAACTTCCAAGACTCAAGCAGCTTGAATTTTACAGAAACGATTCATATTGTTTCTGATGTAACAAATACACTGAGTTATAGTGTTTCGTTCACTGCGCATTAAATCTCCCATCAACTAAAATCAATTAAATGTTTTTATAATTCTTATTACATGTGAGATAGACTTAAAATCTACTTACGGCTTCCAACAGAGCACCCTTCCTTTCAACCACTTCAGTTCGTGGTGTCCTCATTGGTGGGATTTTTTTGAATGGTTTAGATTCTTTTTTAGAAGTGTTCTTACGCTTTTGGCCACGATCATTGGCATTTTTCACACAATTATCGTTTTTTTTAGAACATATAACAATGTTCACATCTGTACTTACTGTTTCACTGTCATTATCAATTAATGTAGTGGAATCTAATTCTTTGTTATTTATTACTGAAGTAGAACTTGATTGTTTATTTTTATCTGTTATTAAAACTTCTGTTAGTGGAGTAGTACATGGTTTCTCATTTTGTTCTGACACGTTTTTATTATCCGGTAACCCTGATTTTTTAACTATAGGCATTTCTACTGGTGGTTCGTTGTCGCTTTGACTATCGCTAGATTGATCATATTCCTCTAATAGTTTTAATACAACTGGCTTATTAGTTTCTTCTAATTGATCGTCTTTAATGATATCTACAAGAAATTAAAAAAAACAATTGAAATTATGATATTTAATGCTGATAAATTCCTCCATAAGTAAAATTAATGACATATTTTAATAATTTAATGTAAAAACCATGCTTGAAACTAATTAAAATTATTGCAATATAGCTATTCAAAATTTATTTTAAGAAAAAATTAAATAAAATTTTTGAAAATTATTCTGATGTGATTAATCATTAAAATTTAGTTATGTTCAGTATTATGAATCAAAAACTTTGAAATTGTTTAGTTTTATTATTATACCGCTACATTATTTAATATTTATGTTTAAAAATATATATAAAATACAGATTTGTATGATTTAAAACATACTTAAAAGTGTGCAATAAGGTGACCAACATGTAACTATAATATTAAATTTGAATAATAATATAATTGTATAATGTATACGATGATAGGTATGGTCCTGAGCGAAGACTGCCTGTCAGCCTATATTACAACATATATTGTACAATATATTAATATTTGAATTAACGTAGTAAATATTTTTGATGGTAATACAAAATGTTGAATTAATATTTATTAATATATTAAATTTAATAAAAATGCTGGTCACAGTATGAAGTATTTATGAGGAACCTTCTATTAAATTTTTAACGCTCATCTATTATTCTTTTTCCAAAACCCAATAAACCCTTAGATCTGGCAACGTCTTATAGACCTATAAGCCTACTACTGTTTTTTGCAAAAATTCTTGAGAAATTAATTCTCAAACGAATTTTACCTAGCATCAGTGAAAATAAAATTCTTCCAGATCATCAATTCGGTTTCCACCAATCACATTCTACAATCCATCAAGCTCACAGGATAGTTGATGCAATTTCTTTCTCCCTTGAAAAAAAATTATATTGCACCTGTGTCTTTCTGGATATTTCACAAGCGTTCGACAAAGTATGGCATCATGGCCTACTATTTAAACTCAAAAAATTCTTACACCCTTCCTACTACCTTCTCATCAAATCATACTTAACCAACCGCAACTTCCGAGTATCATATGGCTCCTCTGTCTCAAGCATAGCCCCTATAAATGCAGGTGTTCCTCAAGGTGGCATACTTTCCCCGATACTATATAACATTTACGCATCAGATCAACCTACTACACCTTACACACTAATTGCAGAATATGCAGACGATAAAGCAATAATTTCCATCAATGCAGATTCTCTGATAGCTTCTAGAAATCTACAAAAATGGGACCTTCTGTCTCAAGATTAAAAATAGCTTAACTTAAAAATTTAAGAACACAAAATAGGTAGTGTCACCAATGGGTGGCTTCTTCCCTCAAAAAAATCATATGTAAATACCCTATGCACATTTGCTTATTGTTCTAGTTAAGAACAGATTGTAAATTTCTTATAAAAAAAAAAAAAAAATCCTTAGTTATTAAAATTGAATATTAAAGAAATTTTTAATTACAAAAGTATTCACAAATTTTAATGAATTTTCTCAAAATTTCAACTTCAAATTATTATAAAAAATAAACCAAGCCTATGATGCTGAAGTAAAATATCAAACATTTTTAATGCCCTTAAATTGATGACAGACAAAGAAACACAGATCATTGTATAATGATAATAAATACATTCATTGATTCTTGCTCAGAAACTAAAATTCAAAGTTAAGAACTAAAAATATTTTTATCTTTAAGGAAAGAAAAAAATTTAGTAAAATTTAATGTAGTATAATCTTAATTTTAACTTTGACAAACAATATTCAGATGTGAAAATAATATTGTAAAAACAATATTTTATCAATTAAAATTTAAATATTATTTTAATTTAATTTAGGGAATTACCTAAGGTAAATCAGAAGTGTTAAAAAAGTAATTCATCTAGTCTCTACATTCAAGATCTGTACTAAGAATTATATTGTAAATGTAATAGTTATACAAAATAAATTACCAACTATTCCAGCAAAACGTTTCAAGTTTCCATTCGTGGGTTCTTCAACAGGTTGTATGAATTCACCATTAAATCTTGGTCTCTTTCTGTTATTAAACCGTCTATTTCCTAAATATAGGATGTTGTATCATTATATATTATTAGAAATAATCATTTTTACTATTTTATCATAGAAGATAATTTATTAGTTACCAGAATTGTTAGATTTATTAGTTTTATTAAACCTCTGGAAATCTTCATCTGCTATACGTTCTCCTCTTTTATTTTTTTCATCCTCTATATCTACTTTTATTTGAACGGTTTCTTTAGTAGGCCATTTTCTGCAAATATAAACTTAAAGTCACAATTCAGATAACAGAAATAATATGTTGTATACTCTGCATCAGGAGTAAACATTACGGTTTTGTGCTTGCAAACTGATGGCAACGGCCGATATAAAGCATAATTTTCACTACTTTGTAATGTAACAGTTTCGTTTGTATATGTGTAAATTATAGCTTCAAGTGTTGCCAACATACCAAAAATTAACAAACCATTTGGGTGTAAGGTATGCAGATTCAGACGATTTTTGGTTGGGTCACAGTAATGTTCTCACCTGCAGCAGAGTATAATATGCCTAAAGTAATACTCACTTTTTTCTTTCCTCAATCCAATTTTTAATAGCTTCTGAGTTATTACTATATAACACTTTCTTGTGCAGTCCTAATCGATGATGCAAATTTTGATGTTCTTTAACAGCACTAGCATGTCCCACAAAATCACAATCACCTAATTCACATGCTACTTGATTTTTATCCTTTTTAGATACAAAATTTCCTTTAATCTGATTATTGGGGCTAGGAGGAGGCCCTACTCTAGGCCGATAATTTTGATATTGCTGTCTTGGTTGAAATTGAAACCTATTATTATGTTGTGGTTGTTGATGTCTTGGATTTTGTTTGTTAAAAAGAAATTTTTGTTGTCCTGAAGGCCTAAAAGGCCTTTGGTTGAATTCATGTCTAGGCAAATTAAATGAAGACTGCTGTTGTTGATAACTTTGATCTGTTTGTAATTTGTATGATTGTTTCAACATTTGGGGATTAAGTATTTGAGGTTGATATAAATTATTAGGTGTTGGGCTAAAACCAGGACTAGGAGACTGATATGAAGAGCCTATTGGTTGATTGGAATTTTGATTGACAGAAGTAAATGGGGGTGTAATAGAAGGATTGAAGTTTTGGATAGGAGGTGGATGATTGTAGTTTTGCATTGGAGGACAATTATTGTAATTTTGAACAGGGGGAGGTTGCCTGTAATTTTGGTTAGGAGGTACATATATTTGTCCAGGCATTCTATAGGGAGGTACTGGTGGTTGGTTGAAACGAGGACCAGCAGATGGAGGTGGATATTTAAGAATTTGTGGTGTTTCTATATGTTGAATTGGGAGTTGATTTTGGAGAGGAGGTTGATATGATAATTTTGTTGCTTGTTCAAAATTAGGGTTAGCATGTTGATAAAAAGGTGGAGGTATTGTAGTGTCAGGAACTTGATACGCTGGTATTGAGTGATCATGATGTTGTTGGGAAGGTTGATAAAATGATCCTGGTGGTGTAAACTGTTGAGAAGGTGATTGAAATCTTGGACCAAATTGTTGCTGCTGAAAAGGTCTAGGAGTTTGATATGACTGTGATTGTTGATAGGGCCCATTTGGTGTGAAATTTGTTTGACCGTTTGGACGATACATATTGGTAGAATTTAATTCTATGACTTCTGAAATAAATATTATAAATTATAATTTTAAACATAAACGTCAGTAATGATAAAAACAGTGACATTATTTTAATATAATAGTAATTTTAAGTACATTATTTGTATTATAAAAATATAAGACTTATGAGCAGGACTCAGAAGTTTCAACACTAGAGATACTTTTTAGGGATTTAATATGCACTTAACAATGTCAAAATATGTGCTATAAATAGTACTAAATATGAGGTAAAAACTTAATTTTTTTAAATAGTTTTTTATCGTGATATATTATGCAGTAGGTATGTAACAACACTGCATATTGTACAAACTAATATGTACTAACTTCAGTAAACCGTACATAAAATCTGATCTCAATAGATTAGGTTGCAGTTAGTGAAAATTTTTACTGATTAACTGAAGATTAAGATTAAAGACACAGAATTTAAAGTATGCAAATTCACATAATTACACTGAAAATTCGTTTGCCCAAACCTGTATAAAAAAATAATGCACCTGGATGTTGGCATTGATATGGTTAATTATTTTATAAAAACTATGTGAGATAATTCAACACTGCAATAGTTTTTAACTCAATATTAATCAATATTGTTATAGAATATTTAAAGCTTAAATTTGTAACTAATTTATATTATTATTGTAATATAAAGAAAAAATACCAAGTTGTCAATAAAATCACTGGAAAAATGTAAAATTCATATATACTGTATAGTCACTTTTTCTAATTGTTTTCATAACACGAATTATATTTATTTATTAATGTCAAACATTAGAAAAAACAAAATTTGAACATCAACTAATAGCGATTGAAAGTAGTTCACAGACATTCGGTAGTTTAGTCCAAGGGGAATACAATAGAACTTGTTGTTATTATTATTATTTAAACGCGCAACACCGACAACTTACTACACAAGCAATTAAGTGCGAAGCACGTGTTTACAAATCGCACAATCAGTAAACCTTAAATCCGGTAATCGCATAGTTTCCAGTTTGCCAACCTTACGTGTCTTTTAGATTTGTGATATGAAATAATCACTCTCGTACACGAACACACTGATTTCGACCTCATAATCACATTAATCACAATAACAATGTACTTATCTCTAAGAAAAAGTCGTCTCTAAAAGTCTCAAATCTCAAGTTTCAAGCTTTTGACTTACGTATTTACGTTTTAATTTTTAATACTTTTTTAATATTGTTTCCTGTGTTTAGTGTATTTAAAATGTTTACATTTGTATGTGATCAACCAGCAAATCGTTATGTATGAATCTAACAACTTTTTCCTAAAATCTTTTAAAACTTAAGTCAATCGTATATTTAAATAAATATAAACTAATGCATACTAAAATGAATTATTCATCATTTTTAAACCTAATCGTCTTGCAGTGTTTGTTGTTTAACTGTTAAGGGTCTTGTAGCCTACCAATTAGTAGTCAGTTTATTTTTGGTAAGTTACCCATTACATCAAAAACAATCATCACATCCATCTATGTATATATGAATTATATTAACTAGTTTATATGTTTCAGTAGATTTTTTTTTTTTTATATCAACTTAATCTAGTCCAAGTAGGTCGATATGGCTATTCAACAGAAGTATAGAAGAGAAGAAGTTAGTGAAGTTAGTTGTTGCCTAAAGTACATCATATTCAGTTTTAATGTATTATTTTGGGTAAGATTTAAAATAAAATTTTTATCTCAACTCTTATTTTAATGTTGTAACCTTACAATTGTAGATGTTTGGTTTATCTGTGATGGCAGTAGGCGTTTGGGCATGGACAGAAAAAAATGCATTTAATAACCTCAGTAAACTCACTCATATAGCACTTGATCCAGCTTTTGCTTTAATTTTAATCGGTAAGAAATTTAAACATTTAATACTACATATTCAGATCATGTAGAATTTTTTTTAATTCTTACAGGTGGAATAACATTTATAATAGGTTTCACGGGTTGCATTGGAGCATTACGTGAAAACACATGTTTACTTGGGAGTGTAAGAATAATAAATTATTTTATAAATTAATGTATATCATATATTATCAAAATAAGGTACTGAGTTATGAGACTACCTTGTTTTGTAACAAAATCACAATCCTGTTTTTTAAAACTACTAAAATGGCACTTTCCTAATATACAAGACTACCTCTATTAATGTACCTACCTCAATATCTGGAAAATAAGTTATTATTTTATTTGTTTTTGATCATATTCAACAGCATTAATGATAATATTCTTTGTATTATTATTTTATTATTTTCAGTGACCAAATCCTAAGTGTGGCGTTTAACATGTGCAGCTTATAAAATATTTAAAAAATTACTACAATATATTTAAATCTTTTCTTTATTTAATTTTTATATAATTTGAATGAGGCCATTCCCTCAATATCTAATTGTTAATCTACATATTAAATAAAACAAATATATATATGTATATCAAAGAATTAACTATAGTTTGTTAATATTAATAGAATTTAGATAGTCTATGATAAAAAGAAAGTGGGCAAATTTTGGTAGTCTTTGATAACGGGATTGTGATATTTCTGGAGAGCTATGTAAATCGGGAAAATATGAAACAAAAAAAATACCTAAAATTTTTATTTTCATAAAATTGTATATCAAGGATATAATATGATAAAGGAATGATATTTTCAAGCATTAAGATATCTTCGAAATGATACTTTTCTAAACAGAATTAACTAAGGAAAGTAAAATATTAATGCGGATTTTTTTGTTTTCAAGAATTGTATAAATTAGGAAAATATCACTCAGGACTAAATAAATCAGAACATTTTTGAGTATATATATATAATAATATAATATACACGTGGATCTGTACTAATCAAAAATTGTAAAATAGAAAAAAATAAAACAATAGGACTGGATGGGACTGGACAGTTATTCAAAGGAAAATATTCATGAGGTAGAGTATTAAAAAGAAATATTATTTTTCTTAGAACTTAAAAAAATATTATTTCTTTTTAATACTTTAACTCATGAATATTTTCCTGTGAATAACTTTCTTGGTTTCATCTTCATCCAGAGCTATGCTCTATTTTTTCTATTAATACAATTTTGGATTGATATGGATCGTCTATTATATACTCAAAAATGTTGTCCCGATTTATACAGTCCTAAGCAATATCTTCATAATTTATACTATTCCTGAAAAATACGGGTCTGCTTTATTATTTTATTGTTTTATATTTTCCTTTTTTAACTCTGTTAAGAAAAATATCTTTCCTTTATTATACCACTCTTTTGAAATATCTTTCCCTACAAGAAATCTAGTCTGAATAATCATTTTCTAATCCGGTTCCATATGAATATTTTCCTTATTTATATGTGCTCTCATATTTCACAAAACTACCGTGTTATTTGTGATAAAAGTATAGTCTTGTACTACAGGAAACTACTCAAAATAATATACATTTTTGTTACATATTATGTTTTTTTAGTATGCGGTTCTTTTAGCTGTCATTTTGGTACTTGAGTTAACTGCTGGAGTGTTAACTTTTGTTTTTAAAGATTCTGTAAGTTAACTTTTTTTCTTTTTAGTAAACTCAACAATTAAGTAAATATTTAAGCATTATTAATGAATTAATAAATAATAGATTAAATCACAAGCCACTGAAGGACTTCAAACATTCATTGTTCATTATAGAGAAGACCCTGATCAGCAGAATCTTATTGACTGGATACAGGAAGACTGGGTATCTTATATTGTTTAACACAGTTATAATATATATTATATACAAATACAATTAATATATCTATTTATATATTATTCCAGTTACAATGTTGTGGAATCAAAGGTCCTGAAGATTGGGATTTGAACAATTATTTTAACTGCTCTTCACAAAAAGTTGGCAGTCGAGAAGCATGTGGAGTACCTTTTTCTTGCTGCAAACGTAAACTAAATGTAAGCTATTATTTATAAATATATTAATCTTAATTCTTAATTCCATACATATATTAAGTAAATTCATTTGTTATTTTCAGGAAATAGTTGAAAACAAACAGTGTGGATATGACGTGAGGAAAGAAGGATTTGTAAGTATAAAAATGTTTGTATGTATTTATAATATGCTTAATTAATATAAATATAAAACTAACACATTTTATTTATTAAGTTCTACTTATGAAATATTGAAATATATTATGTTATAGTGCAGAGGTTCCAAAAAGTGGGTCGCGTTAAGTTATGAAATATTTTTTTATATTTTTATAAATTAAGATTATTTTTATGTATAAATATAAGTATTTGATACATTGTTTTCATGTACCTATATTGTACATTGATGTTTGAATTTAGTTTTATGGTTTTATCATTGATCATTATCCCGATGATTACAAATGCACCAATGTTGTGGTTTAAGAGGACGTTACATCCTTATGCATTGTCTCCTTTTTACAAACAAAGAAAATAGCAAAAACTTTACTTGTACGGGACAACTATTCTCCCTCAGTATTTTTATTAAAATTATCAAAATTTCACAACACTAAGATAAGAACTTTATCTGTGTCATGGTGTAGTTATATTTTTGATGGCACAAATCAATAATTTTTAATAATTAAATCAAAAAATCAAAAACATTTTAATATTTATATAAATTACAATTTATTTTCTTAAGCTAATAACTTTAATTATATTCATGTTACTCGCAAGTACAGTTTGCTATGTTCTACGTTTGTAATACAAAGACAACGCATGTGGATGTAGCTTACTCTTAACATTTAAATATTTTACATAATGGATTTTTTTTTTTTTGATAATTGCTTAGGGCATCAACAAGGGTATTAGCATTTTTTTAAGAATTTACATTAAATTATTTGATTGCTACTTACTACATAATATATTTATATTTGTACATTGTTATCTTAGTTCTAATAATTTATTTAATTTGACGCCATTCTGATATGTTGACAAAATTGATAAGTTTTTTGGACATTTTGGGAGTGGGTACTAGCATCTTGTATAGTGTCTCCGGTAGTTCCTGTTAGATGCTCCTTTCATTGAACTGTCAACGTTCTATCAATATATGCTTGACCGTTATGAGTGTTACGCACGTCGGGCATGAGAGTGGGTCTTCTTTGGCCATGAGGTATCCATGAGACGGGCAGTGTGGCCTATTCATAGGCAGCCGAATATTACTTCGTCCCTTCTGTACATATCAAATGGTTTGGGGCTTTGGGCTGCCATGACATAATGGATTTGTACCATGAAAAGTTTAGGAACCTCTGATTTAGTGTAATCTAATAAAAGCTTTTAATAATTATTAACATTTAAAAACTTCTAATACTTTCATATTATGGCGGTTATAGTATGCTGAAAAATGGACAAGCTTAAATTTACCAACGCAAACAGGTGAAAGAAATATATATGAAAGAGGTTGCATGCGGGCTGCTGAGGAGTGGGTTGAGGATAATTTTATTGGAGTCTTAACAACAGTTATGACTGTCACCATATTACAGGTATTTGGTATTTCTCGCTAACTTGGCATGTGCTTTATGTTTGGTTGTATAGAGTATTTATTATTTATGTGCATGTTTGATTTGCATTTTCAGTATTTTTGTATTTTTTGTCATTTTTTTTTTTTCCAATGCTTGTGTGTAATTGTACATAGACCGACGATGTCGGAAAACGAGTGGACCTCATCATTAATGAAAAAGGATGTTTGCAATCTGGAGAAGAATGGCTAGAAAGAAATATGCTTTTTATAGCTACTGTATGCCTTATATCGGCTTTTTGTAAGGTGAGTAGGATTATTTTGAAATTGTTTGTTTCACCCCTAAGCCTTACACATTATATCCTTCAAATAACTGAAAATATATATCAATAAATTAAATATAAAAAAAATGCTCCTCAATTAAAATTTAAAACGTAATGTATTATGTTTGCACAATACTTACATTAAAAGTTCCTTAGACTTACAAATACCATCATATATTTTAAATCTCAAAAAATATACTAAATAATATAATTTTAGTCTATACCACTGATAATTATAATTGCACTTAAAATTTTTTTTTTGTAAAATAGTTAAAAATAATTGTTAAACTAAATAACACCTCAGGCCCATAAGAATTAGAAATATTATTCAAGGTATAGATTTCATGAAGTTTGTATACTATTTTACAGTTAATTTAAAAATGTAACTAAAAATGTTTACATAATACATTTTAATCAATGATTTTACTTTATTTTTATTTAATTCATGCGAAATATTTGAAATTACACGAATAAATAGTATATCGGGTTATTAGAACTATAAAGATTAAAACCACATTGCAGTGTTGTCGTTAAATTAATAGTAAACTGTGACAATAACAGTAAATTTACATAGTTTTATATTCCATATTATTATTAAAATATATACCTTAAGAAAGAAAAAGATCAAGTATTTCAAAAAATATTAAGTATGTGTGGAAAATCAATAAATATGCGCTTTTTCCTCTAAAGCTGATAAGGAATGCAAATTATGCATCTTTAAATTCACTATTGTGCAGATTCAATTTCTAAGTTGGTTTACTATAAATTAAGAGCATTTGGATACTGTGCAACTCCTACAACTTCAGAGTCCTATTTATAAGAATAAGATATATCAACAGTTATTTCCAACAATTTTAATTTAGCTATATTGGTAAATTATTATGTCTGTGCACGTTTTTTTTTTTTAAAAAAAGTATTTTAAATGTTTTAAATTAGGTATCAGTTCAATGTTTAGAATAATCATTTTTAATTCAATTGATATGTTAATTTTGTTTTATTTTAATTTTCAGATTTTAGGCATATGCTTTGCTCAAAATCTACGTGCTGACATATTTGCGCAAAAAGGCAAGTGGCACTAGATGGAATTCTTAAGAAATGAACAAACCAGATTATAAATACATATACTTTTTTAAGAGGTTTTTAGCCTAATCAATATTTTCATATCAAAAATAGTGATAAAAAGATTGTAATCCAACTTTAGTGATTAATTGGACATGCTTCTATGCATTTTTTTATCCAATTTTTAGGTTCTCGATTAAGTTTGGTTTGCAATTTTCATAAAAATGTATCATTAATACCCTATTATACATCCCACGTGTCATAACTATATTTGTTTGTCACTTAATATTATTTTTTTTAACAAAAACCAGTTATATTAATATGTATTTAAATTTGAATTCTCTCGAAAAATATTTCAAAAAATTTTAAGTTTACGACTTAATTCAAATGACCTATAATTTAAACGCACAGTTATGGTTTTCATTTTCATATTTAAAATTATATTTCATTCTTCCTCATAAAAATATTCCTTGGTTATCTATTCTAATTTTTATAATGTTCTAAGTTAGCTTACGCAGTAAACCAAAATTAAAACTCTTGTTATATCTGTACTATGTTTCTTTAGGTATACCAAACTTAGATCTCTTAAAACATTTTTATTGTAAAACAATTTTATTTTTATTTTGCTCAAAATATCTCAAAGTATTATTTTTCAAATGGTTATGTAACTTGTATAAGATATGTGCCAAACAAAGTGTAGTATTAATATGCAGTTTATTTTCAATGTATTTTACTTAGTTAAGTTCCTACTAGTACTATTTACATAATCTAAAATTTAATTATGCTTAATTTCACAATTATACTAATAAATAATAATAATTTAACAGTATTTACATGTATTACTAACTTAACTAACAAATTTAACCTATACATTCCATGATATTATTTACTTTTGTTTGTAAAAAAATTCAAAAATATTATTACAAAGAATAAATGATCTGTAGTTTTTTAATATTGTTTTATCCTTCAATTACATACACTTAGCAATTACAAAATATCTAATCAGTGGCAGCGCATGTAGTCATGTGATTCACAGTAAGCGAGGCACAAATGATGTACCATTGAACCTATGTATTTTGAATGCGACTGTTTTCTTATGCATGTTTGTTGCTGCGTCTGGAGTATTAGATGCAGCATCTGGTGACAGCAACGACTCTCAGACCAGTGTACCGTGTCAAATGCCAGTGTTTGGATGCTGCAGAGAAAACATACCTTAAGCATAATTCATTTGTGCCCCAAATCATACTGAGTAGTTTTTGTGAGGGGATCGTCTAGTGTACTCATTAATTGAAGCAACTTATCTACAGGTAGAGGGGAGGGGATGCTCAACACGTTGACTGCCATGCGGCCGCCGGCGTCCGTATAAAAATAATTAAGTATTGATAATTTTTAAACCGCCAGCTTCCGCACCATATGATTCATAGGAGGCCATACGGCCGCAGGCTGCTGTAAATTAATTTGGATTTATATTAATAACTTTTCTGTGGCACTACAATAATGATCTTGAAAATACGCTGTGGCGTAGTGGGAATAATTACAATTTTTGTGATGTAATAAACTTAATTTTAACATTTCTTTTTGTATTTTAATTTTTTTTTCAAATTCAAAAGTATATATACAAGTAATAATTTATAATGACACTGAAAAATGTCTTTGGCATACCCATGATAAATATTCTTGAGGCTGCTGGCGGCCACATGGCAGTCAACGTATTTAAGATAAATTTATTAACGTAATATTCAATATAAAATAGAGCTTCTTAAACCAACTTAGATACAAATCTAGTGAGAACTTAAGAAAGCTATAAAATTTGACAACTATTATCCCCTTGCAAAAGTTTGACACTAACTACTAAATACAAACGTAATTGATCGTGACACCACAAAGGGTTTGTACTGTTTGTAGTAAGTCTAAACTTTATATACCAAAATGAATTATCATTGGCAATTCAGTATAGAACATTTTTTGATCTGTAATTGCCAGTTATAACGACAGACTGACAACATTTTTTCACATAAGTTAAGATCTTCAAAAATAATTTTCTTATTCAATATTTAGGATAGGGCATATTAGTAATTATAACACTACATTCAGTTAAGTGAATATCATGAATTTTCCTAGATTTTTTACAACTTATACATAGCATAGGGTTTTTAATTATCCATTTAATTTTTCAAGAGAAAACTTGAGGTCTGATGATAAAAAAATTCTGCCGATTTTCGTAGATTTAGTAGTCTAGAATCTCAGTAAATCAAATATTTTAAAATTTTATTTCAGGTACATTTAACTCAATTTGTTTTAATTCCCCTCAAGTTTGAATTATGTTAATAAAATATGTTTTACTAGTGGCAACAGAACCATTAATTATACAAATTTATTTTTATGTTTATAAAATTGTTTAACTTATCTGAAGAAAAAAAACTCAACCAACATCTTCTTGGCCATACTAAAATAAATTCAATTTTAAATGGAAATTCTTAAAATATATTATTAGATCTAATAAATCATTAAAAATGAGATAAAATTTAAGTTAAAATATGGTGAAAAAATGCTTTAATTTTTTTAATAAAACAAGTATTGAATATTTAAACCCAACATTTGAACAAATAAAATACTAACTAAACTTAAGTTAACATGTTTTTGCTTTTAAGATAAAATTTTTCACTATTACATTATAATTTAAACAAAAATTTCAAAATTAATAAGTTACTTATTAACATAAACAAATTTATAGATAACACTATTATTAAATTTTACCATTCTGAAATAGAAAAAAACGCCATTTTACGAAATAATATTTAGCTACTAACATTTAAGTAATTAATAATTGATAAATTGATATTTGTATTTTTTTTAAGCATATTTGCCACATAAAATCAAAAAATAAAATAATTGAAGACATGTACAATAGGATTTGATATAAAATAAGTTATTGTTTTGAACACTTGTCAATTTTATTCTTATTTTATTAGTTTAAATAATTAAACACCATTTTTATTTTCAGGAGCATGCCATGTAAGTCTTTCTTCATAGAACTTGATGACGATTTGTGGGCACATTATATTAGCATCCTTAGCTGAGATTAAATCAGCTTCTTCAATTCCTTTCCACTTCAACAAAAACATCAATTGCCCACTAGAATCAGTTGCACCAATAATCTTCTCTGCTTCTTTAGTAGGAGCTTCAGACTCAGAAGCATCATTTTCTTTTTCCTCAGACACACTGTCGTCATCATCATCATCATTAGCCTTGTCATTATTTTCAGTCACGTCAGACTTCTCAGCCTTTTTCTTTGGCTGAGGAGAAGAAGTCTTCTTACGTTCTTTAGATGGACCAGCATCTGATGATGCACAGCTTGTAACAGTTGAATTAGATAGTGTGCGTTTACGGCCACGTTCTGGTTCCTTTTTTTTCTTTTCCTTTTCTTTTAGTTCTTTTTGTCTAAATTTTTCTTCGAAGTCTCTAATTAACTCTTCGCAATCAAGATTTTCTTCGGGTTCCCAAGTATTATCAGTGTCGTCGTAGCCGTTCCACTTCAAAAAGTATTCCGTCTTGTTATTTCTTGTACGTTTATCCAAAATTTTTTCTACAGAATATTCCTCTTCTTGTTCTTCAACTTCAGAACCAGATTCCCCATTGTTCGCAACAACTTCTTTAGCTCTACAATAAAAATACATTATTATATTGATTGCAATACTTAAAAATAGATATATCACTTATTTTAAATGTGTTTAATGTGCAGATGACATCAAACAATGTTATGTAACTTTTTATTACTTTATAACTTTTATATTAACTATTTGTTCTTTATACCAATCACTAATATAACCGAAAAATATATTTCAAATATTGAATTCATAGGCATATCAAAATTGTATTTTTAATTAATAACATTTTGTTTAAAAAAAAAATAATAATAATTAGGAATCACTATTTCATACATGGAAAAATATAAAACCATACTAAATATGTTCAATTAATAAAAAAACAATTAAAGGTAAAACATAGCTTTAGATTATTGATTTAAAAAAGAAATGAATAGGTAACACCTTAAAATAAAAAAAAGCTCATAAAAATTATAGGAATCTGATAATTTCCATTCAATAAAGATCTCAGATATAAATTTAGTGTATAAAAATATAGCAGCTCATTCACACTATCAATGGGGAACACGAAAATTTGTCCATAATTGGGTATTAAAATAGGAGCAGGTGTAAGGGAACGCATTCCGACGAAAGACAAACGTAAAAATTAATGTTTTTCAAAAAAATTTATTTTTCGTTCATCTGAAAAAATTGAAATTGAGTGCTAAGGTCATCTTGTACTTATTGGTCAATCCTCACAAACTATGAGTGTTGACAAAAACGTGAATGCACATCTATAAATTAAAAATCTGAAATCCGACGCAAGCGGGCGGCAATGAACACCGGCCGGACACGGACGCGTGCGAACAGGTTGGCGGCAATAAGCCAGCAACGTACGCTTAAAATTTTTAATTACGCTACTGGCTACACGCAACTACGCAAGTGTAAAATAATATAGATATTGATCGATTTTTCGATTAATTTAGTATATCCGAAATGATTTTCGTGATTTATAACTCCCGTGGCCAAAACGTTTTAGGGTAACCTACCCCCCATAAATTTGGACGATGATGGCGGCGGCGGCGGCGTCGGCACACGGCGGCGACGTCTCCATATTGACCGAAAGTGTGTGGTATACGGTTTTAAATGCTATTTAATTACGCAAAAACCAACAGGGTTCACAGGTTAGATTCAGTCACGCGCTCCGACTCGACAATATGGAGACGAGAGGCAAACAATGAAAACCGCGGGTAAAAACAAAATAAACCGGGAAATGAATACCCATGCATGTGCGTGAATATTAGTTGTTACTCACCTTGCAGACATATCGAAGGCTTGCGAATGAAATTACTGGAAATCAACGTTCAGCGTCGGAATGTACAAATCAACCGCACGGCGAAATCCGAGAAAATGAAGTACGCGACCAGTGAAACAACGATGACTGCCTTAGCGCTAATGCGTTGCGTCCAGGAGTTGGCCTGTTCGAGACAGCAAAATCCTACACACAATCAAAACGGGTAACAACTAAACAATAAAACAAGTAATAACGCCACAGAATAGAAGAGGAATAAACGACGATAGTGGTGGTAGTACCGTCAGTGTGTCCCCGATGAGAAAAAAAAATTGTAAGAGTGCCGGCAACGTTGGCTAGGCTGCCTGCCGGCTGCCACTAACGTAAGCAAGTGGACTGGTGGGTGGACACGTCTGGACGTACCTGTCAACAAAACAAAATTAAAGCAATAAGGCGACTTTACGTCTTCGGCGTCTTCCTAACCTGCTTCCCTGCGGATCAGCTGTAACGGACTCGGGTGACCAGCGTCAGCACATTGAGTGCTCAGTGCTCACAAAAATTTGAAATATTTTCAACTGTTGAAAACAATATGGGAAACTTAAAATCTTTTTTTTTCATACAAAGGTTTTGTGTAAAAAAAATATCCTTTTTCAGCCATTTTTTTTATTTTATTCGACTATTGAATATTTTGAAATGTACCGCTCACAAGTACCAACTAGATTCACTTTAAAAAATGCTGATGTTGAAAATCGGAGCATTTTAAGTACGCCAAACGTTTATGGCTGACAAAAAAAACATCATTGTAAATAAAATACCTACTTAATATTATAGCTTTTATCCAAATTGGTGAAAATTCTAAAACTTGAATGTAATTTTACAATGATAGGCTACCGGGCAACCGGGCATTTCCCGCCTTCCCGGTGGGCCCCTCTTCGTATTTTGGAAATGAGGCTCATATGATATCATAGGTATATTATTAAATTTTTTTTCATGTGGGGCCCCTTTTTAAAATTTTCCGGTAAAATCCCTGTAAATTCCTGTAAACCAAAAATGTCCTATCCGCCCATGAGACGATCCGAAGTATTACACATATACCACCGCATATTGGTTTAATACCTAAGAAACATACGCATGCTTATAATATATTATATATATTACGTGTTATATATAAGTCATATATTATTTTTAAAAATTAATTATTTTATTAAGTACATTATATTATTATACATACTCAACATAGACCTTCTACGGTTGATACAACTTTATTTAATATATTATGGTATATTATTTAATGTACTTAATTCATGATCTTAGCACAGCAGAATAAATTGATTATAAAATAATATATTAAATTGGCATACCTAAATTGTGAATTTTTCACCTTTTTTTTTAGGGCCAATAGAACGCGATTTTCGATGATCTAGCCATTCTTATATGTTTTAATTTAAAGTTCTCAAGCGATTTCAGTTTTCATTCAAAAAAATGACTTCAAACCGCGTGCGTGTACAAAGTACTTTTGCTTAAAGTTCTGCATTATTAGAAGTTATAAAATGTATATGTTTAAAATTTATATAACGTAAATGGGTACTCAAACGTAAATGGGCACTCAAATAGAAATGATAATGAAAAATCATAGTTTTTGCTAATGTAATAATATATTTTCTAATTATAAAACCTTTGGTAGGATAGATGAGTTTAATACTGTGAATAATAAATAATAATAAGGCTTTAAAAAAATAAATGTATGAATAAAATAGTTATTAACAGTTCAAACTTTAAAATTAATATCATAAACTATAATATGTATAATATAACAACTGCAACATTTTAGATCTTTTTTAATATAGGTAGTTAAATTAAGACTAATATAATGTTTAAAATTTAGGTAAATTTAAAACATTAATATTTATAAATTATGTAATTACTAATTATCATGTTACTCCAACTCTATAGCCTCAATGACTTATAGCTACAATGGCTGTTCATATTGTAAATAATAGAATCCTCAATGTACTGCTGAAGTTAGATAAATTGAAAAAAAAATTTATTAATTTAGATATAATTTTAAAAACTATTAATTAATTTTTTTGTAGCTTATGTTTTTAATATATAAATTGAATACTTATTTAAATATCTAATGTCGTCTTTTTGAACTTATAATATCTATTTTAAAAAAAAAAAAAATATGTTAATATATATTTTTAGTTTTATTGGTTACAATATGAAGTACTAATCTTTTTTAAAATAATTAAATTATTGGTACTTAGCTTTTGAATTTGGACATATTTGTATACATTTTAAACTACAAAATAATATTCCAACTCTCTTACAAATATATAAGGCACTCATCCTTTCTAAGCTCGAATATAATTCATTCTTATTCATAAAAGCTAAGACTTAAGCACTTAATATGATTGATACTGTTCACAACATGGGGTTAAGACTTGTCACTGGAGCATTTCGATCCAGCCCGATTCCCAGCGTGCTTAATACAGCAGGAGTAGCCCCACTCGTCATCAGGAGAGTTCACAGCTCCCTACTACTTGCAACCAGACGCACCCAAAACAACCTCAAGGTAATGCAACAAATATCCGACTCTCTAAAGGACATCCCATTCTCACATCTGGACGTTATCAAAAACGAAATCCCCCAAACACCCCCTTGGGCACCAAACAACCTCATCAATAAAGAGCTAAGTGAAATGCTTATCTTCAATTTTCAGAATTTCACGGAAATATACACCGACGGCTCCAAAATGGAAAGTGGTGTCGGAGCAGCTTTGGTATTCCATGATAATGTTTCCATGCTTAGAGCCCTAATTTCTGTTCAATATACTCGGCTGAGGCAATGGCAATTTCATTTGCATTTTTTCATAGTTTAAAAAAAAATGAACTAGAAAAATTGTGAAAAAAAAACAAGATTATATTCGCTTATGCGTTATTAACGAAATATCATTATACTCCTCAGCTTTATCTAAATGTATTATAGTGGAATTCGCATTCTTTATTTGCGCCACATACCTAATCGGCATTAATAATAATAATATTTTTAATTGTATAAAATATAGATAATATTGTCTTTATTTTATGTTTAGTATGTATATATTATATATGATATTTAGTCTCGACTCAAGATTATTACACCATTTTTTTTTCACTCTCCATAAAAAATAAAAATATTGCTTATTCTTTTTCCTTATGCCCTTAGTGTAACGTGACCATAATTTTTTTCCTTCAAAGCGGGACACCTGTACATTTTAATAAGAAAACCACATAATTTTGCGTAAAATAAAAATTTTTTTATTGAATAAAAAACATTAATTGTCTATATGAAAAATGCGAATATTATATTAATCATAATAGTCTCCCAACAATTATGGATTTTAGTGTTTCACAGTTTATATAAAATATGTAGGTATACGTCATATACTGTTAACTGTATAGATACAGACTCCGTGGCGTCATTTGGGGGGTGGCAGGGTGTGCGGTTGCACCACTTACTTTTAAAATGTTACAATTGGCCTGCGCCTTGCTGAAGCCTTAAATAATGCACGAGCCACGAATGCAAAATAAAATTATTTATATGATTAAAATCAAATTGTAATAACCGGTCTATAATGTATGGAAATAATTGAATGCAGGATAATATACATATACTTATGTATATCTATTTTTATATAGCCTGGTGAAATTTCAAAATGGCCTGCTTGAAACTTCGCACACCCGAAAACAAATCTGAAATGACGCCCCTAGATACAGTATAAATGTATGATTGTGATATGTGATCAATATAATTAATACCTACCACATGTCGACTTTTCTTAAAACGGGACATTTTTAGGTTCTTTGGGGACGGCGGGACACTTATCTCGAAAGCGGGACGTATTATATTGGTCACGTTACCTTAGTGGCTTAGTAAGTATTTAAGTGTACACATTTTTAATTAACCATTGGAGGTCGCATCTGTCGTCTCCATCTTAGAAATGTATAACTTTGAAAATATATATTATATTTTAAAGTTATGAGCATTTTTAAAATACAATATTTAATTGCTCATTATACCTGCTTACAAATTAAATTATCGTAAAAAACATGCATGGGTCTTCGTGGCTCATAAATTGTTCTTATAGCAGTTAAAAAATATCGAAAGTTAGTCACGAATCACACTTTTTTTATATATTTTTACAAAATTTGTCTAAATCACAAAAATGGTAATTATAGTTAATTGTTAAAAATGCATAACTTTTTACTGGAATTAAAAAAAAAGCTAAGTGTAAAGCTACAAACATTTTTTTATATGCGTACTTACATAAATGCTATGGGTGGCGGCAACAAAGTTGCATATTGCATAAATATTGTTCCTTAATATATAGACACATGAGCACGCCGCTAAATGCAACTTTTTGACATGACGGAGTAATGTCAACAAATTATTTACACCACAACCCGTATATTCACCGTTATAAAGTACTATACGTGATATTGATTTATAAGCAAATAATATTATAAATAGTAACGTATTATATAATATATTATAATGTAAAATATTTTAATACATGCGTTATGGCCGTTATGTATATAGTATATACTATCAGTGGCGTATATGGAAATAATTTTCTGGGTGGGCTATGATAAATAGCAACAAATGATCTAGCACCTAGAGGCTACTATATATTACAGTTACGACTGTAATTTCGCGAGGTCTCATCTTTATGTACGCCACTGCATTCAATCAATATTGAACATCAAATAAAAATTAATTCAATATCCATAGTCTACGAATTTGATTATATTATTAATGGCTGGACCTTAATAATCATTTGATTCTATAAGTATTAATTTTTACTTTAACCGATTGTGTATTAAGCATTCAAAATATACTACACGAGGAAGATTGTGTTACTGCATGTGACGATTTCATTCCTTATTATTTAGTTCTAAATTTGTAAATATTGAAGTGCATTACGATCTGTACCTACGCCTGTACCCAAATACCGCAATAACTCAAACAGAAAATTTTTGTTTGAGAAAAAAAAATCAAATCTGACGGTATTACAACTAATTGATTTAAATGTATAAAACGCACTTCTTGTACTTAGGTACAAAATATATAGTTTTAAACCTTAACATAACATTATATAGGCAGGTGACCTGTATTCTTATTGTTTAAATATAATTTATAATATACATGAAAAATACAAAATATATAATATATATTTGTTTAAATGTTAATATTATCCTTAACAGTGCCTTAAGTATTCATATACATTAAGTATCCGTATATATAGTCTATATATACAGTGTATTAGTGTATTGTGTCTGCTATATTATGTCTGTATGTGCCATGTATAGATATAAATACTTAGTGGCTATAGAATATTATACTGAACTCTACTGTTGTAATGGGTGTGTCGGTAATTTTTTGTATAATCGTGTATTGTGATAATATGTGTTGATATTGTTTATAAGGCATACAATCATACAAATGATTCTATATAAATGGAAAATAAAATAATGTTATGCATTATAACATGTGCTATGAAAAAAATAAGGTAAAGAAATAAAAACAATATTATTGTTCATTATACATTTAGTTATTGTGCAAATTTTATAGATTGTAAATTTGCCTTTTAAATAAAAATAAACTATATAATATGTATAATAAGTAAAAAACAATTATATTTGATAAGAATTAAAACTTGAAAGTATGATAGTATAAAAATAACACAAAGTTAAATTATTAGTTAAAATAATATTTCCATTTATTAAGTACATAGTGTGTATTGTTTGAAATTAAAATACATATGTATTTTTTTGGCTTAACATAATCATACAATCTAGAAGTCAGGAAATATATACCAACTGTCTATACTATAGTCTAGACTACTAACCCTAACCGTCATCGTTATGTAGGTACTAGCTATCTCAATATTAGCATTTACGTTTCACGATGATAAAGATATTATGTATTATTCTTTATACCTAATCGTGCAACATTTAAATGAATCTTAGATTATTTTTTAATAAAAATAACAATTATGATAATAATCGTCATGTCGTAATCATGTACCTATTATAATAATATTATAATATAATAATATAAGTGATATAACTAATTAAAATATTAAATTCCGTATTTATGCATTTTAGTTTTAATTTCATAAAATAATTATAAAAACAATGAAACTAAGTACCAACATTTAACAATTTTGATGTTTGGCAATAACATGTCAGCATTAGTGTGTAACATAATATTTACTGTGGTGTACTAAATGATGGTTGGAGGATTAGGAACTACTGTTTTCCTACAATTTACAAATGATATATTTTACTTTATTAATAATTTTATAGCCATGAACTAGGCCAATATAATGATTAATAATTTATCTAGGTAAAAATGAAATCGTAAACTACACAAACATGAAACATATTATATGTAAATATTTACGGACAATAAATTTGTTTTGTTATGACTCAATGTTGTTCAATTACAAAACAGACTTCTACTATCTAAAAAGTTAACAGTACACATATATTATACTGAACTGCAGTTAGCAAACAAAACAATGGTATATATGTAGGTATCTAAATCTAACTACACCGAAATAATTAAGGTATTAAAATATAAGGAATTGTATATTAATATATAATAATTTATGGTATTCATGGAAAACATATCGGAAGTTATAATTTATTTCGAATTAAAACAATAATGCATTATATGATCGATAGTAACTATAATAGAACAAATATGTAGTTCCTATAGTACTAGGTTCACTCTAGTTTGAAAAACATAAGCTGATTTTTCAAGCAAATTCGTCCTATTTTTATGCTTAAATTATGCATTTATTATTTAAATTCTGATTTTCCAATTTTATAAATACATCTTTAGACCGTATTTTCAAATACTTAAGATTTCTCGTATCACTTTGCTATAGTTCAAAACGAGTTAAAATATTTTGAAAATTATATCACGAATAGAAAATGATAAATTAAACATTTTGTGAAAATTTCAGTAATTTTTTTTTACCAAAAGATAAAAATGAATTTGCGCAACTGTTGCCGAAGTCAACAAGTAATAATTTTCACAGGAAAATTTGTTTTTCTTTTCATGTATTATCAAAGCCACACACAGGCCATGGCCCATGATGCAAATTCGTTTAGGTAATAATTTTATTGTTTATGTGGATTAACAAAGTTTATTTATAATTTAATTAAAAACATATGAAAATACTTAGTGATATATAATATAACTGACCCGACCGTTTTCATTCAGAATCATTTGTCTGAAGTAATTTATCATTGAATTCGAATTTAACACTACATTACTGTGCCTCACTCAATTTTTATTGAGTTATACTCGACACCAAATGTGTCTCTATTTACCGATTATTTTGAAAAATTCCGGGAATTTTCGACTTTTGTAATACTGAACCTACTGGTTACCTACTGGGTAACCAATCTTTATATTGATAATCGAGTCATTTATCTACTTCTAAAATGTAGTGTCGTCAAATATATAAAAACCAAAACCAAAACTTAAAACTTTTGTTTTTTTTTATTCAAACTTTTAAGTCGAGTAAAACCATATCAGAAAAAAATGGTTTTTCACATATTGCACATTAACTAATAAATGCGTAATTTAAATAAGTTATTCTACAGGTAATATAATATAGTAATTGATGATTCAGATTACGATAAAGAGAGATAAAATAGTTTTTTCACTTCAGTTTAAAGTGTTTATCAAAATATTCCTAATCAGCTGGCGCGCGGTTATCCTGCAGATTTTTCATCTGGGAATGGTGTCAAAAAGCAACTCTATAAAAAAGAGAGTGTGTGAGTTACACTCTGGGGAAGTAAAACTTCTTTCATAAGTATTGGGTCCATTAAATCATGAGTGAGATAGGGAAGGACTGAAGGAGTGAAAAAAATCAGTACGAAAAAAAAGCACATAAAATACACACTGAATAATATTATTTAACACGCATTCTTACACCGTTTCATTTTTTCGTCACGTTTCATTCTTTCGTGGCGCTTCATTTTTCGTGACGATTTTTTTCTCCATCCATACCTCAAGAAAGAAGTTTATTGTTTAACTTCAAACCATAATTATTACTCAATATCTACGCAAGGCTATACAATTAGGTTTCGGTTTAGAATTTTGCTAGTGAACACTGTGGTAACGCGATTGGTCCACAGCCGCTCCCCACTCAATGTTGTAGGCTTGACGATATACATAAGCCCACGACGAGAGCTAGTCAGCAGCGTTCGGCTGTTTGGAACATTTTTGTTCGGATATTATAGCTGCGTTACTGTAACGGGCCAGCGAGACGCTGCACGCGCGTTGACGATGGCCATTGCCGTGGCGAACATGCAGCTTTTGAAAATGATGAGATCTGCGTGGGACGTGGTGTGCCGAGCTTTGGCGTCCGTAATCGATGCGCTGATGGGCGCAGTGGCCGCTCCGGCCGTCACGTGGAACAGGAGTGCCGACACGGATGAACCCGCCGTACCGCTTAGCGTAAATTACCATTTCACGCGCCAATGCAATTACAGTTGCGGATTTTGCTTCCACACGGCGAAGACGTCGTTCGTGCTGCCGCTGGACGTGGCGAAGCGCGGGTTGACCATGCTGGCCGAAGCCGGCATGAAAAAACTAAACTTTTCGGGCGGCGAGCCGTTCATCCGCGACGGCGGCCGCTTCATGGGCGAACTCATCAAATACTGCAAGACGGAGCTGAGCTGGGCGGGCATCAGCATTTCGATTGTTAGTAACGGCAGCTTGATCCAGGAGAAATGGATGAAGCAGTACGGCGAGCACGTGGACATTCTGGCCGTGTCATGCGACTCGTTCAACGCTGACACGAACCGGGCGATCGGTCGGCGGCAGGGCGCTCGAACCGATCATGTGGCAAAGCTGTACAAGGTACGTGAGTGGTGCGGACAGCACAAGATCGCGTTCAAGATCAATACGGTGGTCAACACGTATAATGTGAACGAAATGTTCGCCGAGCACATTGAGCGGTTACGGCCGGTCCGGTGGAAGGTGTTCCAGTGCCTGTTGCTGGAGGGCGAGAACGCCGGCGAGGGAGCATTGCGTGACGCCGCCCGATTCTACATCACCGACGAACAGTTTGACGGGTTCTTGCGACGGCACGCTGAAGTTCGGATGCTGGTACCCGAGAACAACGACGCCATGCGCGATAGTTATTTGATCCTTGACGAGTACATGCGGTTCCTAAACTGTCGCAACGGCAAGAAGGAACCCTCCGCGTCGCTGCTGGACGTCGGCGTTCAAGACGCGCTCCGCGGTTCCGGTTTTGACGAAAAAGCGTTCCTGGAGCGGGGCGGCGTGTACGAGTGGAGTAAGCAGCAGCTGTCCAAATCCGAATTGGAATGGTGATGGGCTAAATAATTCTTCTATCACCTCATCATACTTTTCTTAAATATTATGCTTAATGCAATCATATCATGGTACACGCAACAAGGTTCCCTGTACTTGGTTTTATATTTGCCGTGTGATGTTATTTATCAATGACGATTATAGGTCGATTATTAAATCATATGAAAAATATTCACTTATATGTTTTTTTAAAAGTCGATAGGCTTGCTTAATCCATATCGACTATCATAAATAAGTAATAACTATTACCGGAAGGTACGAAGGATATAACGATAAAGGAATAAAATTCATATATTTTTATATAATGGTAAATGTGACCAAGTAATGAAATTAAAAAAAAAATTGAATTTTAAAGGTTAGGTGCACTTTGCACAATCTATGTAACCTACCTAGCTTTGAATTAAAAATTACTTATAGCTTTGTTTCTACTTAAATAACAAACCGTATATTGCTTCCTGTCCGCCTAGATAGGCATAAACTAAAAATTAAATAATATAAATATGTACCATTTGACTTTTTAGTTTTATAGTAGTATACTCGTGTAAACGAACATAGATCTGAGTATCAGTCACGAATTGTGCACTTACACCCTAATATATATATATATATATATATATATATATATATATATATATATATATATATATATATATATATATATATATATGTATATATATAATATATATGTATAATGTATTATGTATAGTGTATACAATATGACCAATGTTTAAACATTTTGAATAATACTTTAAATTTTATTTTTTTGTATATTTAATTATAATTATTTTTTATATATTTGACCAATAATGTGTAAACAATTTTTAAATAATACCTAATTTAATATTTTAATTTTAATGGTTATAACTTATAAGTATATTTAATTATTGTAATTTGACTTCTTTTCCCGTGGCTTGTTTTCGTGGATTTTTTTACCCTGGCTTTTTTTTCTGACAACCGTGTGATGACCTTTGAGCGGAAGAAAATGTCCGCCTATACTTACAAGCAGGACATTTTCCAGCCTTTCATTTTCAATTTTTTTTGTTTAACCACAAAATTCATAAGGAACTGTATTATTAATTAAATCATTATTTATTATTCAACATTTTATATTTAATAGGATTACAATTTCGTCATTGAAGGAATGTGTTTAACATTCAACGTAAACAATTATAAATAACAAAAATAAAACGTCATTGACAAAAGAATAACAATGTATTATTTCCATTTCATAAAACTATAATATCCCAAAATAGATCATAGATTCAGGAGTTACCTGTTAGGCCGTTTCCGCTCAAGTATATCTTCCTATTTCCTATAATTCACTTCTCCACCAAATCATTAATAGGTGAATTCCCCTTTTTGCCATATAAAAAAACTCACGTGGTAGTTGTTGAATAATAATGAAAAACTTAGTTTTATAAAAAAGGCGTACAAATTATTAATTAGACAAATAAATAGATAAAAAACATAATATATAAATTATTAAATTAAATATTACGATTTTTGATTTTTTCGATGCATGTTAAAAAATAAAATATTTGTTTGTGAGTAAAAAAAAAATAATTTTATGTGAATACAAGGTTCCTCATAATAATTGCAACGTTTTCTTACCAAAATTAATAAATATTAAAAATATACACCCATACAGGACACAGGTTAGGTTATAGTTAACTTATTTTTACAGGGGTTCCTATCCATAGAAGTTCAAATTTAAACAAAATTCGTCAAGATTAAAAATTTTATCGTAAATACATTAGGTAATTATTTATTTGTGATCCGTATTGTTATTATCATATTATAAATGTATAACACAAACCCTGTGTTAATGGTACATCGTACTTCGGTATGCGTTACATGAATTACGATTATGAATTTAAATGTTTTAAGACCTCGTGAAAGAGTGATTATAGTATTATTATTGTTTTGGTAGAAAAGGAAATCCACCAATTCATTATGATTTGGCGAAAAAGGGAAAGGTATACTTGTTGTGGAAACCAGCTATGCCGATTTTCATTGAATACCATCGTCATTCGTAGTTGACGATAACCCGTTTTCTGGGAATAACATAGTTTTGCTCTTGTTTAAAAAATAGTTATAATGTATTTTGATAGTATACAATATATTACATAATATATAGTTTATTTCAATCATGGTTTCGTTAAAAATAAAAGTTCAAGTTGATCGCGTTCATCGGAGCAATCACGGTGAGTTATAATATAAATTTTATTTTTTTGAGAGTGGCATATTATCAACTTATTTGAAACCCCATATTTACAGCACTGCAAAAATCTACTTCCTCTAAATCGAAAATAATATATTTCACACTATATCACGAATTATATTATGTATAATCGATGCGATGAAGCACTTTTATAATGTTAGTATTGCATTCAAATTTCAAACGGCTATTAGGTGTACCTATGGTTTAAAATATGTAATACGAAATAATATTTATTAAACGCCTACGGCCTTCCTATAAATTAGTTACTCCTTACTTATATTGTATATTTTAAATAATAAACCAATATATTATTATAGACAATTCACGAATTTTATGCTTTATTTGCATCATACATGTACGAGTATACTATGTTTATAACATAATCTATTATGTAATTTATGTCTATTGTATTTCTTAAATCTTGGTCCACTTCTATACAAATAATATTGTTTTTAATTAAAAGGACACTATATATACTCGCTTAGGTCGTCTCCGTCTTATACAAACGTATACAATATACATAATACAAATTTTATGTTCAGTAGTTGGTACTGTAGCAGTTACAGTTTTATAGGTAAAATATAATTGCCTGCAATGCCGTGCATTTTACCTTTTTCATAATACGATTGCACTCGTTTTAAGTTTTAATGGGACAATACTACAATAGAACATAAATATTGTGGATAAGATATTACCTATTATGCACGATTGCATGTAAAAGTAATTGCGACGTTGTCAAATTAGACATAATGTTATCATTTATTTGTAAAAATATAGTACCTATCTATAGATTTTGGAAATTCAGGAAACGATTTTCTAGTTTTCTACATGCAACGTATAATGATAATGTATATAGCTTTTCTTATGGACTTAATATTTTTACATACAGTTTCTACCGGACATTTTAATAATTTAGTTCTCATAAATTTTTAAGGGTCTTGTAGATATGAATTCAGAAGCTTTCTGCATTCAATTTTCTCTTAAAACCTAAATAATAGTAAAAGTTGATAATATGTGAACGAACAACAGTTATAGCAGTTTTTTAAATACCTGTAGCTCAATTTTGTTTTCTATTAGATGTTCGTGATCGCCGTTTATTTACAGAACTGTGTAATTTGATTTTGTTAGTATAGTAGCTGAACAGATTTTTCTGGTACACCTCCATTTTATCAGATTATCTTTTCGTTTATTAATTAAACGATATTTTAAATATTTATATTCTATTATCACGAGTAAAGTTTTTCTATTTCAGACAAAATAACACGTAGTTCGTTTACTGGTTCCATAATGGTAATTATTGCTATTACAGTAGATATAAGTAGGTAACTTAACTACCACACACGTGTAACTGCTTTTATTATGATGTATTGGTCATTAGTGGGAATTCAAAATTACGATCAAATAATAAGAGATAATTTAATATAGAATTTATCTTAGAATTTATGTTATCGTGTTATTCAATTTGTCAACATGGCACAATCGTGTAATCATATTTAACACACGCAATCGTACATTTAAATGGTACGCGCGTAATATTGTGTTCTATCCAGTGTTTAGTGTTGTGTACCTATTTATAAGTTTTACTAGTATAATACCAAAGTAATAACTATGAAGCTTATAATAGATCGAATTTACCTATTATTTTACATTAAAGGTAATAACTATTTATTATCAAAGTTTACTTGTGGGTTTTCACGATTGTTATGACGATATTATGACTTATAAGTAGGTATGTAAAATAATAAAATATCAAAATATTCTTCAAACTCGACTCACAATTATTAAAATACTGTAAACAACCTACTACCAACATTACACCGATAATTTTCTTATATTTAAAATTTATAAAAACCAATTTATTAATTCACTCTAATGTGATAAAATTACATAATACAATACATAACCACACTACACAAATTAATGTACTATGATTTATGCCACATTGGGCACATTGTATACGTTTTGTAAGGCGCAAACAACACGTCATGTGGTTTTAGATGTATAATATATTAATACAGCTTCAATTTAAAGGAGACGTTTATTTGTATAAAAGAGGAGAACATTCAGTGTACTAAAAAGTAAATACACAGAACGAGAATATTAATCAAAATATGACCTTCATAGGAAGTTTGCTATTTTATGCATCCGATTCATGGAAAAACATAAAATGTTATGTTTTCAGTTAAAACTGTTATCATCATATTAAGGGGCCTGTGCGGCGTGCGCGACTTATTTTTTTTTTTACTCTAAAACATGTCCTAGTTGTCCTACGCCTCGTAGAGTGATCAGATCACGATAATTACTTTTTTCATTAGAAAGAATGAGACTTCCCGCAGGGCGCATAGGACTTGGGTTTTCAAAATTCTGTTCATAAACCGTATAATACGATTTTCGACATAACCAATTTTCACAAGCTTTTGTTATTTTTATTATGTCTAGTAAAGAAATTAATAATCGTAGTCCAACGCGCACCGTAGAAAATTGTCCTATTTCTAACAACAGAAAAATTATTCCCATCAGAACACTACAGTCCGTGAGAGGTTAGGTTTCCTGTAAACCGTATTTTGAGTGAAAAACCACGCTTTTCATCTTTCGTCGGCGGTGCCGTTGACATGACGTGTCATACAAATATACAATCACACAAAAGACACGCAATAATCATCATTGACGACTAACACAAGACGTGCCATGGGAGGCGGCAGCGAAATCGCATATTGCCTAAACATTGTCCCTTAATGTTATTAAACAAATCGGAATGCCCATGGCGGCACCCGTATAGACGACACGTTTTGCATATTATTATCATAGACCTTGTCTATGATTATTATGCATAATACTCGTTGCATGTATTTAGTTCGGCGAGGACGTTGTACCCGCGTATGTCGTCTCAGTCTTCTCCGTGTTACTAATAAGTACCTACTAATTTATAATCAATGATAATAAACGTAATATAAAAATATACGTCCTGCGGTTCCAATTTCGTATTGTATAATATTATAATCAATTGGTAACTGGTACATTATAAAATAAATAACTGAAAATTTAATACAAAAATAAATCTCAAGCCTCACTCGTGGGTACGTAGGTTAGGCAGGGCCGGACTGGGTAGTCTCGGTGCTTCAAGAAATATTTTTCAACCGTCATTAAAATCGTTTCGTGGACATTGCGGCAAATTTCTCATACCAGTCCAAAATGTTAGTGGTCCTTCGAGATTTTCTCGAATACTTGACTGGCCCACCCGGGTCTGAGGTCAGATGGTATCGTCATCAGTCATTATCACGAAGAATAAGGATCTTTATTTTTCATGGCCATTACTTATGAAGCTATGAGTATAATCTCGAGTATAATAATACCGAATTAATATTATAATATTTAAATATGTACGATGATAATATGTCCGGTAATCGTTATAGCTTTCAGGTAAAATTCACCAAAACATTGTAATGGACAAAAGTGTGATTATATTATAATATGTTATTATTGAAGTACTTGATTTATGTATCAATATATCTGATGAATGTTTTTTACTCAATAAAAATATATTTCTACACGTGAACACAATGGTTGTTATTATTGTTTTCAGCATTATCTATAGTGGTGATCCAGCCTCCAGTGAATGAATTTCATTCATTATTTTACTTTATAGTTTATACCTATGCATAGTGTGTGCAATGTGTATACGCAGACGTACAATTGTCTTGTGCATTGTTTGAAGTTCCATTTTAATTTTTTCTATTATTTGTTATCTCGACCGAAATTGTTTACATAATGATTTCCATTCTTATTTTAAATGTCTAATTTTAGTTTGCGACAAAATTTTATAAAAATAAAAATATCTTACAAATAAACAACACGAACGGTTGTACTTTTCGGTTTTTACAGCACAGAAAATGCGTGGCTGTATATTTTTAAACAAGTATTCTTATCTGATGGATAAGAACTACATTATAATGATAAAGACATCAATACATAATGGCATAATACATAGACACTTCCTTTGTAACACAATCGATTGTTATAGCTTATTGGATATAATATATTTATATACATTAGTACATTATATGAACGGGGGGGGGGGGGGTCGTCTCCACTGACTGTTGAGACTTTCAGTCCTCTCTCATACATTACGTATTGGGATGTTGGAGCACGTGGCTCGTATATATATATATATATATATATATATGTATACGGTAAATTGGTGTATCGCTGTTAAAAGTATTTATTATTTCGTTATTCAGTACATCATAAAATTAAATAATCTTTGATATTTGGCGAGTACTTCAGTCGACGGTTGTATACTCGTATTATATATCATTCTTCTCCACCTTCACCTTCCTCAAAACTATTTTGAGTTGACCACATTTATTTTGTCCTACACTTCAAATTTTCACATCATATCCCCCATACGGCCATACACACAACAGCCTTCATAGCTGGCCATTTTCAATAGTATATTATATATTAATTGGTGTTAATTAAAGTTGTATACTTAAGTATATATTTATTTGGTTAAAAATGTTGGTAATAATAAAAATATAGTTATAAGTTATCTGCACAGTAATGACTAATGAGACATCATCTTTTCATATTCAGTCCTCATTATAGTGTTTTCATTGTATTTTTTAATAATTTTTTTTTCGATTTGGTGTTTTGAAATTTATAAGGTTCATTTATTAATTTTTATATGAATTTCAAATTGTAACTAACATTTTATCCATAAAATTATAAATATGAGGATGAGATGTATAAAAGCTTATATTAGTTTACGTACTTCCTAAAGTCCAATTATTGTTTTGAAATAGGTACGTATGATTTCATCATCCACTTTTCTAGATTATGTAGGAAACGGATTTTTAATTTTTTGCATCCAATAAAGCTTAAACAGATGTTGGTATATTAAATAATATAAAGAATAAAACAAATCAAAATTCAAAATGTGGCCATCATTAATAGAGGCCAGGTGTTTAGTCACCTGCGCTTACCGTTACCAAGGTCCAAGATACTCACCTAAAATCAGGGCCTGCTTGTAGACGTACGTTATTTGTTTGTCATCAACCTCAACGTCCTCAATCTTAGGTACACTAACACTAATATTTTTGGTATGCCGTTTCATTAACGGCAACGCAATTTACATGACCATAATATTGTTTTCTTTATCGTAAGATCACCCTTCACCCACTACTGCCGCTCACTTGCTTTGCAACATGGCCTAGCCCAGTGGCGCCGATCCCTATGTCCAGGTATTGCAGTCGCTCAACCTAATGTAGGTGGGTGGGTCTTGCTTTGCAGGTATGCTTTGCAATACCTCTAAAAACTGTCTTCGGCGCCACTGGCCTAGCCAATATATTTTTTAACTTGCATAGTTGTAGGTACGCCGAAATTCATTATAATTTCAAGGGGGCTACCTATTATGTTTAACATTATGTAATGTGTAATATTTGAGGGTGGGGGTAAGCTGCGTTTTTCGTTACGTAAAACTTAGTCTCTTTACGAATAATATTTTTAAAATTGTGGCAAAATAATTAAAACTGTAATATTTTGTTTAAATATTGAATTGATCGGATTTGAACTTAGAAAATCTAAATAAAAATAAAAAATGTTAACTGTATTTTTAGGTTTCTGTAAGAAAATCTTTGACTTTTTTTAAAAGCATCTATGTGGTATCGCACTGTCGTTTTTAATATCTTCCATACTCCAAACAGTATGCAGTGGGTAATTAATTTTTCAATAAAATGACTTAACTCTTACCTTTTAATTTTGTAGTTAATAAAATTGTTAAAAGTAAACAATTTCAACTGCACACATTAAAGTTAATTAGAGGTGCCAAATTTAAGCTGGTCACTTATTACTCATCATGGTAAATACATTAATCTTATGAATGCATGAATGTACATGTGGCCATGTGGGGTTGAAGCCTTGAAGATTTAGTAAAATTATAATACAAATTGTTCACTATTTTAGAATACCTAGTTCAAACTTTTATTTTTAACACATGTTTTGATAAGCTGATCTGCAACCTGAATGTAACAAAACTAACATTATTTAGTAAATGTACTTTTCCTATTAATGTTTGATCAACCATTACTTATTAGTTATCCATTGTTAATTTTAAAATTTTTTTACAAAATAATGGCCATTTTTGCAACATGATATGTAAATCTACATATTAACATAGTTATATTGCTTAAGCACTTCATATAATTTACAATCATAAGGTGATAAAAATTAAAAATATAAATGTTTAATGTTTAAGAGAACGTGATACCCGCATTGTTGTCTCCGTCCTCCAAATGCGTAACATGTCAAAAACTCTTAAGCGCAAGAAAATACAGAGAAGACTACATTTATAACTAAGAAACCAAATTTTCACCATAACAAAGAGGAGAATTTTAACTGATTTTTCAGACCAATATATTAAAAGTTATTGAATTATTACTATAACCTTTTTCTTATTAAAGATATCAAACAAATAAAAATGCTATGACACAGTAAGTATGATCTTCTATATTGTGTTAACTTTTGGTGTTTCTACTAAGAGTACAGACTGAGAGGTTCTATCCCACGCTAAACAGTTTTTGTAATGTTATGCGCACTTGTAAGACAGAGACCACAAATGTGGCTATCACAATAGACTAGGTGATACTTGATTGTTAAGTAAAAATTTATCCAAAAAGACAATATTTGATTTATTGATAATAGCCAATAGGTGATCATAATATAATAGTTAAGACATTATTTAATTAAATTGTAAATGTTTTAATTTTCACTTTTTTTCAAATTTGGAATTACAATGGTTCTATTTATGTTTTGTTTTTTTAACATTAACTGTTGACATGTTTGTAGATTCAATATTATCACAATGAAACATTTATGAATGTATATAAATTATTTAAAAAATCAATTTTACATTTATATAAAAAAAATTTTCATTTTTTATTTCACAATATTAAAAAAATCAATTTTTTTTTTTAATAACAATAGTTTTTAACGTGCATTGCTTGTATAAATAATTTACTTAAAAAACATTCCATACTTTTCATAAAAAAATACACAAAAGTTTGTAACTTAAACTCTATGCATGACAGCCTTTTTTTTCTCTATACCATTACTAAAAAAAAAAAAAAAACAAATGGCACCTGATGAGCTATATTCTAGATAAGACATTAGTTTTGGTGTAAACGTTCGCATATTCTGCGGACTAACCTATGTCTAATTATACAATATATTAATATTGGTACCTTGCTGGTTTTCTATAAGAAAAAAAAAAATAACAAACTTATTAATTTTGTTAACCATACCCGAAAGTTTACATATTAATGGCACCATATACAAAATGTGTTGCCAGACATTGGAATTATCACAAATTTTAATTATTACTTTCTTTTTTTTGAAGACTGAGCTTTTCAAAGTACAAAAATAAGTCTGTATTTATATATATTATATAATAACATAACTATTAAGTTATTATCTTATAATATTTATTGCATATTTTAGTCTTTATAAAAAAAAAAAAAACAGATACATGACTATTAGTTAAAAAAAAAAAATTGTCAATTCATTTTTGTATTTAAATTATTTCCAAATTTTTGTTTTCTAATGATTTTAAATTAGTATAAAAAAAGTGGAGAGGTAATGAATGTAGGAGGCCTGTTAAACTTTAGCCGCTAGGAGATGCAATGATAGGTAATTGAGCAGGAGCTCGGTTACCAGTTGTCTCGTTGGAACATTGTGGTTTTCCAAGTGATCTACGCTGTACAATCATGGAATGCGATGGCGGAGATAGTCTTTTAGCAGCAGCAAGAGGTACATCAGATGTTGAAAACAAACTGAAATGCTGCAGGAACACTCGATTAGCCGACATAGCAGACTCTGCAAATGTAGATAGAGCGCGAGCACTATTGTTGCGTCTTATGACACCTGGTGTACTTAGTTCACGATCTTTGGGTTTTTCTTGCTGTAATCTGAGTACCCATGGATGATTTAAGACCTCAGCAGCACTTGGTCGAGCACTAGCTTCTTTAACCAGCAATTTGCTAATCAAATCTTTGGCTTCGCTAGATATGTCTGCCCACTCACGGTCTGGAAATTCATAACGGCCCTCGTGAATGCTTATAAAAAGCAAACCCTAAAACAAATATTCACCATTAAAAATTTGATAATTTAATAATCATTCCATGGTAGCTTACTTGACATTCTGGACAAGCATTTCCTGATTCCCATCCACAATTAGAGCCACAGTTCCCATAAAATGGTGGGTAACCACAAAGAAGTATGTATGCCACTACTCCAAGTGACCACAAGTCGCACCGCTTATCATAATAATGGTAATTAGAGTCTGGACTTCCAACAAATGCATCTACTACTTCAGGAGCCATGAAATCAGCACTTCCTACTGGAGTTAATAGTTGTGGTGTTGCACTGCCATCAACCGGGTTTAACTTAATACCAGATCCAAGATCAAAATCACATAACTTAACAGGAGTTAATGCTACAGGATCCACACAAAGAATATTTTCAGGTTTCAAATCACGATGCGCTATTCCTGTTGAATAAAATAATTTTTAACTTAATATCCTTCAGAAAATAAAACTATTGTTTAATAAGGTACCTTTTTGGTGTAGAAAATTTAATGCACTTGCCAAATCTTTGACAATAAGACTAGCTTCACATTCTGTAAATCTCTTCCGTTGTTGTATTCTATCAAGCAGTTGCCCACCTACCACCTTTTCGAACACCATGTAAAATTTGTCATCAGCCTCGAAGAATTCAAGCATTTGAATGATGTTTGGGTGACCTTGGCAATGGTAAAATGTTTCGACTTCACGAAATACACGTGCTCGAGCATGTTCGGCAATTTTGTCAATCACCTTAACCGCAAATTCTAAGCCAGTTAACACGCTTACACACGTTTGAACAGATGCATATGCACCTTGACCCAGTACTTCACCAGTCAATTTATATGCATCTAAATAAACAAAATATAATTAATTATTATTAATTTTATGATAAACTAATGACAAAATTAAACTTAAATTATATTATCTGGGAAAAAAACTTACTTCTAATTTACAAGAACTATAATATTACAAGAACAAAATATTTGACAATTTAAAATGTTTTCTTTAGCTGTTCATACCTACATTAAATTATAAATTTTAATACATATTTGTTAAAATATTTTCTTCACTTCTGACCGTATAGAATAATAAACCTGAGCATTTATCAATGATTTCATGGATAACCAAAAAATCCGATTTTATTGGCTTATTGTATATTAAAATATTGCACACTATTTTTACTCTACAGAATAAGATGTATTTTGAACATCTAAAACTTTTAGCAAGTTAATCAAAAAATTTGGTTGGATCACTTCATCATGTTTTAAATCCAGATATTTTTAAACCATCCAAAATAAAAAAAGGACTTAATAAGATGTAATTACTATTGTAACACGTAAAATTAAAATATAAAGAATTCTAATGCAGTTGAGTACTTAGCTGACAGAATTCTTTCTTAAATTTTTCGATTTCAATTTTGAGTAATAATAATATATTATGTATTTGAAAATATATACAGTTATAATAAATTATAAAATGTACAGTTATTGGACACAATAATCCTCAAAAAATGTGTGGTTATGTCAGAGCCAGGCAGAGCAATAGTAGCGCTCTTGGCAAGATGTCAATTTTGCACCCCCTTTATCCTCAAAAATGTATCAAATTTTGAACTCCTACACTCATTAAATATATATTACGTTGTGCTACTGGCAGGCACCACCTTGCCAGGCTATCGGCTCAACTCTGGATTATGTTCTGAATTTTACCTAAAGTGTGAGATTTATGGACTTAATGGTATTATTAACTCGATAATTGTAACTTAATGAATAGTATAAAAACAACTATTAATCATTAACAGAGGTAATATTTATGAAATGAATTTCATATTAAAATAAAATTGGATAAAAAAATATACTGAACCTAGGTATATTTGCTGTTTTTATTATAATATTAATATCTTATAATAATTTAGTTTCAGAACAATTATTTTTTGTTTTAAAAGATCAAATTTGATATAGGTACCTATAATATTAAAAGAGTGACAATTGTTGTTATCATATTAAATTCAATCTCGTTTAGAAACAATTAAAATTATAATTTCCTTATCATTAATTTAAACCATATTATGAAAAGAACACATTACAATATTGCAACATTAAATAATTCAGTACTAACTACTTCTTACTTAACTCACTTAATTACCATTTATTACAGATTAAATTCAAGAGAAAACAAATGTTTTTAGATTTAATAGTATACATTTATAACAACTTAGTTTTGTTATTATTTATCTGAAAAAACATGATACAAAACTACCAAGATAAATATCATTGCATTTTTGGAGTAATTATAAAATGTAGTAAATTTAAGTAAGAGAATGATAAAATCTCAATGACACTTTAACCTTCAGTATTTTTCAACAAGTTTATAATTTATTGATATGTATCCATACAATTTC
This sequence comes from Diuraphis noxia, assembly GCF_037042655.1. Taxonomy (NCBI): domain Eukaryota; kingdom Metazoa; phylum Arthropoda; class Insecta; order Hemiptera; family Aphididae; genus Diuraphis; species Diuraphis noxia. Next base: position 69,943,511 of record NW_028301713.1, read on the forward strand.
ACAAGTGGCAAAATATTCAATATTAGCAGATGAAAATAAAAATAATAGAAAATTAAACACTATACCACAGGAAATCCCAAACTCAGCAACTTATTACAGTTGGTCACTGTTTGGCCAAGTCATTGTATGTTCAAATGTTGGCAAATGTAATCGTTTTATAAACCATTACATTAACAATTAAAAGAAAATGACCTACAAAAGGTTTTCAAGTAAGCAAGTACCATTTCAAGCAAATAAATTATAAACTATAGAACATAATCAACATTATAAATTGATTAATGTGATTTCTATCATATTATAACGAACAATATACATCTTAGAGGACATACACACCTTGGAAACAAGATGTCACGAGACTGTTGGTGATCTTCTTCTTCTTGCGCTTGTTACGAGCCTCTTCTTTTCTCAATGAGAGCGATTCAGACTTCTTGTCAACTGGGACATCTGTCAATCATAATTGACATACAAAATTAGAACTACATTCTACATACACATATTGTATCTACACATATGACTACGCTGTGCAGCAAACACTTACTTTGGGTGCTCTCAGTCTGTCCGGCGGTTTCTTCTTCAATGATACTCTCAACCATTATTGATGACTGCGTAGCGTACGAAGATCAGTGGATAATACTTTTGGAAGCGGACAATGGAACACGGCGTATGCGTACGTTAACAGACGGCGCGATTACAAAAGAATAATTTAATAACGAATAAATATTTAATTTAAGCTTAAAAAAATAAAACAATATATCACAGCACTTAATTATCCGTCGGCGAATAAGACTGGTAGCAAAATATTACTTCGCCCGTATATGACTATATATAAATATATAAATATAGTATCTTTTATCAACTGCTTTTCCCCCGACTTATCAGCGGGTTTTTACTCGGTATTTATACGGGGCAAAAGATAATATTATATCGAAATACTTAATAAATAACGAATAATTTACAAAAACCGGGACGAGTTGTAATACTTTTGAACGGCCGACTATAATAGTTAATTCATTCGATCCCGGGAGCGTTGTTACAGTCGCACTCAGTTCTGGACTACACGATACCGACGGTATGACGACAACAACGACGACCGTTTGTACGATTGTAGTTTATTATGATTCTTCTGCTGTTGTAACCACCAACCGAACTCCAATACACCACAAGAGCTACAAACACGAACGGGACGAACGCAGAAGCCGACAGCAAAACGAACTCAGACTGACTGAACACGGCGACAGCGGACCGGCCTGCTGCTGGTGTGTTGTTGTTGTTGTTGTTCGCTGTTCGCTCTCTCGCACACACCAAAACACTCTACGCGCTACGGCTGGCTGTGCAGTGTTGATGGAAACCGGCGCACGACGACACTACCGCCGCGGCCGTGCGTCGCGTCCCTTTTTATACGGGACACCGCGCGCCCCGCCCGCCATCCCATGACCCCGGCGCGTTTTATTTAGGCGGCGTACACACCGACCGACCGACCTACCTCCTCCGTTCTCGTGTAACGTACGGAAACGCTACAACGCTGTCACGGCACTATTCGTCGTCACCGCCGTCGCCCGTCGTTGTTGTTGTTGTTGTTGTTTTTCGGTCGGCGGTGAGCTCTATTCAATTTTTTTTTTCTACTTTTCACCCGTCTTCATTTGCGTTGACGTCATATTATTATAATCTTCGGAGAGGAAACACATTACGGTGACGACGATGATGATAAATAATAATAATATGCGCTCGTAATGGCGGCGTAGAGCGTGTTGTACCCTCCCTCCTCGACATTTGTTTTTTATTTTTTTAATAAATTTAAAAAAATTATAGCATGTACAAGGTACAGCATCGTCGCAACAAGTGCGTCTTAAACTTAGACTAATAGACTACAATATATTTTATCGTTTTGTTCTTTACTATTCGTTCGGTCCCGACAATCATTGATGGCGGAGGGGAGGAGTTGTATATTGGTAGATGCGTGTCGTGTGTTATAAGTACCTTACGTCGTTTTACCACTAAGTAACATCTATAATAACGCTCCCATATTCTGATTAAAATAATATAATATGGTACGAATGGTACGATATCGTGTTTCGTGTACGGTGTGCGGTACCTAAAATATTTACCAAGTCTGCGCGTCTCTCTACACGTGTGAGTAATACAGCGGTCTCGTGATTTCTAAAATGTTGCAGTCAATCCGAGTGAAATAATTTAATCATTATACTGTATCGTACCGGCGTGTAAACAGTGAACACACGTTTGTCGAGAAAAAATTGCCCTCAAAATATGTTGTAAGCGTATTATGGTGCCATACAATTAGTGTACAACATTACAGTTCATACGGCTTGGTTAGGTTGGGGCCCGTGTACTACGCAGTATACAATATGATATATTAAAATTGTTGTAAATAATACACGAAACGGCGAAACCCGGCATATTATACGCTTGTTGTCACTGCCGTTACTGGACGTGTATGATTTATAGAGGCTTTACTGCTTTAGTATGCCACACATGACCGTGTCTACCTCGCCAAAGACACACATATAATATGACAGTATATTGTATAATATTATTGTAATATTAGTCAGTATATTGTCGTTGTCGTATTGTACATTTATACTATTTATACTTGTATTTATTTTATTCTTCATGATATAAATCTGTATCACAACGGAACGGAGGTTGATTAGTAATAACTAATAGTACTACATACGTACATAGTGTACTGATTAGTGAATATACTCACTACCCGTCTACCTACCCACCTACCTACCGTCCCACGATGGTATCCACTAACCATGATATCATTCTAGTAAAATAGAGGTTAACGTATTTAATATATTACTCGAAATAGACAACTCGAGTCTCGAGTTCATGATCGTTCAAAACATTTGAAATCGTATAATAAAGTATTATATTGATAAATTGTGTTTTCAAAAATATTTTATTATACATTTTGATTAGTTGAAAACTTACTATCAATGGTTGCTGTTTACTCGTTTATCAATGTATACAGGTGAAATTAATTGTTTACCAAATGTTAAATCGTAGTACTATATTACCTAAATATTTACTTGAGATATAAACAACTAAACTTTGTACACTTGATAGAAATAATTTTTGGAAAAAAAAATGCTTTGTTTAGTATGGAGTAACTAAAAAAAAAATGAAATGATCTTTTTATTTTATTAAATTAAACTATTGTGCATTGGTTTTACACTGATGTATCATGTATTATTATTAAAATATTAAATTATATAATCATCGCATAAAACGAACATTATTGCCAAACTTCAATTTATTTATCATATAATATATAAATAATTGTATTATATTATTAATTAATAAACTATAGCCAATAGTGTAAATTACAAATCTTGTTATATTGTTGAAGCTTATCACCTAAAATCATAACGCAAGTCATAACTCAGAGTGATAGACACCCGCGCTACACCGACACCGGACACGTTCACAATTGAAAAAAAATTAAATACAAATGAAATTATGCCTAAATATTGGCATATTGTAGTATATAATATTCTACATTTCTGTAGTGTTGTGTAGTTTGCTTTTTGGTTAACAATCTTTAGTAATTTGTGGTGTAATAGACTAGGTAATTGAACATCGATAATATGAAATTTGAATATTACTTTGATATTCATTTGTGTGCTTTATGCATTTGATTTTATGATAATTATAATTAATAGGTACTAATATTTGTAATACTAAATTTTAAAATCAATGGTTGCGTATTTTATAGTACATATTAATATATTATACAAAATGCAAACATATTTCCTATGCGTAGTTATGAATAACCAAGTGGTATGATAGGTATTACCGTATTATTGTATTAATAACAAAAACCATCTTATTATAAATTTCAAATACATTAGTTGTTACTGGGAAATTATGTATTTATATTTAATATACCTATAACGCCGATGTCTGATCTAAATGTGTGTTCAGATATATAATAATTGAATAATAATCAGAAATCAGACAAATGATAATAAAAAATATATCTGTTATTCTTTAAGATGGTTATAAATTTATAATTTAAATTTAAGATTTAACAATAATCTGTTTTGATAGTTATTCTACATGATGACATTACATAGGACCATGATTATAATATGGGCAATATAAATTGCATGTAATTATTATTTATTTGTTTGTATGATATTAATATTGTAATCATTTATTTTCATAAAGGATAGCCGTTGGGTTTCGTATTCGCGCTTATTTATTTTATTATTTTAATATCCAAACATTATATTATATTTATCTATTAATTGATTGGTGATTTTAGGACGTCACAAATATTATTAATAATATTATTTAACATTCAATTTGGAATGAAATGAAAAAAAATGAATAAATGATATATATTTAGATTTCTTAAAAAACAACAACAAATAATTGAATAAAATACGTTGGGTTGAGTCGTTAAGTGGGCTATAAATCGTAAAAAAAATAATTTTATCTTAAATATGATATCAGTAAACAATATTATATTCGAGCAAAATATGTTATGTAACTGAATATTATAATAGTAAAAATTGGAAATGATTGCGATACGCATAATAACATAATATTATAAAAATGTGTATTTTCATTTGTATCCTCAAACAACATCATGTGTACATTTATGTTGAATTGCATATATTTTACGAACAGGTAATATTTCCTGTATGAAGTTATATTATAGAGATATTAGAGATAACATAGACTAGAGATGATCTGTTTTATTCTGAAAGAAAAAACTCTATAAAAGTATGTTAGTCCTTGGGGATACAATCATTTGAAGTTGTTGCATTCACAAAAATATTAGTTCATTGGACAAATTGCTTGATGTTTCTTGATGACCTCGTATGACAATTTAATATAAATAACTATCCAAGTAATGTGTAGCGAAATATAGGTAACCTTTGAGGTCTAACGGTTTGCTGTAACTTTGTATATGTAAAACGTGTAAGTAAATAAATAAATAGTGAAAACTATAATAAATAAAAAGAATATATAATTTCGTTAAGAGGAGTTGTGTTGCCTCCGTTTTACAAGTGCATAGAATAACAAATTTTACGCTCAGTCGATCACGTTTAGCTCGGTTAGTTTAAAACGTATATTGGATTGACCTCTCATAAAAATTAAAGGTAACATTATTATCGAGGGCTTCTCTTAGGCTTTTTATTATATTTTAATTTTAAAGTGAGTTATGAGTGTTTTAAAATTGTAAATCGTTTGTATAATATCTTGAAATACTCATAACTCGCTTTAAAATTAAAATATATAATATATACTAATACATACTAATATATAATAATTTTACCTTTAATTTTTATTATAGGTCTATTCACTCTAAATTTTAAACTCGCGGAGCTAAACGTGATGTAACGAGAGTAAAATTTGCCATGTTGCACACTTGTAAGACGGAGACAGCACCATGCGGTAAAAGTGTATAACGTCCTATTAATAGCTCACTTAAGCACATAACATTTAAACATCGATTTAATGGGATTAATAATGATTGAACATTGAACAATTAATATGGAATATAATGTGTTAACATTCTGAAATAATAATTCTATGGCGCTATGCAACAGGGTAACGTCTATAGTCTAGGTATATTATAATATCAACTTATATATACTACTAATAATACTAATAATAATAATACTAATATATTATCTATACTAGTAAACTATTTTTTTTCTTATAATACAAATCATTAATAATTTCATTATAATATTAAAGGCTCATTTAAACCCATTTAAAAAAATCAAAATATATTTGCTAGTTTTAAAAATAATTTTGAGAGTAATTCAATATATCTTTTAATCGTTTATGAATCTTAATATTATTAATTTTATTATCATTATACCTAATTGATTCTACAAAAATGCCATTAATTTCGAGAATTCGGAGAAGTAAACGGCAAGTGTTATCAATAATAAAAATATCGACCGTTTTCTACATATGAAACTGCAGCGCAAGCAACTCGCATTTGACGTATTCTTAGAACATATAAATAGACCGCGATGGAATTTTTCCGCACGCGGTTTGCATCCGAACAGCGAAAGTTCAAAATATCGTACCAAACTATACTACCCGATACTGGCCGATAGGCGATAACCGAATATTGGGATAATTGACTCACGCCTTAAGATTAGTGACGTAAACACAACTTTTATACGAGTAGGAAAGGGGTTCTGAGATTAAATCAGGTTAAGTGTTATCTATTTATAGCCTTATAGGTAAATAATACATTACATTATACGACCAAAGAACCCATAATTAAATGTTTTGTTTATAACATTACAATATATCATTAACCATTATCGTGATAATAAAATATTAAATAGTAAGGACGACGGACGCGACCTACGGGCCACGACAATCGAACTTCAGCAATACTGCATAGTGCATAGAATATGATTTGCCGAAATAGAACGTATTTGCCCTCAAATATAAATTATTAAATATACCTAATAGACCATAATAAGTTACGTTGGTACGTAGAAGTTATAAAACAAAAATAAAACTTTTTTTTTTTAAAAAATTCATGTACTTGCATTGATAATAAAATATTTTAAACGTCTATTAGCAATAACTAATAATAATAATATTGCGATACGATAAACAGCAAACAGCCTGCCCTCTCGTTCTAACTTTGTCGACCACGTCTACAGCTAACGCAGTATTGCGCGTTTAATATGAATACACAATCACTTGTAGCGGTTCGCCCATCAGTGAATAAATTGTTAAATTTAAACGTACAACGCAAGTACATAGTAAAGATAGATACTTAATTATCCTTTAGATTTGTGCATATTTTGTACACATTCAGTTAATACAATAATACATAATATAAAAATATTACTGTTAAAAGATCCCATATTTTGAACTCCGTATTCACGGATATTATGTGTCCCGTGTGCTCATAATGTTTCAATATTGACATTGTTTTTAACTTTTTGCGAATTTTAAACATTACAATTTTAATGTTATAATATTACCTACGATATTTTTATCATTTATTGATGATAATATTTTACAACAGTGTTAACTATACAATACTGTAGAGTTTATCTTAATTACTTAATATAATGTTGTTGTTATACATATTTTATAGCATGTCGATGAAGACATATCGTAGTTAACTATTATTATTTATTACGTATGTTTACCAGTTCAATAAAACAGTATTGATACATAAACATACTCATATAATCGTAATGATAAGTGAGAGTATATCTGAGTAATAACCAATGACTATTAAGTATAGTTGTTAGAGGCTCGTAGAAAAACAATGCAGATATTGTTAGTGCTTTTGCTAAAATATTAAACTCTCACATTGTATTTTGAAACAAGGAAAAAGTAAATTGTGCAGTAAATAATTTAATCATTAGGTGCGGTGTGTTAAACTGCGTTTCTGTTAATCCGAAATCCCTTTATTGTACTATTTGTACTACTGTAACGACAAGATATAACAATATTATCTACTAATATGTATTATTGTTGAAGAGTTGCACAAATTATACCGAGGCCGTTCATCAATAAACAATATAATATTATTTTATTTCTTTAATACATTATAGTCGTCCGGGCCAACGCGATCGTTTCTCTCCACGTCGCGCGAACAGCAACACACCTGACCGACACGTATTAGCTGCGCGTACGCCGCGTAACCACGTGTTACCACAGTGTGGCGTAGACGGTGTTGCCGCGTTCGAATGATATAAAATTTATCAGTCGTGGAAAAAAAAATTAAATTACGATAAAATATCGTAAATTATTGTTGTTGAATATTGCGTATTATTAAAACACTATTATTATTATTTTTATTTTTATAGTTTCGGCGTTGGCCCGTTGCTCGTCGTAATTATTCCTTTCCTCCAGCCTCGCACTCCCAACAGACGCCACCGCCGAGTCGGCGTCTACGTGGTGGTCGGTGGATAAGCGCCGGCAGGCAGACGGACCGGCCGGCAACTCGAAACTACGCAGCAGCGATTGCGCACGGACTGGTGCGCCCCCCCCCCTACACACACACACACACACAAATCGAAAACCGAAAAATTCAACACGTAACACAGAGCATGCATGTAATATTATGGCGATGGCTACACGGCGACAGTCATATAATATAATCTATTCTGTACAATATTACGGTGTATTAAATGTATAGTAGAGCCCTTGACTTGTAATATGGTGAACGGTCGAACGGATGGAGTAGAGAATATTTTTCACCAAGTCGAAAAACTTAAACACAATAACAATAACAATTTAATAATTACCTACGATCTTGGAAGACGCTAATAATTTTTATTAGTTTGTTATTATTATAATAAATATTATTAATGTGTTTATACGTAATTATAAGCATATTTAACATTGTTATCATTTTCGTGGGAATGGATAAGCAATTTAATAGATATTATATAGTTATATTATTGTTACAACCCGTAATATTATTGCATCTTTCTTTTCTATACTTTTTTTTGTATGGAGTGTTTTTTTTATGAATTGCAAATTTTGTAAACATGATTATTATTTATTTTATTTTCCACGATATCTAGGCTAAATACCCAGATCAGTGTCGTAACCAAGATTTTGCGTTAAGTGGGCTGATATTTTGTTACATTATATGGAGGCTTGTTTCGAATCCTTCATAAGTTTTTGTATGTTAATGCCATGGATATAGACTTTCAAAAACGTTCATACAAATTACAATTTTAATAGGTATTTATAATTTATAGTTATTTCGTATGTAATATGTTCATAAAAGAACTGATAGTATTTTTATATTTTCTAAAAGGGCTCTAGCCTCTAAGCCCTTGCCAACACCACTGACCCAGATAACGAGGAAGTAATATAGACTCCATTTTTTGTAGACTAGAGGTGTTTATGAAATAGTTTTTATTTTTTGTGTTATTTCACGGTTGTTAGAAGCTACCTTAAATTATTTTACCTACAGTTTATATTGTTGTTACAGTGTATATTACTGTTATTACAAAACATTGTTACTTGTTAAGTTAGGCGCATCTCATATTATATACCTATTACCTAGTCAACGTGACGATATGTTTGATAATTATTTAAAAAGCGTTTTTTTTTCGATTATTCGACCAGTATAATGCAAACGCATGATGCAGACCATTTGAGTGGTTTACCAATATTTCGTAGGACATTTCGATGTCATTGTGGCCCCAAAATCGAAATAACGAATTATAAATTAATTGAATCTGAAAAAAAATGTTGAGCTGGTCATGGGGTTTTGTTGTTAGCGTGAACGAGGAATGCGTGATCACAACCCTCGAATTTTTGGGTAGAAGGGACTAGACTAGGGTCGACTTTGTTTAGGGGGAATGGCAGTGGTGTCGTCACCGTGCGGTGAATTCGGCATCGGCGCACGTCGATTGGTGCGCGCCGTATGAAACGTTTTCATGAGCCTTCTAGAACATTCGTTCATCATCGGCCAGTGGTTGCCAACTTATTTCGTTCTCTCCACAATTTGAGTCTATTGCATGGGTATTTATAAATACAATTCTGCGAGAAAATCGCGCATATCTGTTTAACTTAGACGTGCAGTGCGTCGTGTGAACGATACATGCACGGTACCATGTCAGTATGTCGACTCCAAAATTTGATTAATGAAAGGAACAATTGGAGGATGGACAGAATCCATCCTCTATATTGACATACCCACATTAGGTATATTATGTTTTCAAAAGTCTTACACTAGACACAAGGGTAATGTCGACTATAATTGCTATCTGCGATACGCCTGTATAATAATAACTAATACGTTTGGAACAAATAAATAAAAAATAGTGCTTAGGCCTTTTAGCCTTTAGAGAAAAAGTCGAGAGACCAGCCTTTATCAAAATCTTATAAAAGAATATAGTATCCGCATTCCGCATATTTTGTTCAGTGTTGTTTCGAATTGTACGTTCAGAATTAGGTATCCATTATATTCAAGTTATTTTTGATGTTATAAATTTATAACGAATAATATTTATGTATCAATTAATTAGAGCCCCATTAAAGGTTGTTTTGATATTTTTATTTAAAAAAAAGTTCTGATCGTTTAAAAATTGGAAATTTTGTGTTTGTAAAACGGAGACAAAACAAGTGCTGACAAGTAGACAACATATTACATGATATGTGAGTACGATAGGAGGTTAGTTTACAATACGAGTAAACGAATAAACCCGCACATCGACATCGGGCACATGTGTTATTTTGATACGCTTTTGTTTTTATCACAAGACCGATGAGTAGATGTTTCCCGTGTGGCCGTGTCAGATGACTCAGGTCGTTTAATTTAATATTACCGTAATACCGTCTGTACTTTGTAAATATTTAATTACTGTCAATGGCATGAAAAATATTTTTATGAATTTTTTTTTAAATTATACCTAATTGTAAAAATCCCATTTTTTTCGAACTATCGCCATAAACATTATGACGAAGATGGACTAACCAATAATATTTACGGGACTTAACAAATAAAATATAACGATTAATACGATAAAGTGTTGATAATTTACATTGTTTGACATGTTTATTGGTTGAATGAATCTTAATTGTATGCCGATGTTTAATTAAAACTCAGACTCTTCTCTGTTCAAAATGTATTCGTTTGGGAAAAGTTATTAAATTGCATCTGTAGACAAATAAATAGGTATATAAAAAAAAAAAATATGTTATGTTATTGGTACCAATTTGTAATAATATCAATTTTCAAATGTAAAATAATATTTTCCAATTTTTATACTTATAGGTAATAATCAAGAACTCTAGGATAAAAATAATATTCAGCCTTCATAATAGCCTATACTATAATAATAGTTCTTACCTAATTAAGTACCTATTATTAAAATAAAACATTTATATTTTACTAATACTTAATTTATACTTAAAAAAAAAAATATATGATTAAATTGCTTGAATATGAATTTTGTGTGTACACATTTAATAAATGATTGTATTTCAATTTTCAATCATTAGTTTGCATATTAATAATTATTTTCTGATTTATTTACTTCGGAAAAAAAAAAGGTTCGACCAATGTCAATATGTCATAACGAGTAGTGGAAAAATCAATGCGTTATATTTGGGTTCAGAATTTGTGATTTTTTTATAAAATTTATTTTTACAAAAATTGTTTAAAACTAATAAATGAATCAACAACACATGTTAAGTTATTTAAATTAATGACTTGTCGCTTATGACAACTTAATTAAATTCCACAAGTTTTAATTTTTTTTCAATAAGCTTAACCGTTTTTGAACCATTAAAAATCACGTGATTCAATAACTCGTAGAACAAGTTGTATGTTTATTAATGAAATAATGAATCATAATTCATAATTAATTATTGAGTTAATTATAATTGAATATTTTTAAAGAAATTAAAAACCATATAAATTTGAAACTACAAACTAGAAACCTAATAATTAATATTTAATTTTAATTATATTAATTTTAATTTAAAAAATATAATTAAATATTTTACAGATACATTTTAGATTCGGAGCAAAGCAAAGGATGTTTTGGCATTACAATGATATCATGTTTAGTTTTATATTTAAATAATTGTTTACCTTTAATTTTTTAAATCACGAGTGCCTAAAATAGTGTGGTGAACTGTCAACCTCCTTAATAATAATAAATAATTTCAACTATATTGTAGATACATAACCTATGATTAGCTATTGATTATATTATGCATTATTGCTATATAGAATTGTTCAAACTTATAAATTAGTTTTTTTAGCTATTTAATCAACACCGGAGATAAATATTAATTATTATAACTTTGCTATTGACAATTTAAATTCAATCCTTGGTTTACAAAATAATAAACACAAAAATTAGATTTCTTGTATGGTTGCTACAGACAATTATTATGCTAACGTCTACGGTCACATGTCTCTAATATTATATGATTGTTTATTGGTTGTCAATGATAACGTCATTAACTTTATTATGTGTGTAAATGTGTAATGGACATCAGTGACAAGACCACCTTTCCAGTCTTTGTATAGCAAAAGTAGTTTACCCTTAGAAATGAAATCCAATGAAAAAATTATTATACGTGTATTTATTATCTAGTACAATTCACTTTCATTCTGTAGGTATCAAATAAATTATTACTTTCTATTTTTAACTTTTCTTATCTATTTGTTTTAAATTGATTGAATTGGTGGCCAATTCTGATAGTATAGTACTTACCATATATATATATACAAACTCAATCAAATCATTTAGCGTTCTAATAAGTGAAAAGTAATTTGGAATTTTCATACAATTATTGTACATTTTTGCTCAGAAACAATGTAATACTCAAAAAATAATTAACTAATAAATATTACGAAATCAGTTATTATAAAATACATACCCTAACCCAGGGGTCACCAATTAACATTTTTTATGGGCCAAATAAAGCATTTTGAAATTGTTCGTGGGCCATCAATATTGCAGACGTCTGTAAAAATCATTGAACAAAAATGATAAACTATAACACCAGAACGTATATCATCGGTTTTTACTTTTTTCTCTTGTCCACGGATCAGATAAAATTATCTACTAGTCACCATATAGAGTCACCCTTGCTCTGCCCTATCCAATTTGATGTGCATTAATCAGAATAATAGTTATCAAGATTAATTTAATCTTGATAACTATTATTTTTTAACAGGTACATCGTTCATTAGCTATTGCCTATTAGGTAAAGGTAGTGCTACAAGTGAATGTTATACTTATGATTTTATTTTTATGTCAAATTGATCATTATTCATATTCCATATGAATGTATATGACTAAATGACTTACAACATAAAGTTAAAATATTTTAATCGATTTTAAGGATTAAACTTACCTAAATAAATGCACTATTTTTAATAGATCAGCAGTTCGCTCATTTTTAATTGTTTAGAAAATCAAAAAATTTTTTAACTGAATTTACATAACTTATGTGTATATATTTATTTTGTAAGTGATATTGTCATTTTATTTTTTATAGGCATATAATAAGATAAATTAATAAAAATGCAAATGTATTAATGTATGTTAAACGCAATATATTGTATGATTAAATGTGGTATTTGTAATCATATATAGATCAGGGGTGACCAACAGGTCGATCGCGAGGTGAATTAGAGTCGATCGCGACACCATTTGGCATTTTTTTAAATTTTTGAATTTTGTTCAGAAAAAAAATTATTTTTTTTTTTTATAAATGTGTATATTGTATACTTATCTCACTAATATAAAAATTAGATTCAGTTAATAATATCTGTGTACAATAATAATATAACAATAGTACAATACTTCTATTTAATTAATAATTAATTTTTGTTTTGTTCATTGCTTTTTTTTTTTTTTGGCCGACCGCGACAACCTTAAAAAACTCAGAGGTCGATCCCTAGTCTTTTAAAGTTGGCCATCCCTTATATAGATAACGTATTGTCGAATTGAATATTTAAATAATATTTTTAATATTTATTAGGTAATATGCAATTCAGGCTCAAATAAGCATATGTGAGTATTGTAGCACACAGCAAAAATAAAAATAAAACAAACAAGAAAGACATGATTAAAAGAACCACCTATTATAGTGACACTTTATAGCTGCGAATTAAATATAAAATTAAAATTTGTGTTATACTTAAATCTTTTGTTTTTTCCCTTTTTCTTTTAAGTAAAAACTAAAATTTAAAACTAATAAGCATTAGGTTTTTGTACAGGCAAAGAATTGTATACTGGGTCATTTATTAAAATATATTGATACCATAGGCGCCCGCGGAGGAGGGCAAGCTGGGGCATTTGCCCCCCTGGCTTTTTAAAATATTTTTTTAAATTGAATGTTTTAAGATAAATTACTATATACTATACAACAAATTTAAAGTATAAAATAAGTTGTAATATAATAAAATATAATATATTGTATACGAGTATAGTAAAAAAGGTTATTACTTTAAAACGGTAAAGCACGATTGAGCATAGACCTTTTTAGCAACACGATTGAGCATAGAATATTTTATGCGATGTTGCCATATCCACTTTGCCAACATTTTGAAATTTATTATTTTCACTTGTTATTACACCAATTATTATGATATATAACGCGAACCGTGAGCCGAGCTCCTCGGCTTTATCGACAATGTTATCGATTAATAAATTAGTTCCGGAGCAAAACGACTTTTTAGACATTTAGCATCGGGGGAAAATATAATACAATTCCAAAATTATTAAAGAAATAATATCAGTGTTCGATCACCTATAGTTGTGTATAGTGCGTTTCGTATATAAGTGCTTTTATTTTTTTTAATATGGATATAAGTGACATAATAATTGTTTTGTCAGAAAGGGGCAAATAATTGGCCTTAGTGAATTTATATTTATACAAATATAAAATAATTGGAGAGCGCAAAAAAGATAATCTTTTAAGATGGAGGTGTACGAATAATAAATGTTCAGCAATAATGTTCTCAGGTTTAGATAAACGAAAAGTGATTGAAACTGCTGGACAACATAAACACAATCAAAATTCTATTGAAAAAATAGAAACACAAGTTTTGAGAGAAAATTGCAAGAAAAAAGCTGAAGAATCAATTTTCACACAGTCACTTAAAATTATTCGCACCGAACTTATTTAAATAAATATTATTGTACCTATAATACAGTTCAAAATTGAAAATGGCAATTGGCAACGTTGTAGTTTTTTATGCTCAATCGTGTTGGTGTTTTTTTGTATTTCAATTTCCTTTGATACGCCGACAATTTATGCTCAATCGTGTTGCGAAAAAGGTGTTTTATGCTCAATCGTGTCGCAGCCATTTTAAAACACCTAGTAAAATTATAATATTTATCCTCAAATCCTAACATTGCCCCCCCCCCCCCCCCAGAAAAATTTCTGCGGGCGCCTATGATTGAGATCCTTTAAAAATCACTCAGAAAGTTTTAATTACCTACAAATACAATTATACTTACTTTTCTCGTTTCAACTTAGGTACTAATGAACAATCGAGTAGGTAATTGAAACATTTAGAAGATATATAATACAGTCTCAACGGCTATCTAGTATCAGGTTGACTTGTATTAGACTACATAGTAAATATAAATTGTAGGTATTTTAAAATACTTAAATATATATATATATATATCAATTAATTTTATTTTTCAAACACCAGAACAATATTGTATTTTGAAAATAATTGAGTATACTGTATAGTGTATATTACATTTATATTATATTTGAAAAATATTTAATATTATATTTCAATAAACTAAAGTGTTATGATTGTATTGCAACAATAATTGTTCTCAGCTTATTAACATCAACATTTTATTCGTTCAATATAAACTTAACTATATACGACGAATGATGCAGATGGGCATTTAAAATATAATTAAAACTTTATTACAAACAAAATAAACAAGAATATGTCTATATACTTGATAAACAAATAAATATTACTGTCCAATTTGGCACTATTGGATTAACATACACAAACGCAATATATAGGCAGTGGTTGACTTGGGGGGGACGCGGGGGGACTGAGTACCTCTACTAATTTTTTGGATACGCTAGCGTACCCCTACTTCTTAGGTTAGGTTATACTAGGAACTATGCTATAGGCTAGGGACGCTACATTCTAAAAGTAGCTAGAGTACCTCTACTACTTTATCTCCAAGTCAACCACTGTATATAGGAATCTAATAAATAATAATGTAGGTAGATAATTCGTACAATAAAAACATACTTTCTCTAAACCGATAAGTAAATACATTTTAAAACAACTGTGATAGTTTGTTCAAAAAATGTTCATGCGTTTAAAATCTTCTTAAATGCTCTCAAAATCCCGAAACAGTTTTTATCAAAAAGTAAATTAAGTTGTTTAATTAATATTCTTATATTGATCTATTTTGTGCTCACTATTTTTTAAACCTAATAATAATTATATTGAGTTTTATTATTTTTTACTTGTTTAAAAAAATACATGCCCTTTGTGACTGCGATTAAGAAAATAAACAGAGCATGGTTTAAGATAATGTTTACAAAAAATGTTATTAACATAACATAATATGTTAAAATTAATGAATATATAATGTTTCCCGCAATGATCTTTGATTATGTTTAAATAAATTTAGATATAGAATATATTAATATTTATACAATATAAGAACCTTTAATATTTTTTAAATAAAGAAAAATGTATTGTTATCTACAAAATATACAAATTTGACATTGAACTGGTATTTAAGTAATAAATACATAATATCTTATTTTATTTTTACTTTGGCAAATATAGTTACATTACACAATTATACCTATTCCTAGGTATTAGAAATACAACCACCAATGTTCATGCCACATATTTTACCAAATACAATGTTAGATACTGTTTATTATCTTTGTCGATTGTTGAGTGATGACGTTCATGGCAATCGGTAATGTCTGAATGTCTCTCAAAAATCCAAGATTGTAGTTTATCTGAATATAAGCAGTTCAGATTGTTATGATACGTTTTAGTAACTTATTTATATAACTTGTCTTAGTGTTCATATTTCATTTAATCTGAAATTAATAAAATTTCTGAAAGTAAATTTGTTATTTTCTATACCTACGACCTACCACCTACGTCATAAACTTTAAAAAGGGGAAAAATAGACAGATGACCGATCTGTTGATACCGTAGTTGACAAATGTACCTCGTCATTGACTAAATCACTGTAATACTATAAATGAATGCGTTAAATTTTAGTTCAATGATAAATCAGTGCATACAGAAAATGATTCTGGAGCGGAATATATAGTATTATACATAGACATATGGTAATTTATTTTACTATTCATAATAATACACTAATAGGTATAAACTAGAAATAGACAATAACATAAAACTAATCTAAATGTTTCGAAAGCGTCAATGTGTACGTAAATTATAATAATCATTCTACGTAAAAGTCTTAAATCCATCAAAACAATAAAAATATTATTTTATTATTTTTTTAAAATAAAATCGTTATTTTTTGTTTAAATATCGAATTTCTTCCGAATTTCAACTTAAAATGTTTATAAAAAAATTTGCATCTTTAATATTTTTAAATGGCTATAATAAAATATTATACATACATATATCATCGTCGATTGATAAATAAACATCACAATGAAGCCTCATGTGAGGCTCATATACTGATATACTTTTATTATTGTTTAAGATGACTGATGACCTTTTTCAAAAGTTCAGTTCTTTGAGACAACATGCTTTAAGATAAAAATAATATTAATATAAAATGTATTTAAATCGAATCGCAACCTTTGCTGCTTATTAATGTATATTAAACATTGATAAAGTAAAATTATGATTAAAATTACTTAAAGACGTCATCAATAGTACAGTAATACTTTAATATTTAAATCTTATCGAAGAATGAAGATTGAAGTAAATTGACTAGTATAATATCACAAATAATAATTATTATCTTCAATATTATTAATTGTGATCATTTAATCTTGTCATCTATAGAAATTTTAAAATTTAGTTTATTGAATCGACAATTGACAAACATATATCACGTAAAATAGATATTTTTTTTTATTACTTTATTTATATTTTCACAATCTGTTACATACATTTTGAACAATAAGTGAAATTGATGAAATAGATAACTATGGCGCGAAGAACGGATTAAAGTAAAATAGATATAAATTTATTATTTTTGAAAACATTACAAAATTTGTACCAAATAAAAATTAATATCATCATAACATTTATTGATGTTTTATATTTTAATAAAATAAAATCAATGATAACTATTGTACAAATTAACGTAAGTATTAAGTAAAATGACGATTTTGCTGATTCAGGTTCACATTCACTTAATGTTTACATACGTGGCTACGAATGTACCTAATGTTTTATCATGTGTTATGTAAATATAATAATTAATAATTATAATGTAATAATATTTTATCAAATATTATTATAATTATTATTTATGTAAAAAAGTATACTATAGTTTAAATGATATGATGTACGAATTGTAGATATTATTATTGTACTATACTATTTGCATACTGTGCACTTCCATCCACATATAGTTGTTACAATGTTTCAAACAATTAAAATAAACTATTAAATAATAGATTCTAATGACTATTACACAATAGTACTATTAATATGAAAAATCGGGTAAGTGGGTAATGTTATGCCGAACATTAGGTGTCTAGCCGTGAGTCACTGTGTTAAATTTGAATTTTCAATGATATTAAACCATTGTATACGAAAAATGATTCCGTGCGGAGACGGTTTAGTATTACCAAGTACTAAGTAGGTAACTTATAAATTGTATGATATTATTGTGATTCAAGTAATTTTTTTTATAATTTTACTATATGCCCTATATTATAGGCATTAGAAATATAGTAGATTATAAATTCATTTTTGCAAAAAAATTGAATTTCAAAATGTCATTGTATGTAAAAGATATAATAATATACCTAACCTCCAAAAATGTACTTACTAGATTCACTTTCTCGTCGAAAAAGATACTGAGTTGAAAATCTTATATATAAATACCACAAATGACAAATATATATATATATATAAGTAAAAAAGCACACATCATTATGAAATCAATTTCATCGCTCCACCCAGGATCTAATATTATGTACACTATGCAATATTTTTTTAAATTTGTCTATGCATTATCACATGGGTATACACTATACAGATTCCAAAAATAAATTTAAAAAAAATTGTGAATGATTACCAATTTAAAATTACTATTGACTATATTATATTATATATTATGATGATTGATAACCAGTACATATGGTTAAAAATTCAAGTCAGGTATTTTTCTAATATCAGTTAAATAATATTTTTAATAAAATGTTGACATACAAAATATATTTTTTATTATAAATATATCTAATTTAAATAATATAATACTACGAATTATAGAGTATAGATTTATAGATTTATAGATTATGCTGATGTTATAGGTAGAACACAATTATAGTTTATGATATGTTTGAATAATTAATTTTTTATGTGAATGCAACTATTATATTATTAGCCCATGTAGTGTCACATATGAAATAATAGTTAAAATACCAAGTTAATATATTTATGATCTAAAACATGCAGATGCAACCTTTTAAAAATATTATATTTTTTTATTAAGTAATTTAGCAACGAAATAATAGATACGTAACTCACGTAGGTATACTTATCCTTGAAATATATGATTACTAGCTGGTGCAATAATAGTGTTATAAATCACATGTTTACTCAGATGACCTGCCATTATGGCATTACTATAGTATCATGATTATAATTTATAATACACAGATTATGATTTTATGCAACTGTATCAGACTGAAAATGTGTACGAATAAATTTGTTGACAGTATCAACTTAAAAGTTATTTAAAATATATACTAAATTGCATCAGTTAATATGGATTGGGTTTTAGTATCTTCTATAATTACTTTAAACTCTGGAGCTGATGCATGTATTAGTTTTATAATAATGTGCATTTCTTTTATTTTGTCATCATCTTTTAGAGCATTATAAATTATAATGCTTTAATTTTCAACTATGAGAGTGATTTATAGTATAAAAAAATACATACGGAAAAAGGTATTTTTTAGGCAAGTTTTGTAACTTTGTATTGCTCAACAATGAGTCAATGAATAACAATAAATAATGAATTAGAGATTTTAATTTTTCAAAGAATACTCATATTAAAATTTACTATAGATGTTTGAAAACTTTTAGCTCATATCCAAAAAACTCGAGAATTTAATAGAAATAAGATTCCTTATAGTTTGTTCAACAGAAACCTAATATTCTCAAACATACATGTAAATTTCTACGAAATTTGATGAAAAATAACAATTTTAGTTATTTTGTTGTAATTAAAAAAATATTATTCGTGGTGACTTGAAATAGTTGAATTTATTTCAACTTTTATTTGTATAGTTGTTTAATAATTTGATAGTTTAACTATTTGAACACCATGCTTTTTAAAAAAAAATGTACGTTGGTATTAAATTATATGTTAGTACAGTTAGTCTATACTTAATATTATACAACAATTGTACTTTGCAACATATTATGCTATTTGTTTTTGACAAAAATTAATCCAATCTGCCGTATAACCAATGATAATAGAACAATAATTTATACCAATATAAATATATTTTAACAAAATACGGCTATTATAAATACCGTCTCTGCTCAGAATCGTTTTATAGTTGAATTAAAATTGAACTGGGCTATACAAATTTAGCCGGATAGTATATGTTAGGTATTTTCATTTACATGTTTTTATAATAGTCTCGCCATATATTATCATGACCGGCTCCTTCTATTCTCGTCTCTCTAATGAATTGAACCACATCATATTCTTTTAAATTTGTTTAGCTGGTATGCAATTGAGGGTTAGTTCTTATTATAGTTATTTCCCTTTTTTTCCATATTGTTGAATATGCAGTCCATAGAACGTAGCTTTTCCTGATTCTCTCTCGTTGTGTATGTAAATATAGGTCACACAGAATTTAAACATAATTATAATTTTTTTGTTTTCATTGACAACAGCTTGGATTTAAAGAGGTTGATTAATGTACATAGTGACATCGCTTTGCAGAACCTAGTCTGATAGATATTGATTTATTCATGCATGATGCTGTAATTGTTTAGGATAGTATACCGAACTACCGAAGTACCAAGATATTTAAATTCTTATACTTGCTTCAAGACGTATTATCATTTACCTCCCATCTTCGTTTTTCACTGTCAATTATTAAGCCAATATATTTTCTATTTTAACTAGTTCTATAGCTGTTCTCTGAACCTCCTCTCGTGATTTCTCAATGATCACTATATGTTGTCTGCATACGTAATACGTTATAGAGAGATGTTCCCTCCATTTAAGATTATTGTTCCAGTTCGTGGTATATTTCCACTTGTTTAGAGTAATCCATAAAATGTTGCTGAATATTTGTACGTCATTAAAAAGTTAATTTAATAAAAATAAAAATTCTTCTCACATTTCAATACCCAAAATATAAAAAAAGCTATGTATATATAAGATGCTTTTAAAAATTTTGTTTTTCTTATTTTAAGTATAAGAATTTTAGTTCTAAAGTCATATTATACTCATACCTCTATAATTAATAACTTTACTTATAAATGGACTACGTGGAATTGTTTTTGCTACGTTATACGTGCGTGAGAGGGACAAATAAAGCAAAAATTTATTATTGTATGATGTAATTTTAAAATAAATTAATAGTTTTTATTTTTTTGATAACAATAAATCGTTTTAACAATTCGTCAACAGTTAGGAAAGGCTATTCTTGACAATCGACATAAATATCAGTTATCGTTCTTGAGAAAAGTAATAAAATATAGAAAAACAAAAATATCATTGAAGGTAATTGTCATTTAAACATCAGTTTTAGACGTTAGCTTATTGGGCTTATTATCTACTTATAGATGTGGTCTGTAATACCTACCTATAATGACTGATGAATTATGGATACAAAAATATATTGGGTAGGTATTTACTAATTTACTATTTATCTTATTTCGGGTCATTCCGAGACGCACTAGGGAAACTACTATTTACCCAATAGTTTTTTATTTATTTGTCAAAAATTTTGTAAATATTTTGTTTGTTTGTTCGAACCATACATAATATTATGATTATCAAATATTATCTATAGTTCAAACCGTGTATTTCTGACTGTGTTTAAAAAAGTGACGAGTGTTATTAGTATTAAGTTTTAACTTATAATAAACAAAATAAATTATAATCATAATAATACAATTATAAAGACGTATTTGACATTCTGACAGTAATAACTGATGATATTATTAGCTACGTCATGTTAATAAGTAATATGTGCTTGTAGTCTTGTCATAACGAGGTCTGAGACTTGATATTTAATTTAAAAGTAATGATTAAGTTTTATTTAGAAAATTATTCAATATTTCTGTTTATTGCATTAAAAATGAATTTATTCACCAAACAGACTAAATATTTAGTATTTACTTAAAATTGTATTTATTGTAGAGTGTAGGTATTTGTAACCCATCACTATACTAAAAAAACGAAACATTTGTAGGTACTGCTTTTTCGTCAACACACATTCGTTTATAACTATTTTATTTTTTTCATAAATACTAATTGTAATGATTGCAGTATAGGATATCGACGAATATCATTTACTTTATGATAATGTGAGTACCTTACACATTATAAAATAAATATTTTTACACGGTATGTAGAAATGAATAGGCATACAGGTTATTCAAGGAAAAAATACACAATAAAAACGAATAAAATTCGTTTTATTAACTATACTATATTATAGGAAATGTAGTTATTCGCTGATAGCAGAATATTGCGGACGAAGTTTGTAGTATTATAGTTAGGTTAGGTACGTATTGCGCTTATTTAAGAAACCACGCTGTGGACGCCGGTTCACCGAGTATAGTATAATAATAATATTATAAAACATACGCAGTGAACACTCTTATTTTTATTCCGCCAAGGTTACACCGGCTGTACACATTATACACACCGACACCGCATATATATTGAACATATTGTACGCATATACATATACGATAGTTTCATTATTATCACACGTTCACACCAATACAACAGTTATAAATAGCAATTATTAAAAGCTCAGTGAAACCACTGAAGCATGTGTCTAAAGTCGCAAATTGATAATAACGTTTCATTTTCTGTGGAGTTAAACTCCATTCAATTTGGATCATGCGTATGCGTACTGTATATACAAAAAATAATTAACTTCTATAACATTCATGACGTATTACAATTTTTTCAAGCGTGAAAAAAACGTGTCCGCTGTGTACATTTGTCACAATCATCGACGGTCATAGTTTGATAGCGAATATTATATTAAAATTGTGTTCTACATTTACAAATATAATTATTTTAATCATTAATTATATTTATAAAATTATTCACTGAAGTAAAACGTAATACATAAATATAAACGTATGAATATGATAGTCAATAATCTATTGGCGACCAGTAATGATTACAAAGTTGGGAGTAGATTCCTTTAGGTTTAACAAAAGAACTATAGATCCGTAGTTTTAATCATATAAGTCCATACTTTTTTTTTGAGACCGTTTTTATTACATTTGTATAAAATTTCATTATTATTATTTTATAAATTAAAGGGGAGGGGATACCTAAATTAAAAAAATCGGGGAATTTGCTCTGCTGTATAGTAGTTGTCGAGTCGGAGAGCGGAGAGTACCTACCTTGTCATTGAGTATTGTTATTGTGTTAAATTTCGATTCAATGATAAATACATTTTGATTTTGAAACAATATATTAGAACTTTAAACTTTCTTTGTTTCGGTATTAAAACAAGATATAATCTTCAAGATATTCGATGGATATATTATACTATTTTAGACTACAGTTTACTTATAATCAAGTTAATTGTTGATTGTTAGCGTTTCTATAAACCTTTAACATTACTTTGATTTTAAAATTATTTATTCAAGAAAATTATAAATGTGCCATTTTTTTTTATCATATTAGCCAGTTGATATTTTTATTATGTGGTTGAGTAAACCTTTGTTTGTTAAATTAAATGTTTTCTAAGCTTATATTTTATTAATTCCAAACAAAATAGAAACTTTTCAAGCATATTATAACCAGAGGTTTATAGTGAAATTTTCGAGTTCAAATAAAACTACATCTACTTTCGTTATCGCTATCTTATCGTATATTATAGTGAGTTGGCGAACTAGCATAATTTATTTAAATTGCATAAAAACATGTTAGATAATATCTTGGTTTCTCAGTTATTAATATGAAATAATTAACCAGTTCATTGACGCTCGTGGGTGAGATACTGTGATTGTGAGAATAAACTAAAATCAGAAAAATTATATTATATAATAAATACTGTTGAAGATAATATTATTATGAAGTAGTTTTTGAATCGATTAAGTACAAACAAACAAAAAAATCTTCATTTTTATATGTACATATATTAAAAAATGCGAACAGGTTGTTTTGTTGATTATGTCGTGAACTTTTGCAGTTTAGTTTTGAGTGTTTTGACAGTACTAAAACCGTAAAATTCATGATCAATGATCATTAATTTTATTAATGTCTTATACCGATACGTAAAACATAATGCAATCTATTGCGGCTATTTATCTTTGTATAATACTCCTAGTTTCATTACTAATAGAAAGTATCAAATTTCGAATATTTATAAGCATGATACAGGTACACGGCTGGTACCTATATCGAATGTGTTCTCGAGAGTACAGGACATTTCTTTTTATTTATCATGGAATTTTGTGAACACTATTGTCGTAGTAACACGTAGCAGTAGACTGTCAGCTGATTAATTGATTTTTAACAAAACAATATTATTTCTTGTTATTATTTTATTATTTATCATATTATGACATGTGTGTTGTTATAGGTAGGTACTGACCGATTTTCTCTCGTAAATCGATACGAATATACAATTAATAATTAATAGCACTAACGTATACGGTGTAATCATATTTGATTTAACAGGTGAACGACCTTAGATTGGATAGGAGTTAGGTGAGGGAGTACATAGACACATCTTAATGATTCAATGTTTTGCACAGCGAATTCACGACAACGGTCTGCACTGTCGCCGGCCTTGTCGATGCTAGTGAAAGTTGTGGTGCGCGCGTCCTTCCTTCACCATTATTGTGTATTGGATAATCGAATCAAACAAATTTTAGCGTAATGATATACTGTTAAAAAATAATCTTGGTTCAGTCAAACGTATATATCTATCATTATAATATCATTTCACCATACTAAACTCTGTACTATATTGTCAGAAATTTAGTGGAATCAAGCAGAAAAAATAGAATTAAATCATTTTGATAATACGATAGTATAATATATACTGAAAACTGGGTGAATTGCACCAATTTTAGTGTTACACATAATAATTCTGAAGTTCATTTAAAAATCAGGTATTTATACAACTGTGAAGGAAAATATTTTTTTAGAATGTGGTTGTTATATTGTTTATCGTTATAAATATAACTTTTTTTGTTATATTATTTTAGCGGTCTGGTTACAATTCACCTGCTGGTTGGAGTGAATCACAATATGTATGTTTTATCTTTTATGTGTTGTTACAGATCACTCCGATTGTCCCGATTTTTGTTAAATACAATACACTCTTGCCGCGATAAATACTAAAACGGTGATTCAAAAATTCATATTAAATTGAAAAATAACCCTACATTGTTAAGTTATAAATTTCATGAAAATCTACAGTATTTTCTGTATAGAAAAAAAAATATTGTGATAGGGAGTATTTGTTTAAGGTTTTTAAGTTAGTAGTTGTCGTTAAGTGTGGTGGAAATAATTTCCGACTAGGTAGAAATAATACTACAAAATGATTTTTTTTTTCAAAATGCTTATAGCAATTATCACTACTAATTTAAATATTTTTATCAAAATGATAGCACTAAAATTGAATATGTGTTGGTGATAATGAAAAAAAAATACTTATGATTTGTTGCAATTCACGTCCATTTTACTGTATTTATATGATAACCATGCTTCCACAAATATTTCATAAAGCGTTGGTTAGTACAATAATTGTTATACTATTATAATAATTATATCATTATAACCATTTATTTTATATGATTTTCTAACGCAAATAAAATAGACATTTACATCACATCAAAACATGTTTGAACTTTAAGTAAGAAATTGTAATACTATTAACCTTGCCAAATAATTTAAATTAGACGGAAGTTTACATTATCGAAACATTTGGACGTTGTAAATCTATGAATACATTAACTGTAGTCGAGTATTCACAAATAAATTTGTTTGTTCAAGGTATATATATATATATATATATAGGTTCTATACAAGCATTAATTATGTATTTTATTCATTTTATTAAGCATTAATCATAATTAAATTACCTTAAAACACTACACTCACTTTCCACATATAAAATTAAGATTAGAAATTACATTTTCAGTGTTAAATTAAATCAATTGAAAATAATTACAAATGTATGTGTTATATAAGTATATTATTATATGAGTAAAATGGAGTGGTTTATGAATCAACAATTTTGTTTATAAGCATACTATTGTAGTATAGGTGTATATGTAAAAATGGTTCCCCGTGACTTCAGTTTAGGATTTAAGACTAAATCGATAAACAATATGGGTAATATTGTATTTTGTACCTGTATAAAGTTATTATAGATAAGTGTATTATCTATAGTGTAGCTTTTATAGTCTTAAGAAGGTCTGCCATTAGTGATTTGATATCGTATTATTGTAATTGTTGTGATATTATGTTATTATAGTTTTTAAAAGCTTGAACATACTATTATAATAATATTTTTATATTCAGAATTTTTATTTTAGACACTTTGATTATTAATCATTATGCATCGCTATTATCAATTATTAAATGGAGAACTAAGTGTAATTGTCGACTTAACATATTTTGGATAAATATATTGTTTTTAACGTTGCAAATATAAAATAACATTTAGTAGGACTAATGTCCATCGTACATTTTTTTTTTGTTATTAAAAATATTAGTAAAAACACTGTATCTTAAAAAATAAAAATAAAAAACATTAGGTAGATAAAATATTCAAATTATATTATTGCATATATTTACAACGGCTGTAATGTAATATTATAGAACAACTAATATCATCGAATAATAAAATTGCAGTTAAATAAAAATGGCTATTATAAAAATATATTAATATATTAACACGTTGTGTATTCTGCATAAAAATATATAAGTATTTATGTGACGCCTGTTATAAATTAATAGTCATATTGCATATTGTCGCAAGTTATCTAAAATATATTTTTTAATTTTTTTAAACCATTGTATATCATATAAAAATATTAAGCCTATAATATTTAAAAATATATTTCCTTTATATCCTTTTTTTTGATTTGTTGAGCAAAAGTTAAGGTATAGTTAACTTTTTATAAAAACCAAATTAATCGTCATATTTTAATTTGTTTATTGAAATGAGGCAATAGAATAATAATAAAATAACTTGATTAAAAATATTTACTTGCTATAATTTTAATATAGGTGAATATGTAAATATCAATGTCAGTTTAACTATTTAATTTATTTTTGGCGTCATTCTTCCATTGTCGAAATAATTCAAAAGCAATTTAGGCCGTTCTCCTTATAATGCCCATTTAACTATACTGCCTAATTTATTAGGTATAACATGTATAGGCGAATCATCAAGCATGATTAACCATTTTTTATTCAGTAATGCAGTTATTCAAAAATCAAAATTTGATTTTAGACATTTTTCAATATACTTCAAGAGAATGTTTTCAAGTATTTTATATCTGTGGAGATAAAAGCTTCTGTATTTCAAATAAGAACCCCATTTAAAACTGTAAAATATTTATCGGATAATTTTTCTGAAAATGTTGACTTATCGAAATCCAAATTCGAACGAGCATATTTTATTATTTTGAATTATTTAACTTTGTATTTTAAATTTCTAATGATAATATATCCATAATACCTAATAGATAACGTAAGTAAATATATGATCTAAAGTTATTTGAAAATGTCAGCATTTAATATTGATCAGGGTATGAATATTTATAATTTCTAAAAATGTCTAATAACAAATACTAGATTTAATATTTCAACCAATTTATAATTTTATAGCCATTTTTAAGGACTTTGATTTTTAACAAAAATTAACTAAAATAAACATTTTGGTAGATACCTACTATCATAATAAGAAACTAAAAATAACTGTTTGTTATTTTTTTTTTTGAAAACTGTACCAGTGTAAACGACTTTTTGAAATGCACTCCATATTAGTATAATTATTTTATATTTATTTTAGAAGGTAAACTGGTACAAAACAATTATATTTTTTTAAATTTATAAGTAATTCTTAGAATTCTAAAAAAATTTAATGTGGATACGAGTATAACTGTAGCAGTAATTGATCATCGATGCGAAAATACATAAAATAACCTCGAAGCGTAATACTTATAAAAAAAAAAAAAAAACCTTGAGTGTATATAAACATAACCACCGTCCACCACTTCACAAAGATAACATTAAGCGGGAAGGGCGAAAAACACTCAAAACTTATATTATCATTAAATACTATTATATAGTGACATAAGTGTATTAGCCGGTATACCAAATATCTGTTAGTTATACCTGAAATATATTTATACCGGAATACAGGGTTATTTATCAAGAATGCTAACTCCCCTTTTTTCTTTGATATCGCAGTCAAAATGAATTTAAAAATATTGTTTGATTAAATTTAAAAATTCCAAAAATTAGAATAATTAGAATAGATTCATTATTAAAAATATGGGTGTGATCATGTTTAATGAATCACTTTGTAAACATTATGAAGAAGATAATTTTTTATTATATTTAAAAATTTATAACTTTTATCACGAGATATTTAGGGGTGAGTAACTTATAAACCCTAAAATATGAGAGTCGTGTTAGTTATTTATATTTCAAAACCAAACATGTTTGTCTAAAATTAATACACGACACGCATGCAATTGCAGATTTGCTTAGTTTTTGACGAAATTGATATGTCAATGTTTTTCAAAGAAAATGCGATATTCTGCTCCAGCACATACACCCATATTGAACAAATAACATTTCCGAAAGTTAGTATACCTAAGTATAATTGCTATGGATTTTACGATATTAGTTTAATTATTTTTTCCTTTCAACTCTCATAACCACTAGGGTCGTCATATCTAAAGGAAATTTTAAGAGATATGTGATCTATGTATAACATCAATAATAAAAATAATATTATACGCCATACAGACACAACTAAGATTTATAATTTGTAATATGATTCTTATAATATTATAAACTATAAAGTTACATAATATATTAAATACACTCGGTATGATGGCGGAAGTTGGTTCCATAACCCCTTTAAAAATACACCTCAGCATAATGCGCATATATGTTATATACGTTGGTCGAATTCAACACAGTAATGGATGGATAAATGTATATTAATACAAGACGTTATAATAACAGCCGCATTATTTTCACTGCAGGATGTACGAAAATAATTTCAACTCACTGAAAAATGTATTATAATTTATTATCAACGTTATAATATAAAAATATATATATATGCATGGATGTGACGTATGCTGCCGTAGCCATAATAATATTATGTGTACCTACGTGTATATTTTTAAATTATACGATTTTTTTGGTACTCAATACCGCATTTCTACGAATACGTTTTATGTAATGGAATATGTTTTTTTTTATTAATATAAATTATAAAATAGATGATATATAGTAGTTATACATTACTTTTAAAAATGTTTCTCATCGTACTATAATATATAATATATTATATTAATTTGTTGTTGGTATAATTTATGCTCAAAGTAGGTGCATACCATACGTGTCTTATACTAAAATAACTAAAGACACCAGGGTAGTCGCTGTATGTGTAGTGTACTAGCCAATAGGTGTAGTATACGTATAATGTCGGGTGTACTTATCGGCATTGTGTATAGGTTACTGTAATTAGTATAATTTGATGTGTTAAATTTGAACTGTATCCGAAAAACTATTCTGAGAAGAAACAGACTATCAGTCTATGTTTTTAAGGATACTTTACTATCGATTTTTACTGTTACTAGTTAAATAATCCGGCTTCGAACGTGTGCGAATATAGGCGTATCTCGGTTAGAATATATCTCATTTTTAGTGTACTTGCCTAGTGCCTATACATCAGTTCACGGGGAAATCTACGTCAATTTATCTAGCTTTGTGAAACAATTCCACCTTATTGATGAGCAGCCGCAAGTCATGGACTAGATTTAGCACTTGGTATTAGATTTTTTAAACTACTCTCTAAACTTATAACTATAACTAAAAATCATTCATTTTCACTATTTCTTTTATCACCTGCAACCAATGACAATCATTTATATTTTATAAACAACAAAAAAAGTATCAATTTCCATCATGAGTCTCAAAGTTCTTATTTTAGAACCTTTTTTTTTAATTGAAAATTTTGGGAAATCTGTTTTTAGTTGTAATTCATCGTAAAACAAAACTATATATTGACCAAATATCATACTCGTAGCTTCACCCATAACATATAATCTATGTTATAGTGAACTGCTGTATAGATTGAAACCATCGAGAGTATTATAACGTTGGATTATGCACAATACATGCATATCTCCCCGCAATAAGTAATAATACGTTTATGTTTGTGTTTGAACGTTTAGAGCGATGTTCTAAATGTTATCAAAACATTTAACATAAGTAGTGAACTCTTGAGATTTGTCGTAAATTTTAATTACAATAGCGCAAAAATTAAATCCAAATTTTACTAAGTTTATTGTTGCAAAATCATATAATTGAATGTATTGTCGAGAAGGGAAACACATTTTATGGAAGTATTAAAAAGGATATTTTAGATTCTGAGTAAATCAGGGAATATATTATACAATTGTATATATTTTTAAATATATCTTTCTGTGAACACCTTTTTGTGTAAAAGGACCGTGCTTCTCAAGTTTAAAATATAAACTATCATACATAAGTTACTTAAGTTGTTTCTTTGAACTTTTGGATGGGAAATTCATTAATCGTATCATTTCGTTTTCAAATTAATATCAAATAGTACATTTGCCTACTTTTTTTTATGAATTATTATTATTTTATTATCAATAATTATAACATTCACTACGATAGATTAATAAAACAGTTTAAGAAATAAAATATCAAATAAGAGGATAATTAAATCTACAGTTATAAATATATTTAATTGATTGTTTGTACAATTAAATTCTTATTTAAAAACATTAAAAGATATTATTTACAGTAGTAAAAATCCGGACAAAATAATATGAGTTATATATTTATATCGATGAAGAGTTTCAAAAAACAGTTTTCATTCGAGCTTATAGTTAAAACTTAAAAGGTACCAAATCTTAGCACCACACCACCGTGTTTGTTACATTATTTTTCTCCCACATAATGAAAGAGAATGTGTTATAAAAGTTGTTTTTATAGAAACAAAACTCTTTATTTGAGTTGATTTTAGATTCTGAACGAAGTGATGAATGTATTGATTTTACAATGATGATGTGTTTTTTTTTTTTTGTGTCTGTGTACAGCATAACTAGTCGAAATAATGCTTCGATTTCAAACTCCGGGGGTGGTTTCCGATGTAAAATTGAAGATCCTTGGTACATTATACAGGTCAAAAGTAAACATTTTCCAACAGTTTTCAAAAAAATCGAGAAAAACAAAAAAAAAATGACAGAAAAACGGGAATTTTTACGCAAAACCAGTTTTCGACCAAATCGATATTTTTATATGGTTGTAATTCAAAAACTAATCACTGTAAATACTTGAAATTTTCACAAAATGTTAATGTTAGTGATATCTATATCCAGTTTAATTTTCAAAAATTTTAGACTTTTTTGAGTTATTTATAGACCCCTGATATTTTCGATTTTTTTGAGAATTTTTTTTTGAAGTGTCGGTAAAAAGGACACCCAAAAAAAATTGAAAATTTAATACATGATTCCTTATGAGTTGTTCTTATTATAGCTAAAAAAAATTAAAAATCGTAAGTCACAATTTTTTTTAATTATCGTTTACAGTTCAAAGTTTTACGAAATCTGTCGAAAACGCGAAAATTTGCAAGTAATTTTGAAGTTGAAAAAATTTTAAAATTATAAAAATTATAAAATGTTTTGCGTTTACAACTAAGGATTAAAAATACAACACTAAGTTTTCCTTCAAGTAGCTATAGAGAAAACTCGAAGCATCATTATAGGAAAAATTTTAAGTGCGTTTGAATTTTAAATTTTTACGAAATAGCGTAACGATAACGATTTGTCCTGAAACGATTTTAAATATTTGTTATTATTCAAAAAGTATAAGTCGTAGATACTTGAAAATGTTATCAGTTATTTATATTGGCATTTTCTTTACATGAATTTAATTTTCAAACTATTTTGACTTTTTTTGAGATATTTATAGACGACTGAAATTTTCAATTTGTCTGAAAATTTTTTTTTGAAGTGTCGATAAAAATTTTTTGGCCCTATCAAAATACTTGAAAATTTAATACAAAGTTTCTCATAAGTTATTCTTATAGTGATTAAAAAATTATAAAAATACATAGGGACGTATTTTTTTTATTAGCATTTGAAGTTCAAATATTGACTTAATATGTAAAATTTACGGCAATTTTCAAATCTTAGATCGAAATTCATAAAAGTTTTTCTTTTTAATTCTAAGATTTGAGAATTTAATACAAGGCTCATAATATATTTTTACAATAGCAGTTGAAAAATAAAATAAATGTATAGACACAATTTATTTTTTACATGTATTCAATTTTTAATTTTGACAACATACGTAAAAATCACAATAATTCGTAAATTATTTTATCCTAGAAATTCATAAAAAATTTTCCTTCTATACCTAAAATTTGAAAATTTAATACAAGGCTCCTAAAATATTTTTACAATAGCAGTTAAAAATACAAGAAATGTATAGTCACATTTTTTTTTTTTACAAGCATTTAAATTTTAATTTTGACAACACAC
The DNA here is from genome assembly GCF_037042655.1 of Diuraphis noxia. Lineage (NCBI taxonomy): Eukaryota > Metazoa > Arthropoda > Insecta > Hemiptera > Aphididae > Diuraphis > Diuraphis noxia. The sequence goes on from NW_028301713.1 coordinate 69,976,203, forward strand.
GTAAAAATCACGAAAATTCGCAAATTATTATAAGCTAGAAACTCATAAAATTTTTTTTTTAAATCTAAGATTTGGAAATTTAATACAAGGTTCCTTACAAATTTGTCAATCTTTATCACAAAAAATATGTCCCCCGGAAATTCAAATTAAATTTTTATTAGCATTTGAATTTCAAATATTGACAACAATTCGTCAAAACCACGAATAATTGCAAATTATTTTGTAGTTCAAAATTCATAATATTGTTTGTATTTATATCTAAGGTTATAAAATTTAACACCAAGTTTTCCATAAGTTTTGCTTCAAATAGCTATAGGGAAAATTTGAAGCGTCATTGTAGGAAAAATGTTTTGAGCGTTTGAGTTTTAAATTTTTATGAAATCGCGTAATGATAACGATTTATCCTCAAACCAGGTATTCGTATATCTATGATAATATAAGGTATTATGAATTATGATAACTACATGATAACTACACTAATTGATTAACCATGCCATATGCAAAATGCGTCTTAATTGAAAAATAAAATATTTGTTTCAAAATAGAAAATATATGACAATATTTAAAAATAATATATCCTAGACTGACAAATCATCTCCGTTTAGAATCGTTTTTCGTATACAATGATACCTATCATTGCATTCAAATTTAATCCCATCCATTACAGTAAAATACTATACAGCAGAGCGACATCCATGACTTACCCGCTTTTTTAACATTTAAAGCATCAAAGACAAGTAATGTCATGGAACTTTTTAACCAATAAATAACAATATTATAAGTATATTGTAGGTATATATACAATAAAACAAATTATATTATAAAATTCAAAAGTACAATTTAAACTTTAAGTAGGTAACAATTAAATTTTTATTTTGCTAATTTTATTTTTAATAAGTTGAATGAAAATCTACAAAAGTACATACATTATTATGCTATATACAATTTTTTTTTGATTTTTACCAATTTATTTTAAAAGGTAATCAGATATGCAGATTCAGTCACATTTGAATGAGATATAAAAATAACAAAATCATTTTATTTTTGTGAATCAAATAGGTTTTGACCTACAACTATTATATGCGCACGGAGAAACTTAAAAACATTCCTTTGTTTATTCACTAAATTTTTTTTGTTGATTTTTGGCATAAACACATAATATGTATATAGTAAACACCGCAGTTCATAGACCGTAAATGCAACAGCAAGCAATTTGTTTAAAAAAAAACTAAATTTATCGTCGTTACTGCAGATGATAAAAATTGATTCGATAAAAATATAAATAACATGACTGACCAATCATTCTTATTCATTAAACTTTATTAAACGTTATTCCCATTATTACTATAATTATTTAGAATTTAACACTTAATACTTAATAGTAAAACTTTTGCTACTTTACCTACAACATAATTATGTAATAGTTTCATAGATACTGCAGGGGCGTCATTTCAACTTTTATATTGTTGGTGCCAAAATGTTTGCAGGCCATTCAAATCATTACCAGGCCACATGTAGATTTTTTTGGGAGGATAACCCCCCCCCCACCCCGGGTTTAAGTGGTGACAAAAACTTTATTTAATATGTCACCTATATTAGTATGAAAACATCACAATATTATTACTATTTTTGAAGAACTATGTGTACCTAGGTACTTTTAATGAGTTTATATTATATTGTCGATGCTAGTTGTATTTGCTAAGTAAATTTATGGGTATAAAGCACCTTAATAGTACTTAATCGAACCTATCCTATACATTTTTCTCCCTGCACACTCAAAATAAATAATATAGCTAAACCTGATATTTGTTTTATGGGTTACCTTGTTCTAAATGGCACAAAAAAAAATATTTATAATACATTAATATATAACAATTGGGTATATCGGCGCTTATATTTATTGTTGGCAGGACAAAGAAGGCCCCCCCCCCCAAATGACGCCCATGAGATACTGTAAGTTATAGTATTATGTGTGTGATCATATTGAAGTCGGAAAAAATGTCTCTATTCTGACTTATAGAATCTTTGAGTTATTTTTATTTCATACAATTATGTCATTGACATGGAACTGTTGATGCCGATTCAATTAATATTAAATGATTCGCATTAAAACTAAATTTAGGATATTTTGGAAATTGAATCCATGAACATATTTAAAAAATATTCGTCTTTCTTTCTTATTTCAATAAATGTCAACAAAATTTAAGTTTTTTTTGACTCAAGAAGATGCCAGCTTACTATCTCTAACCCATGCGTAATGTATTCACTTTGTGTATAGCTGAATTAGTTTTGTGCTAATCTTAATATTAGAGGGAATTGATCTAGAAGGAAAATTTGTTGTTTTGCATGGGCCAGGATAACCATAGGAAAAATAAGTATGCTGACATCCTCTTAAACGTTTAATTTAAATATATATGGTCGATTGACATTATAAAGTGATTAATGTATTAAATTATTAATATATTATAAAATATAATGTATATTTATCAATCGATTTTATGATAGTTTTGTATTTTAAATCAATATTATCCATGTGCAAAATTAAATGGGTTATTTTGGAGGGTTTGACATTGGCATACATTTTGTTTAGGAAAATTATTTAAAAATGTAATATGGCATTTCGGATACATTAAGGGCAAACTTGGACCCTTGATAATAGTACCTATATATTTTTAATTAATTTGAAAAGTATATAACATTTCATAGCGTCCTGCAGTATTACGTTAAAAGTTACAAACAATTATGTTATTTCTAGAAACAAGTTGATCGCATTATCGCAATATCACACGTTATTGATAAATTGATTACTACTTTTATTTAAAACATAAAAAAAAACAAAACTTTCATTGATTTTCATATTAAATAGTTAAAAATCACAGATTCTTGTAGCGCGTTAAAAGAAACGAGAACTATTATAGTTGCATTATTTGTTCAATGATTATTTCAAGTTAAATATTTGTTCGTGGCGGTTTTATTTTATTATAACATATAAATAGGTTGACGACGGATGATTATCATATTATTATTATTTTAACTGGATTAATTGCTTATAATATATAGTAGGTACTGTATATTTAGGCAAAAAAATATGATTAGGCTGGTTTTATTTTTTTGTTAGATTACAATATTATTACGAAATGTTCTCTAAATGTTTATTCGCTGTGGTTTTTAACGACTATTGATTGTTATTCAGAAATATACGGAATCGCCTAACTTAATAGGCTATAGGGAATCGATAAGATTTCATTATTATTTTACATAACTAAATATTGAAACACTAAACCATATCTAAATTGGGTTGTTATTTGTTTTGACTGCAAGTTAAAAAAACATAAAATACAAAACACATCACCTTGTTTTTTAATTGAAAAAATCCTTGGCGTTACTGCTTTAGTTTTTCGAGTCACCGTGACGTGTGTGCACTTGTTTACGGTTGTTTTTCTCCTATTTACGTTTTAATTATATATCTGCATAACAAAATAAATATGTTGATATATATGTACACTGTAAATTCAGGAATATAATTATTATTACATGCAATTCAAGTTTTTGAAATAACTATAATTAATTAATTCATAAATTGTTTACATATAGATTAATGTTGAATTTAAATATCTCCAAACCCTAATAATCATTGTATAATATTCCATGTACACCTAATCTGTACTCTACTGTAGATATATTAATTATTTATAATGTAGTATCATGTTTAAAATTACCAAAATATTTTTGATTTCTTGGCTATAATCAAATCAAATAAATAATAATATATCAAATAATAAACTATGTATAAACTATTACTAAGTATGGGATTATTAGCGTAAGTTCTTAAAAAAAAAAAACCAGTATTCATTGTGTATTAGGATTAGGGCTGTATGAAAATTGTATAAAAATTACCTTTTTTTCTAAAATTCGATAGTTTTTTCATTTATTATATTTTAAAATGTGTCAACATATTACTTTTTTGTTTATTATTACAATTAATTTATATATTAAATATAGTATGATCAGAAGATAAGATGAGTATGTTAATTTATTGGTATAAATTAGTGGTGGTGCTGGGGGGGGGGATTTTGTTTATTAGGCATGTTAGAGCAGCTAGGAGGGGTTTAGGATTAATTTTAACTCGTTAAGGAAATTGGTGACGATTTTCAGAGGTTGATCGGGTGGTGGAGTGTTCGCTAGCTGTGGCTTCGGCATTATGAGGGTTTTCCTTTTGGGTTTGAGCTTAGCGCCTCATGTCCTCTTCTGTGAGGTGTAGGTGGTACAGCATGTGTTTGATTGTGTTGATGAACTGTTTCTGTCGTTCTGGTTTTGGATTTGATGTGGCTTAATATTTTTTAAAGGTTTGACATCCTTTATAATTGGCAGTGTGGTTTCCCCTACAGTTTGCACATTTTGATGTTCCTCCAGCTTTTTTGTGTAATTTTCGGTGTAGTGTTCAACTCCACATTTCACACATCGCGGTTTGTAGAAACAGTAGTTGCGTGTGTGTCCATACTTTTGGCAGTGATAGCACTGGGGAGGGCAAAGTTGTTTCTGTGTGTATTCGAATTTTACAATTGAGTTTAATATTTTGCTGATTCTGAATATTTCACGATTATTGGTGTTGCGAACTGGCTGATGTTAAATAGTGGAAATGACAATTTGTTCATTCGGTATGTTATGTTTGTAATGCTGATTACTTTATGACCTAGGTCACTTAGACAGTTTTCGATATCTGTGGTAGGACTGTAGGAGTCGTATGGTGGAGGCGGCGTAGTACAAGACGGAATGGTTGGGAGGATCTGTGGAGATAAGAGTGCTAATCGTGATCGGCGTCTATTAAAGATATCACTTATAATAGCCATGGAGTTGACCCGTGGGTTTGGTCGTATGATAATATTAGAGCTGATCGCTTTACATGTGAACTCCTCTGTGCCCACCATGCGAAAATTCGATACTAAGTTGTGGTAAAAAAAATTTACATAAAGAATCTGTGACAAAATTGAAAAGATACATTAGGTAACACAAACTGTGTCAATTTATTTTATATACCTACTAAAGATATACTGAATATATATATATATATATACATATTGATACGATGTATATATAGGTACGTAAATAATGTATAAGTACATAAATCATATTTCATATACCTATTATTTGTTAAAAAGGTACCTATATCGTTTAGGTATATGTTATGTTGCGTATAAATTTACAAGATATAAATTCAAATGTATTTTTAAACTTTAACGGGACATAGTAAAATAATATTGGTTTCTTTGCTAGTGATAATCATACTGTCATTAGTACCTAATCACTTATTAACATAATAATTTCTTTAGTCTGTATAAAGTATCTTTAATCTTATTGGTTTAGTCACAGATTGCATTATGTTAGATTTTCAATAGGCGCAGTTAAAATATCGACTTTTAAAAAAAGAGTAGTTTTGCCGTAATTTTCCATATCCTTATATTAGATACATTTTACGGACAGCAATTGTCACCATAGGCGCTACTAGATCTCTAAAATGTGGGGTGCTAAATCTGTAAATGTATCACAGAGTAGTGAGGGCGAAGCCCCCCCCCCCCCCACACGCCCTACACATAGACCAACATTAATCGATAATTTGAAACTTTAAAACACATATTAAGACTTTTTACAAAAATAAAAAAATGAACAACATTTATAATACTATTTTTTTACTACAATATTAGTAACATATTGGAACTTGAAACATTTTAATTTCATAATCTTATTAAATAAATAATAATTTATACATTTTAAATCAGCATAATTTTTCTGGATTTCATGCAATATTTATTCAAAATAGTTTAGGTAGGTGTTTATGTGATTGAATAAATCTTCTTCAATATTCAACAAAGATAAATAATGAATTATATTATACGACTAAACAGTGTTATACATTTTTTCAGGAAATTTCCCATTATTTAAAAACATAAAATTCATAGTATTTCACTAAAATAATAGTAGTTATAATGTTAGATATAAAAAACAGGGGGTGATAAATTTTAACTTGGTGGTGCTAAAGACTTTTTTGCACCACCCTAGTTGCGTCACTGATAGACCCGATACGGTCCAACGCCCAAAATAACCTTTTTTTCAAATTCTGTTGTGGACCGTACAGAGTAGGTTGGAGATTATTGTTTTCAGTGGTTATTATTACTAAAGAAATATCCCGATTGCGCTTTACGTAGATATATTGATATTAATATTATTTACAATTTTCTGCAGCAGTCTACATACGCAATAGGCCTATAAAATAATATAATGTAATTGTAGTTTGGAACTATATATAAATAGTATATTATTATGTATTATGATTCTATATAGTATTTTTGGGAGAGATCTCAAGTAGGTATTTGGTAGCAAACAGAGTTTAATTTTACTTCAAGAAATGCCCTATGGTGATACAAATTATTTTTTGTAAATGAGAACTAACTTTCTTTTTTATTGTCAAGTATGACGCATATGAAATGTATACCAACTCAAATTGAAATTCGAACGAAATTCGGAAGATGTGGGGGCTATGATGATTCGAAAATGATTGTAATTGAAATTAATCTATCAATATTTTATATTTTCTAAAGATGTTTCCAAGTTTAATAAGTACTAAATCAAATATTATAACATCTATTTTACATAAAACCATTTTCAAGGACTATTATTCTTAACATAATACAATAATACATTTTAAAAACCCAGAAATTCAAAACTAAATCAAACCATTCTTTTGAATTTATAATTGGATACATCAGCATTTTCCAAAAGAAATAATTGTCTTCATAATTTACTACATAGAAGGTTGATTATCAATTGAAAAAAAAAGTTTTTATCACCACTGAATACTCCTTAAATGGTGTAAAAAACTAAGTATTTGAAAATATTAACTTGAAGAATACTGGTACTTAATGATCACAAAAGTCAGAATTTGAATAAATGCATTATCAAAAAAAAAAAAAAAAAATGGAGTTGATGTGCTTGATATTTCTTATACATATACGTATAGGAATCATCCTGTATATATATATATATATATATATACTCTATATACTCTATATACTCGACTTTGTTCGGGGAAAATATTATCAAATATGAAATACGAAGCTATTTGTGTATTTTAGTTTGAGTGTGGAAGTACCTCGGTTCAAAGGCATGTCCGTGTCAGTGTAATCATATACTTGAACCCGTATATAGATATAGGTATATGTATATTTATATTTAATATTATGCATGTGTATATAATCGACGTTATATTGTATGACGAACATTATAATGTATAATATGTTATAATATACAATAATATATATAGTATTTTGTGTACGCACATAAGTACATTATTTGTACTGATTATTCAAATTAAAAACAATTTGTTGGGATTCAAGGTCGGACCACGTACAATGCACTGTTTAACATTACGCGCATGATAAATTCGTCGACCGTATGTCCGCATACGCATATTGCGTATACTTATATATTTATATAAAATCAACAAGTGGGACTTTCGTTTGTTTGTATATAGTTTATACTTTATACTATATCCAGAGTATGATGTCGGTGACGAGATTTGTGCATGTTGCGGAAGGGTGCCACGAATCACGATTATAAATACAACTTAATAATTTTGGTACCGCGATGCGATCGTGATTCATAATTCGGCTGCAGTCATATTATATCATCGCGAAATATTATCGTATATTATCTGCAGGTAAATGGAATACATAGCGCAGATAATTAGACGCATTTTATAAATACTCGATGCGTTTTGCGCACTGGAACTGCAGTTGTCGCCCCAGTGCCGTAGAAACCACCGGTGCAGGCGGTGCAATGCATATACATACAACAAAGAAAAAAGAAAATTATGTTATAAAATTATGGTCTACACCAATTTGCACCGGGGCACACATGTATCTAGCTACGGCACTGTGTCGCACGCAACTTTCCCGAAGATGTCAACGATATTATGATTGATAATATACATAATAATGGTGATAATATGTTTTGACGCCTGCTCAAGTCCTGCTGCAGGATTATCGTGCCCGGCAAACAGACTTTTGTCACTTTTTGTCTATTGGCACAGTATACGTATTCGCAATTATACAATTATACACATGCAGGGTATTGATGTAGCCATGTAGACGCAATTTTGTGGTTTGAACAATGTCTTTAGGATGGCTTAGATAAATAGTTTTGAGCACATACAACAGCTTAATATAGTACGTGGTTTGATAACAAATTATGCATTTATTGTTAAAAAATGATAAAAATTCTGCAACTGTTGTCGCACTTTGACAATAATAAAGTATTATGCGAACACAAAAAATATGATGACATAAATGTATAGGTACAATAAATATGTTAGGTAACCTACACATAACAAAACGTGCGTTTAAACAAAACAATAAACTTAGAACTTCATTGGGTTATGATCTCTAATCGTTAGGTATAGTCGTATAGATAATTAGGTTCATAATAATTATAAGGTATTTGATAATAGGCCGGTAATAATCTATTTTGGCGCGATAGCAGTATTATTATTAAAATAATAAAATTTTGTACGTGCCCGATACAATAACACACAATATTATATTTGTACGAGTATAATATTACGAGTACACTATAATAAAAAAATTATCGTCTAGTTTCGCGATGTATAACGATGACACGTCATTGTTAAAATGAAGTCCGCAAATTTGTAGGATACCATGCGATACTCACGGTATATCATTTCGTGGATTAATTAGCTTTTATATTATATAGTGTTGTTTTACACGTCTGTGTTCAGACAATGTGTATAAGCACATATGATATTTAGGTATTATTATGAGATACTTTACAGTTTACACGTGTTATAAATTATAATGCACCACGCCACCGTATACTGTGATATCGCATGCGTATGATACATCGATATACATAAAGTCTCGAATGATAGTATAACAACTAGTCGACAACAGTTTAAATCTGTTAAGAAATAAATTTTATTTTAACACAATTTTAGTACGGTCGCAATCGAGTCGGGCAATGGATATAATATGGATACGTACCTAGGTATCTTTGCAGTGTTATGTTATTTCGATGCCCTGGGTTACCGATAATAATCAATTTGACAATATTTTAGGTGGTAAATGGTAATAGAAAAAAATAAAAACCATCCTCGAAATATTCGTATAAAGGTACTTTGCTCGGTACTTAGGCTCGTGATCAATGGGTTTGCAACTAAATTTAAATATCTCGTTCGATTATCATCTGCAACTACTCCAGGAAATCCCCACAAAAGGCTAAAAAGAAAATGGTGTCGTGAACTTCTGATCTAATAATACATAAAAAACAAAATGTATCACATCAGCTATAGGTGCGGTCCTTATTACTTATACTTATAAGTTATAACTATTATGTATTTATTGTCGAACTATTATTATTATTCCTAGGATTAAAACCTTAAATTTATATTCAAGAATTGAAGTATCTCTAATGGGAGGCCTCTTACCTCTGTCTCTTCTGTCTGTTTTGCTAGCTTTTATTACTTAAGCTTATTGTTCAAAAATTGTAAAAAATTGCGTAATATAGAATTAAAAAAAAAAAAAAAATTAACTTTATTAAATACACTAATTATTACAGTTTGCGCGTGCGTAGTGTTTTATAATATTATTTCAATGTAGTTGTGGAATACTTTAGTTGTTGAATCATATAAAATAATATAAAATTATGTCTTATCATTTATCAATAGGGACCGACATGTATAATAAATAAACAATCAAAATAACGAAAAACTCATAAAGAAAAACAAAAAAAGGAAATTTCACGTTAAAATACATTATATAACAAACTATTTTTTGAATTTATTTATACCAGAAACTTTGTGATAAATGATAAAAATACGCAGGTCGTAATATTTTTTATGAACCACGAGGTTTTCTGAATAGATCGCGTATTCAAACTGCTATAAATTTTAAAACGCCTACCCGAAGTGCTAATGGCATGAATGCATTATACGTTTTACGACCCGACGATTTGTAGTGATATTTCCGGATACCGATTTCCACATTTCCTGTACAACTGTAGAGTATAAGGGGTAGTTTCTAATCACAAGACAGATTCCCCTAGTTTCCCGCTGTTACGATTTCTTTTATAATAATCCTATTTCTCTCACACATATAAGGTATAGGTATTGTATAATACTAGGTATGTTTTTTTCATTGCACAGGTCGACCGCCAATATTTTGTTTTTTTCACAACCTACAATTTGCAATGTTATTATATTAATTATAGTCACCATTATATTATTATGATTGTCATTATTATTATTCTGTTCTGTGTTCCAGATGATCTTCAGACTTTACCTGCAATCAGAAACTTGCCTGTCATAGAGCCGTATGGAATAATAATATTATATGAGTGCTTCAAAATATTTTAATAAACCGAAAGAGATTCGGTTGAAATACCTACGACGTAAAAACGAAACTAGTTACCCCACGGGACGTTGTCGGTGTAATTACATAATAAAAATATAATACGTACCTATATTAAAATATGTTGTATTGTGAGGTGGGAGAATCCTGAAAGAGACGAACGTTTCGTCCGTGGCGGAGAGGGGTGTTTAAAAATGAAAAAAAAAAACAAAACAATAACAAATCCCCCTTCTTACTACGCAGCAGTTCCGAATGGGAGTGGCTGTTCATAGTGGTTGTAGGTCAATATTGCGCACTACATCATAATAATATTATTAAAATACTTTGTAGGCTGTTATCCAAACATAATATTATATTAATAATACGTAATACGTTAGTCCCCCATCATTCCGCGTTGTTGCGGTCTACTGATTTTCGCCAACTGCAGTCTTACGAAGAAATTTTCGTAACTCATCCGCGTGGTGATACCTAGTGTGTGTCTATTGATTTCGAGACTAAATTGTTGGAAATAATATAAAAATATTAAGCACCCATCTATCATACCATATTGGTTACTCGTGAGTCATGGTAAACGTTTTGAAATTCGTTAAAAACGCAGCAGTACGTTTGTATAACAAATAGATAATTTTAATAGGATCGTTCTTTTTTATTCTTCCCGATATTTTTCGGTCACCACGTTTCGTCGTCTAGCAACCGTCTATTATTAAATTCTGTATATTTTTGCGAGGGGAGAAAAATGAAAACGTACCTTTCGGTAAGGACAGATAGATACTCAAATATACGTGTTAACAACCCAGAAACTAAAATTGTTGTAAATCCCACGCGGAAGTTGTGTTGATCGAACCATAAATAGTTTCTGAAACGACAAAAATATTATTTTCAGCTTGAGAAACGTTTTTTTTTTTATGTGAACGGACTACGTATTTTTTTCACCATGTTTTATTTATAAAATCGTAAATTATGTAACATTATTAATTTATCATTTTTACGATATTTTGAACCATTTATTTCTTCATAAACACAAATCACTGGATTTTGTGTCGTCAAAAAGCATTTCGTATGTAAAATTGTAGACATATTAATGTACATAAATTATATAATTGGGGGGGGGGGGGGTACTGGTACTTCACGCTCGTATAACTTAATAACTTATGTACCTATAGTTATGTACAATGCACATCATGTGGAAATAATGTCCACGAGCGTTTAAATTATCACTTTGATCGGTTTGAATTTAAATATTTTAAAATACGAATTGGAATCATAGAAAAACAATTTTGAGAATTCGTGATGTCACTCCTGTACAATGTACATCGTGCACATTGGTGCAAAAAACTGATCACGAAACGAAAATAGATCCTATAACTTACCCTTATACCAAGTAGCGAATGGCTCGAGATTTTTTGCGCCTCGGCTCGTTGAGTATGATTATTAAACATTATGTTATTCATTAATGTAATTACTACAATAATGAATATTTGTAACTGTATTGTAAGCATAACATTAATTATTATTGAACGAATTAAATTTTAAGTACCATTACATTTTTACTTGCTAGCTACTGGTTTATGGGTTATAACGGCTTTATATGGGTGTCTACAGATATTATTCAACTGCTAACAGACAGTGTTGGGTGGCCGAGTGCTGTTAATGGTTTATAACCCTCTAGGCTTTACGCGCCTCTATACAATATACGTAATACGTGTGCTACACGTCCGTACTTCCGTAACGTATAGAAAAAGTTGGTTTTGTCATTATTTATGTTTCGAACGACTTTCGTTGGTAAACGATTATTATACTGTACATCCGTACCATGTGTCGGTTTTATTTTTAAACTCGTATATGGGTATTATTATTGTACGCGTTACGTGTTGGCTGATTTAGCTATTGACTTGCCTCGACGGTGTATAATATGTATACGAGACGATTTCCTAAAACTGTAATCGAAAGGTAAACACTCGAATCAGTTAGTTGCGCGGATTAATTATTATCATTAAAATATTCAGTACACTTCCCCAGATCAACTACGCGTATTACTAACCATAATATTATAATAGTTATAATACGCATATACCCGCTACATGCCTAATCATTACCAGAACCCACTCACCTAGCAGTAATTATGAACGTATTCGTCCAGTGCACGTTTGTTCGGTGAAATTCTGTAGATCTAACAGATCGGATTACGAAATTATGATGGTTCAAAGACAAACCATCGAACGCCGTATAACGTTGTACGCCATTATATTGCTTAGTGTGGTGTGATATGAAGTTTTAATGAGTGGTGATGATATTATTGTAAATTATAATTATAATATGATGCGAGACGTGTTTTCCACGCGACAAGTTTTTTTTGTTACGTACGACAATATTAATGTTGTTATTATCCATCGGAAAACTCGCGATAAATATTAATTGCAATATACACAATATTTGTATCTACCGTCAGATTGCCGAATAAAAACGTACGAAAAACATCGTCCCAATAATTTTTCCACAAATCATATTTAATTTTCACTCCCGTGTGCAGTAGATAGTGAATTTAGCGGTGGCGGTTGATTCAAAACACATATGTCGACTAGAAATGCTCGAATGCTCGAAAGAAGTTACCTACAAAAACCTATTGATTATAATCATCCGACCTAACTGAAGTTTTCAAGTGTACAGATTTTTGGTCCGTTATACCAACCACTAATCGAAATATATATTTTATTTTATTTTTTGTATTTGTTCATTGAAACGACCTCTAGGTCTTCGTCAATGCTTATCACAAGTGGGTAGTAGGGAGATCATGTGATCTATTTATCTATATATATATATCACTATATACATGATACTACCCCCTTCTCCGAGAGGAGACATGTGCGGTATTCACTCTCAGTGGAGTGGGACCTAGTTGGAAACCGGATGAGACGCAATCGGACGACAGCCTGGAGATTTGGTGATCACGTAGTAGAACCACACAACTTTTTTTTGCGCTTTGCTATATGCATCGAACCTATTACTTTGTGAGTCGTAGTCTGCAACTGCGTGACCACTGCGCCACTCCGGTCCCAATAATCGAACGATTTGAAAAATAACATTGTCATCTTTTTACGATATCAATTAATTTTACTATCAATAAATTTAACGTGGTATCAAACGATACCAAACTTGAACCACTTACATACCAAACAATTGTCTTGTACGCAGAACCGTAGGAATAATGTGTTGGTATGAGGTTATAAGGACATATGTCATATATATATATATATCAGATTTTGGTAAAAAACCTTAAAATACCACACCACACCCGCCGCATCTGTTGTCGCCGTCTTACAAACGAGTAACATGGCAAACTTACGCTCAGCAGTTCACGTTTTACTCCGTTAGCTTAAAAATTAGAGTGAATAGACCTATTTTGAGACTTGATGGTAAGAATATTATCTGTGTTTTGTTGAAAGTATTTTTACGATAATTCAGTTTTTAAGTGAGTTATGAGCGCTTTAGTATTACAATTTATTATACGCGTATAACTCACTTAAAAACTGAATTATCGTAAAAATACTTCCAACAAACCGCAGATAATGTTCTTACTGTTCTTAGTATAGCAAATATCATAATAAGTCTATTTTCACTCTAATTTTTAAGCTAAAGGAGTGAAACGTGAACTGCCGAGCGTAAATTTGCTACACGTTTGTAAGACGGAGACAACACATGCGTGTGTGGCGTGGCGTCCTCTTAAGTAGATGTTTTATTAGAATATAGTTATTCGGTAAACATAAAAAAAAATTGTAAAATGAATTATTTTAATTGAGCATCACACCAAATATATATAGGTACATATTATATTTTATTTAAAATACAATAAATTTGGAAAAATATTTTTTTTTGTTATCGCCATCAATAACGGCCTTATTTGCGAGCAGGGCATTGAATATATTTTATTTTTTTTTTTTGTAAGGAGAACCCGTGGCAACATAGGCCATTGGGTGTGGGGTGGTATTTTTGTATGTTTGTTTGTAGGTTTTTAATTGGGTAGGGTTGTAACACGTGTTTGTGTAAGTGTGGCAAGGATATGTTGCTAAAAATCCCGGGTGGTCACCCATCCGGGAGCTAGCAACTGCGGCCGGTACGTACGCTCAGTGCGTTTCCGCAGATTGAGCGTACGACCGCGCCTCACCAAGCCACATTGAATATATTATTATGATGTACATTGTTAGACATTTTGTATTAAATATTTTATGAACAACCGGAAAAACATTATTAAGGATCGCAATATTTGGGTTCGAGAAAATATTTGAAACATGGCGGCTGCATCATTGGACCACCGAACCAAATATTTTAGACTACCAGGAAACGACGTTTTGATCTCCCGTTATGAGTTTTTGACGAAAATTCAGGCGAAACAATAATCGTGAAAAAGAACGGTGGTGGTGATGAGCAAACGAAATACTCGCCAAATAGCCCGTTCAGGTGATCGGTGATGATCACTACAACAACAACAAAAACACTAAAAAAAAATAATATTATTGTACTGTTGTTGGATGACGACACGCATGCGCATTGGGGATATTTTCATTTTCATTGTTGTTATTATAAAAACGGTTTTGCTTCGGGTTCCTGTTTTTTCCTCCAGGCAGGCAACCATGCGACCACGTTTGACCTTGGACCGGCGCGGTGGCGGCTGCGACGTTCGGGGTGTGCCGTCGCGTCTTCAGTGCGTAACCTACCAAATAATATTTATTATTATTTAAGACGCAGTTTTTTCATTTATCAAACCACCAACACCGTTGCCGCCGCGTGGCGTATATTATCGTCATCACTGGAAGCGCGTGTGTTTACGTCTCACTACGCTTTCAGAAATTATGGTAAAAAATTAAAATTTTTTTTTCATGTTTTTACGATTATTCACTTCTAGAATTTGAAGGTGTAAAAACCGTAATCTTGTAAACTTTATAAACAATAAAATATAATAATAATGAATACTATATTAGTATTGGGCCTTCCCCTGAAATATAAAAAAAAAAATATTGATATACCACTACCAGCGTTTTAGAATTTCGATGTGGGGGGGGGGGGGTGATGTAGGCTAAAGCCATCTCAAGACCTCTCATAAATACGCTACTATTATACAGACATAATGCAGTGTCTATACATACGAAATATATAACACATTCGAAAAACCATGCTATTATATCCAAATTGTATTCCAATATCGCATTAAAATGCGAGAATTTGTCGTCGCATGTTAGATCCTGCATAATAAGTTATCGATAAAAGAATGACTACACGATATCCGTTTGAGCTGAATAATGCCAAAGATCGATGACATTATAATATAATATTAAGGACGATTTATACTGCCACAGCCGGTACTCGAGTAGTTATACCTTCCGGTTTATATAATATAAACCCAGGTATATATTGCACTATTGGATCAAAATCACCGACGATGACTTATTTCGAAATATTTAATCCTTGTGAAGGGGGTTGGAATTATGGTTTTCCTGCAACAGCACGTCCCCTGTTTTAGACCGATGTAAATATAAATACACATCAAAACGTGATACTTTTTAAATACTGCAGAATATAAAACCCCTCATCTTGAAAGTTATATAAGTTTGAAAAAAACGTTGAAAAAATATTGATGTAATATTCTTATACAGTTTGAAATTTTACAATATAATTAATTTTAGTGAAGTTTTCGAGAGAAGTCGAACATGGTTTTCACCCCCCACACCGTAAATATACTTCTGTACTGTTGGTTTATTTCTTTATACCTAATAGGTAGGTTAGGGTGGTTATAAATTATGCATATCCAAATATTCAACATACTCATACGAAAATGTCGGTTCGAAAAATACCTACGTACACTTTTATTATCTGACCCGTCCCGCAAATAACGTAAATACTAAATAATAAATATTCGTTCTCCGGAGTTCAGTGTTCACGATCATTATCTGCACAAAATCGTTACAGGGTCGTAAGTTGTTTTGAACCTTCGTTTATTCACCATAAAAGTAAAAAAAAAATTGCTGAGCTGATTAGTGGTTGCTATAATAATGCTATATAAAACAAAAATATAAAATATTATATTACATACACAGCATGAATAAGTAACAACACGATTAAGTGGGTACTTTGTGTATTTACTGTGATAATAAAATCAGAAAAATTGTCAATTTCTGGGTTTCATAAAAAAAACAAAACTAAAAAAAAATTGCTATAGTTGGACACTTCATGATGGCCGTAAGACATAAGTAGTAAATGCATAAATACAACACACATTGTATTGAGCGCTCAAATAATATTATATGTCTTATTACTATTATTAGCAATTTATCATATTAAAACTATAACTATCAATAATATATTTAACATTGTTAAAATACCTGTTGTCACATGGATTTTTTTGAAAATTAATATTTTTTATTAATTTATATACTTTTTTGAATATCGACCTCTAGGGTTTCTCAAGTTTCTCAAGCTGTTTTCATACTACTTGCCGATGCTACTGCAAGAATTGTTGTGTATACCTATGATGCTAACTCGTGGTCCAAGAATATAAAAGTATTTTGATTCAATTTAATTGAATCGAATTTATCAATAGAAACTAAGTCTATCAAGAAGCAGGGGTCGATAATAATGATTTATACATTACAGCACTCACTTTAATTGTGTTTCTATCATATAGTATCATGTATCATGATTCATAATCATACATCATTTATAATATTATGTATAGTCATTGCAACGCATGCTGGAAAGAACGTGTATATATTATAATACCTAAATATATACATAACAAATAAAATACCCATTGGTTAAACTGCAGTAATCTAAAATTTCTCCAACTATTTTCTCCGTCTTTCTTATTTTTCTATACAATATACTACGTGTTGATTAATAAATCAATAAATTAATGATATTTCTTTGATCTATAATTAGTATAAATTTGCATTACTAATTATATATTACATATATTATCTATACCTACCTATGTAATAAATATTTTGTTAAACGTGAAACTTGTTAAACGTAATTTTTCACGTCTCTTTATTTTGTATCCGTTATTCATTGTGTTCAATGTCCCAAATGTATGTAGTATAAAGTATAATAATTAATAACTAATAATTATAATTTACTACTATAAGATTTGTTTCAAAAATATTACCCAAATTATTTCCGTGTCGAATTAATATAGGTATCTAAATGCGGCCAGTTATCTTTAAAAAAATGTTTGCATTTAAAATTAAATTTTAAATGTTCTTACATTAGGCTGTTGAAAAAACAACAAAAATTCAAATATATTGCTTTACCTATCATACCATAGTCTCATAAAGAAATATTTAGGATGGAATGGAACTTTTGGTAGAAAGTAGAAACTGTATACTCTCTAAACAGCTTAATAACTACCACTGACTTCGTGTGATTCGTTTAGTCTGAATCTGAAACCGACAGAAATCGAAAAATCAAATTTCAAAATGAATAAACAATAGAGTATAATATCTTAACAGAACTACATAAAAGTTGTTGTACAACATTTTTTTTACCGATTAAAATGATTATTTTTATTGTTCGTACCCATACGTTTATCCAATTCGATAAATGACTGGTTTATTACAGCATTAATATAAATATTTTTTTTTTTAATTTTAAGTTAAGTGAACAATAATACGTCTAATAAAAATTATATTATTTACGCCTATAAGATAATGACTCATGCTAGGGGGGTCATGGAATTTAACCCCCCATAAATTGGCCATTTTTTGCAATCATTTCGTATTCAATTTATGAGGGATGTGAAAATTCATTGTCAGCTTGTATATTTTTTATTAACATTTTAACATTTAAAACTAGAGTATATTTGTAGCGCCAAAAAATTATTGATAAATTATTATTATAATTTGCTGATTAATATTATCATTTTATTATAACTCAAAATAATTGATTTTTATTAACTATTTGATCAAGGATTGTTATATTTTTTAATGCTGTTATCAAATCTGAGTAGACCTAACCTTATCAATTTAATAATTAAAATGTTTTTTGTTACTGGAACTAACCTAACCTACCAGCTCTTTGTATTAGTTTTATATTTCTGAAATTAAAAATCATAAAACTTAAAATAATACAATGGGAGATGAGAAAATACATTGTTCTCTACTTAAACAAAAAATCCTCGAAAAAATCAAATGTGGTAAGTAATATAATTAATGTTATTTTATTTATCATAAAATTATTTCACTTAAAATATATCAATGTTATAATTTACAACGTTGGCCATTCATGAAAGAGCTCCATTATCAACTGAGGAAGTGGCGAAAAAGCTAAATTAAATTTTATTTTTTTTAAATATTTAAATTATTCAAAATTATATTAAATTTCATAAGTATAAATTGGCGTGCGTCGTTAGCCCCTTATATGTTTTTTTCTAGAAATTACCTCCTTCCTAGTATAAATTCCTGAGAACGCCACTGAACAAAATATGACTATAGTCGATAAATATGTTACATATGAATTTTCTATTATATTTATGATGTATATTATACCACGTTCATTGAAAGGCACTGTTAAAAACCTTAAATCCTTCTATCCCCATGTGACTGAGGAACATAATGTGCGTTTTATATGCAGTTAATTGTCGTGAAATTTTGTTGATATTATTAATATTACAACATTATCGATACAATATTATAACTTAAATTTATTAGGTTTTGCACTCGGGAGGAGAAGTTTTGCGCAGATATAAGTTAAAAATAAGAATTTGTTTTATATACATACCTATAAAAATAAGATAATTTACATTTTTTGGGTCCATGCCCGTAGCAATTAAAACGTCCATTGTGTATTATAATTCATTTTCTATTGAAGATAAAATAAAAAAATAAGCATGTCTAACTATAGCTCACCGTTTTGAAGTATATACTATATACTATATAATATACTATATATACTTCATTTCTAAATACATTATATATATATTATATTGTTATCGTATAAAGGTATTATTATTATAACACTATTTGTCTCAAGTAAAATGTTTAATTAATAATAACTGATTGTTATACATAATATATAGTTTGAATTTCGTTACACAATTTGCATTACGCATTCGACTCGTCGACAATATTTCAGAAATTGCAGCTGCAGTCACAACCGGTTTTGACTTTATATTAGACGTGTGCAATTTTTTTAGCGACGTTAAACTTGTGAGTAATTCACTATAAACACGCATACCTATTACAATTACAAATGACAATTATTGTAACAATTTGTTTGTTGAATTCCTACTACTCAATTACTTTTGATTACCCCAGATAATAACATTACAATTATTATTGAAGTAGGTACCTATATAATCTGTGAAAAGTTAAAATTAACTTGATAAAATAATGCCTTAATATAATCGTTCAGCTAAATATGTAATATTAATGTATCTGCTGTTGTGACACAAAAGCACATTAAGTAAGTTAATCAATTATGATATTCAAAACAGGGTTGGTAGCGGTGGGTGGTACAAAGTATAAATTTGAACAGCTTTAAATAATAAGAAATTCAAATTCATGTCTCTAAAGTGTGATGATGATTGTCTTTTATATGAAATAAGCAAATCATATGACTATACCTATATATATATTATTATTATAATAATATAATATATGACATATTTTTATTTAAGTGGACTCTACATCCGCATGCATGGTTTTTGTTTTACAGATATCAAACATAATTAAACTTTTTTGCGCGGGAAAGAACTGTAAAGGATATAGTCGTAACTAAGAAACGAGATATACACCACTTATATTAAACGGAGAACTTTGGTTGTGAAATATTGTTTTCAATTTTTCGATATTAGAACTAGAACAAAGTTATACGAGTTGGAAAAACATAAATAAATGGATTTTGAAACAATAAGATCTTTTTTAGTATAAGTGATGTCAGAAAAATAAAAAAGATATTTCACTGATAATGGTCTGAACTATATAGTATATCAATTTGGAGTCTTGAGTATCACTACAGCCTGAGTAGTTTTATCCCTCGCAAATCGGTATATCGTAGATTTACTTTGTCAGACGGAGACAACACGTCATGTGGGTGTACTCTACTCTTAATGCAAATAGTTCACCAGATTTTAATGTTGAGGTTAATATATTATCTATGATGTATAATATTATATTACGCCTCACATGTCATTCGGTTATCATAAACTTATAATTACTATCGACGACCGAGGTTGCAGATCAATTAATATGAATTAACACTTACCGTATCGTACGGTAGGTTTTCGGTTACGACAGATAAAACTGTCTAAATAGGTGGTTGTACATCAAGTGGATTCTTTGGTACGAATTCAGTACCGTAAACTTCGTCAATGCTTTTATTATTTCAATATTACGTACGGCGTACCTATATATAGGTACCTATAAACCTCCTAGACCCACGCTACATCCAAGCAACGTTTCTTATAGTCCAACATCATAAAATGTTATACCTTTGACGCAGGCATGTCAGTGGTTAGAACTACTAGGTACAGTAATTTTCAGGTATTTACTATAACAATAATCCATTAATGTATTGATAAAACGAATCTGCATGCGTTAATGGAAATCTAAGTAATTTATAATCGACGACTATAATATAAATGTATAATATATAGGTATATATAACTTTTTATCATTCAAATTTAATTTAATAAACTATTCAATTTGTACTTAACGGCTAGACGCTATGGTTTTGTTGTTAGATCTGAACTGCCTATTACTATATGTATCTACATTTTCTATATTATTAATACTTTATAATATAATATACACATTATTATTCTCTTTAGGATTGTATTTATGTTCAGGTTTTATCGAAAAATTGATTAACAATCGTTGTCGATCAATCCTGATTGGTTCATTTACACTGTTCTACTACAGTTTAATGCAAGCTTATTAAAGTAATATACTACGGTAAGTTTTCGAATTTCCTTGATTTCTTAAATATAAAATGTGTTTTCACCATTAATGTATATGTTTTACTGTTTCATATAAAATTAAATTCAAGAAGGAATGAATAACGGAATACAATTTTTCGTAAAAAAATTAAATTTTGGTATATGTAGATAATAAACAGTATTGTAAGTAGTGACTACTGTTGTAGTAGTCATAGTAAAGACTAGACACTAGAAACCTCTTCTGGCCCCTTCGCCGACGAACGACAGTCGCTGTCTTGCCAACGTTATGTGTATTACGTCGTTGGACTCATAATACATATTATATGCATACATGTAGGTATTAGGATGTCAGATGTCTAGCTGAGCATTATTTATTTTTTTCTTCCTTTGACGCACGCACAACATAGTAAATTTATGTTTAACAGAACCAACCCTGTCCCTATGTTATTAATATTAATATTAGAGCGAATTCACCTATTATAAAACTGTAATTTAAGAATATTATCTGCGTCTCTACGTTGGCTATTTTATTATATTTTTATTTTTATTTAAGTTATGAACGTGTAAATTATTACGATTTAAAAATGCTTATCAATTGAATACAAATTAAAATATCGTAAAAAAGGTAACGTAGGGTTAGTGGGTCACAGGTAATGTTCTTAGCTTGAAGTTTAATGATATGTGGAACCTTATATTAAAAGTAATCACACAGGGTTGTTTCTGATAAACATAAATATTTTGCTATGCTGGGCGTGGGTCAGACGGTCAAAAAGATATAAAACAAATGGTGCACTGACATCCTCTAAATTTCCGATATACATATATTACCTATATTAATTATATTATGTTAATTGCACTTTATCACACGATACGACTATATACGAGCTGTAGATAAATCGAGACAAGGAACACGTGGAACGCACGCGCATATTATACCTATAGGTTTTGAGAAGATTGTTGTAAATTAAAATATTATAGATACCTACGCATTTTTTCTGTTCGGCAACCGTGAGTGGCTGTTGTTTTTCCTCGTCAGAATAAATGAAATGAAATCATATAACATTTTGTCGACTAAGTTTTTTTTTTCGTAAATTTGATATCGCTGGTTCACGTTTTATCTATTGCACGCGTTTCTATGTGTTGTAAATTAGTTAAATTTATAACATTACCGCGGCTGTCTGAATAATATATTATAGTCTCGGATACACATATTCTAAGTAAACAAAAAAATCGCGACCTCGACTGGTTTGGCCTTTTATGATTACGTGCGCATTTAATATGACGTTAAATAATATATATATATATATATATATATATATTATAATATTAAAATAACATATTTACAGACGTAAAATGCACAAAAGTCGCGGACAAACGCACTTTTTTCATGCAACACCTACGTTTTATAGAAAATATAACATATATGTAGTATTGGTACCATTCCGTGGTTTGGCGCACGTACCTATATAATTGTATAAATTTATGTCGAAACGGAATATTTCTGGGAGATAACATGTCATACAAATTTCGTGATAACATACATTTTAGACTTAAATGGCAATCAAGGTGCGTCATTTAGGTTAAAAAGATTGGAAATTATAATATACGAGTATATTATTAGTTATTAATACCATTTATAGAAAATATATTAAATAATATGATATATATTTTATTGAATACAATAGTAACAAGGTGATACATCTAATAATGTACCTACTGTCAAAGTATTAACTTTTTTGAGAATATTATTTTTTTTTTAATGGACAACATATTTTTAATTTCATGTTCCAAAATAGAATATTATTTAAGCACAATTAACTATAATATAGATATTAATATTAAATGGACACTTTTAAAGTTATAACTATAATTACATAACTACTCTTTCAAAATTTAATTTTTAGTTATCAAAATACTTTAAAAAATATTCTGCTTAGGAATTTAGGATTAAAAATGGAAATTGTCTTTGAAAAAGTAAATATGTGCTTAAAAAACGATAAACGATAATTTTTTTTAAAAATTATGTTGCAATTGATCCCAAACAAAGAAAAAAAATATAAAATATATTTTTTTGGAATAATGAGTGATAAATAATAATAATTGTATAGAACGCTTCGTATACCTACAAAGCATAAGACTTGCAGGTGTAGGAAAGGTTTCCAAAACGATTGACCCAAAAGTGACTTTGGACTTTCTCATACCACTGAGCCATCGTATGAATATATATCTAATATCTAAATATTAAATGAAATAAACGTAATGTCGTGTGGTTTTGGGTATTTGGATTATATGTGAGGAGGTGTGCTGTAGTGGTGTAGGTATATTGTTGTTTTTGTCGACTATAAGATAAATATTGTTCATTCTTATTTCATTATTTGTTTTTTTATACAAATTTATAAAATTATACATTATGGTCTATACGTTACAATTATTATATAGTGTTTAACACTGTACATAATTAATAATAATTGTTTGCAGGCATGTTCGACGTCGGTGTACTTGTAGATTTTTTGTAGCGTATCGCGAATATCTTGAATTTAAATGTCGGCCGACAGTCAGCACTAGCGTTTATACTTATCATTATACTGTAAATTTCATGCGTTTTACCTCTGTTGTTTTTTTTT
Organism: Diuraphis noxia; assembly: GCF_037042655.1. Lineage (NCBI taxonomy): Eukaryota > Metazoa > Arthropoda > Insecta > Hemiptera > Aphididae > Diuraphis > Diuraphis noxia. The sequence goes on from NW_028301713.1 coordinate 70,000,169, forward strand.
CTTCTTAATCTTAAATAAATATGAGGTGCAATTTTTGTTCATGTATGATATAATAGGCGTAATCCAATAGTTACCTATCCTGAGTGGAAGTAATGCGCATTGAGTGGAAGTAATGCGCATTGAGTGGAAGTAATGCGCAAGCGGTTCCCGCTCCGGTCCTCGATAGCACGAAAAAAAAAAAAAAAAAAATAGTTACCTATCGACACAGAGTGAGAGAGTACAGTGACCGTATTAGTGCTCTCGTCGAATGTATTGGAATTATATTTTTTTATACTCGCGTGCGTGTCCGATCGGGACGAAGGGGAAAGAAACGAATCTCGTTCAATGTCAAGGACACGTCCATGTTGCCTACTGCGTACCTCTCCGTGCGGATGGACGTGCATCGATCGGGCGGCGGCGTTTGTGCGAGGGACGGGCCGGGCGGGGTTTTTGCGTAGTAGCCCGGACTCGGCGGCGCGGCTATGTGCCCGGCGCCGCCGCCGCAAACCACGGGTCGTCGTGCGCGGTATGATAATATTATGCGCATTGTATACTTTTATTCAATGAATTATAATAATTAATATTATTATTTAGAGGTACGATAGAGACACGGAAAAGTAGGAATGTACGAAAAACGAGTGTATGAACTGCGATGCAGCATCCACGTGGCGAGCGTTTTAATGTATAATGTTAATATAATATAATATATAGACAATATATAGTAATACAACATGTTTAGATAATAATATAATATAATACACGCAGAGCCACTGCAATTGGCATAATTATTATATAGTATTATAATTTATAATATTATATAGCTTCGACGATCGTTTAGCGCCGTATATGTTTGCGTCGCACGTTCTTAATATGGTTATTTTCCTGTTCGGATGAAGGGGTTAATAATAATAATAATAATTTTTGTGAAGCATAAAATGAAAACGGCAAAAGACGGATGATAAAAAAACTCTTTTTGTCGTTCGTTGCAGCATGATGATTAGGGTTCTGTGTAATTTGACACAATAAAAAAAAAATTGTTCCCCCAATATTTCTCGTATAACGCACCCGACACGACTATATATATATATGCGTAGTTTGAAATTTCTGCTCCGATGAACGTTTTGTGCGAATATCGTTTTAAAATTAATAATAATAATGTTAATTTATTTTTTCAACCAATAGTACAAATTTATAACTATACACTTTTTTTTTACAGTAATTTTGGCCTTGTTGACCACTGAGGAAACCTTTTATTTGTGATACAGGAAGTAAAGGTTTTTCGGTATGTCTCGTGATTTTGAATTTTCTATTGTCGCACATAAGACATAAGAGTTAGATAAATTTAAGTTGATTCACTCTCAATTTTTTTAAAGAAATAATCAGAATTCTATTTGTATTTGATTGAGATACATTACTATTATTATTATTATTAAACGGAAATCTACCAACAACGAATATTTTGGGTCTTTTGTAGTTTTAGTTATATTTCTCAGTGAGAATTGGGATGAAGATATTTAATGTAGGTATATAGTATATACTATATAGTAATTTACGTCTACACACAAAAGATCTCAACTAATTAGTTGGTAGGCATTTTTAATCTTATATCCCACCTAGGCCCTAGGGAAACATCCGGAAAGTTGATATGAATTTACAACAAGTTTAATCATTATTCATTCGCACAATCCACTACATATAAAGGCCAAAACGCATACTAGCTATAAGTGTTGGTTTTCGGGTCTTTCGACGTTGTTATTATTAAAGCATTTTCAAAACCTAAACCATCAAGTATATGAATTATATTCATGAGTCAGAGTGAGTATAGTTATGTATTATAAATAGGTCCTACATCAGTCGCCCGAGATGTAAAAAAACTAAAAACTAAAAATATCGTATATTCTGTCATGGTTTGATGGTATTTATGCAATCGACGTTCGAATGAAAATCAACCGCGGCCGCGGTGAAAAGTGCGATGACGTGAAAATAATGTTCCTACCAATCAATTTATTGTTCAAAAATCATTATAATGCATCGAAACGCCAACGATTACAATATTTTCTCCCGGTAAACAATAAGTCACGGTTTCGAGTAATCCTGAATCTGATACTTCCGTGTGTGTATCACTGCAATGTACCGAAACCTGTATAATATTTATTATAATAATATTATGTAGTCGTATATTGTCTATGAAAAATTGGTTTGGCAGAGCTGCCACTCGAACTGCCTTAAACCCGTAATTATTTGATTTGTCAGGAAAAACGAATTTAATCAGCATATATCGCGAATGCTATATTATGTAACACCTTATATACCCACACGGTGTGTGTTCGAAATTATTATATGTATTATCAGTGATATTTTTGTAATTTTTTTCTAAGGTTTTTTCTCAGCATACTGGTGTTTTAAGGAAGGCTTGGGGTTTATCCTCTGCAGTCTTAAAAAAATAATGTCATATTTAACGCATATTTATATCATATGGTAAGCTATACTAATATATATACCGTCTATACTATAAAGGATTTTAACCATATATGCATGCATGACTGCGTGAGATGAAGTTGAAATTACTTTTTGTTACACATAATTAAATTCTATTTGATATGTTTATAGGGTAAGAAAATATCGATCTCTAAATTATTATACTAAGCTTGCTGAAATAAAATAACTTTTATTAGGTATTATGATTGATTACAATAGATGATATCCATCTATAATAATAAATATATTTCATCATAAACTAAATAGTGGCGTAATTAGGAATTAGGTTGTGGGAGAGGGGTTATATGTTTTTTAGCAAAATCTATAAGCCTTATACAGTAACCTACTTACCTACCTCCACCAAATATAAAATATTAGCAGTAAAATAAAAATTTTGTTCGACCTATCCCCCTCATCCTCTCTTAATTACGCCTCTGAAACTAAATAGTCATATAAATAGGTAATAATTATAACACGAAAAATTCTTTCTCTTGTAAAATATAAACTTTTTTTTCAATTTCTTTAGTGCTCTAAACACTAATAACTATATATATTCACCATGACCACATAATATTGTAAAATTATTTATTTTGATTAGACGATGGTTGATTATCATTAAACAAATGATAATATTTCGCATCGAATTATTTGGTCAAAGATATGGAAAAAAATTTTTTTTTTTTTAAATGTATTAATATTTTATTTTACTTTTGTCATTGATTAATTCGTGAAGGTGTATACGTGCGTGTGCTCTCGTATACCTAGGTATATCTGTGGCATATCTCTGTCAATTGTATAGGGTATATATACACTGAACCAGCTAGTAGACTATTAATTGCTAGGATATATAAGGTACGTCATATACCCGCGTATACCATCAAATACACCACTGTAGTAGGAATTATAATATTATTATTATTACTGCTGCGGTAAAAAATATTAAGTGTCGCGTTTCGGAATAATTGACGTGATAAGCAATAATAATGTGTGTAAGGCTGTGGTTAATAATATTATTTATGTATGATTTTTCAGGAATAAATTCTACTGTAATCGTCCGGCACGATAATCTCTGTTCGGTTGTAAGAGAAAAAAATACACGCGTCGCTGCAATGTATATTATCGTAGACCGATTCGTATCGACGGTATAGTCGGTTTAATATAAATACGAATATTAGTCGGCCGAAACAAAACTGCGAGAACTGGACGAGATTTATGAAAGAAATCGTCAAATTGCGAGCAACGAAGTGATACAAATACACTGCAATGACGTAAAAAATGAAAACACAAAATTAAAATTAAAATAATTTAAAAAAGAAAGTAATATTTTACGAAAGGTTTCCTTTTTATTAATTCGAAAACCATTGTAAAATACATTATATGCATAGTTTATGTATTATACGGTTGTTTGGTTTTGTAATCACAACAATGAAATCGAATTTAAGCGCAGAACTACAAAAGTATATTTTTTATGAACTTTTGAAGAAAAGTTTTACGGTGAAACCTGTCAATGTTTATATTTTTATACTAGTGACAATTTATGAATTCACTCACGTCAGTTTTCAGTATAAAAGTTCGTGGAAAAGTCTTGAAATAAAATAACAAACAATTTTTCAGAGCCATTATTGATAAAGAACAAGAATATTAGTTTATGTTTTTTGCCAATTACGTTACATAAATATTTATTGCTTTGTTGTACTCATGCAAATACTGCTAATGAAAATTATTATTATTACTTTGCACAATTATACTAATAAAGCAATAAAATAACAATAACAGGTTAGTACTTAAATTAAATGATTTATAAGTTATAATAATTATTATTTCCTAAGGTATCTACGATGTAATATTTAAGCGACCATGAAAATGAGGCGTAAAATCTAGGCAATTTATGTACACTCCTGAATTTGTGACGAGAACATAATTATTGTATGAGTAATATCTGTGGACTGTAAGTACAATTAACTTTGATTTATTTCAAAACAATAATTAAACATCGAACAAGTCGTAAGCCAATGGAATGGGTCCTTGCAGTGTAATATAATTTATAATATTGTATCTCCATTTTTTCCAAACGGTAAATATTGACATACTGTACCTAAAGCCAAACGTTTTCAGCGTTTTATTTTACATTTCTAGATAACTCATGTTGCGTAATGGTAGTGTGAATTTCGATCATTAATAATCTATTTTCATTTGACCATCACGAATCTAAATTACCTATGCATTTTTATCGGACACCACGGTGGAAATGTTTTTGACGATCATCAAACTAGAAAAAAAAATACAAAACTATTTATTTTATAAATTGCATAATTATCATATAATAAACGAAATACCCTTTTATTTTCGAGTTCAAGGGTGCGTGCGTGTCTGCGTGTGAACTATATTATCTCGATTGTCAACAATAAACAAAACAAAGTGGCATGACATAAAACGGTGCAGCTTTTCGTGGTATTGTATTCATATAGTTTTTGCATTTGTGCGTATAATGTGTATGTGCGATGAGCCGATCGATATTCCCGCGCGACTTCCAGGCGAGTTTTTTTGTTTGCGGAAACGTGGTGTACGAGTTCTATACTGCAAACTACAGTCACTTGATGTGTAGTTCCAAATGTAAAAACTTAATATATTCTTTTTTAAAGTATAATAATTTTCACTTAAAATATATACCCTTGAACGGCTAGAACCTATAACCTACACAAAATTTTGTCCGCTATTCGGAGGTGGTCTCTATTCAGATAAGGTTCGGATTGTAGAAATGTAGTTTGTGTTTTCAAGAAATCGTTCGCTATTGGGAGGTATCTGTTAGGAGATGAAAAAACAGTGGTTAGTGACGAGTATATTTATATAGTATCTTTCTAGGAAAAAATAAAATATCAACTTAATTATTTTTTAGGATAAAAAAGGTACCTATTTTTCTTTCTCGAATTATGTTTTAATTTGTCCTCATACCGATGTGCAAACTTACTTATACCCATACTACCTCGGTAATATTAGCATTTGATGGACAATCTGAGCACAAATGCATCGCGTAATAATTATCGCCATATTATAATATTACTATCGACGTGAACTGCAGTGACCGTACCTATAATAGATGCAGATAGACCGGACCATCAACAATTCACGCAGGAGGTACCTAAGTGTAAATAATATAGTATTTACTCGTATAATATGCGTGTAGATTATGTCGAGTGGGCCACAGCCGCGTATTGACGGTTTTCTGCGTCGTTTGTGTACTGCATACATAACTCGTTTATTTCGTACCCGTATACCGGGTATACTACAATATATTTTGAAGTATATTATAGGTATAAACGCGTAGTGCACTGGAATACACCGTGGCCCACACACTCTGTATGCACGAATAGTAACACATATACACATGCACGCGAGTACATATTATACGAATATAGTAAAGGAGGTGCAGTGTATGCCTTATACGACGAAGGTGACCTTCGTGCTCGATTACAATAGGTTCGCGTGTGTACATGTATATAGCATAAATAATAAATATATATATATATAATATGCATAGTGACACGCAATACATACAGGGCGCGCGCCTGTTCAAAACGCATATTATAACAGTTAGTACCTATATATAATATGTGCAGATATATGCCAATAGTGTGAACTATAGGTAGGTAGGACGGGTAGGTATTTAATGTGTAGTTAGTTTTGGCAACCAGTGATGGACATTGCTATATGGAAAATACCACAGCGTGTAATAATTGCAGTACCGCCAGTACCTATACGGCTGCATGCGGTGTGTATATGTATTGCAGCGTCTCAGCATGCAGGAGGACGAACGACTTGAGGTAGACAGTTTGGATGAAATAAGTGTAACAACTTGGCTTCTGACTAATTATTAGATATTTATTTGCTTTTGACTTGAACAAAACACTATTATTGATAAAACACTGCTATTAGCTTAGCTGCAGTCGAAGACAGTTGACACCGATAGAAGTATTAAATGGCTACAATATTTTCTAAGTCCAATAATTATTTAATTAAAAATATTCTAAGTCCAAATGATTAAATCGAAATGGTAACTGACGTGAAGGTGCTTGCACTGACTCTGGTGACTCACGTCTGCTTTTGGTCTATTCTATTTGGCTCTCCTATATAGTCCTACTCTCCTACTTCCTGCGTTTCCTCTCCTATCGACAAGATAAATATAAATATAGTCGAATCGTTCAAATGCGTCCGCGCATTTTATATGTTTCAAGTGTATATATATATATATATATATATATATATATATATATTCCAATTTGATTCTATCCAGTATTCTGCCGGTGTTCTTTGTCAATCCTAACATATGGACATACCAGTTACAACTCCTTTAACATAGGTCTTAAGTCGTAAACGGTACATCCATATTTTATATGGTCCAACCGAAACTATTCATCTATTCCACTATAACGTATTTATATATATATTTTTTTTTTCGAATCTATTCCCTACCTATTCTCCTAATAAAAATACTTTATTAAATTATCATACCCCTGTTTCCTTATCACGAAATCGAATACACACTTCGTAAATTGTACATTGGTCCGTGGGTCATGGGCATGCGTTATTTTATGTTTTTTCTTACGAACTATATCATGGGTCTCCTGTAAGTTTAGAAATCGCCATATTTTTTCGAACCTCCCGATCTCAGTTTCGAATATTATCTCTTTGGTTGCTAACTTGTCCGGCCTAATGTTAAAATTCTGATCGAGTTTTGTGTCGTAGCAGGTTATGTTTAGCACCGGAATATTGTCTATCTTTAATTTATTTAACACTCTTACATCTGAACGTCCGTTCCACAGCACTATTACGTTGGTCTTATCCCCATGTGCTAAATAACTTTCTATATATGACTTATCTAAATTGTTTAAACCTGTCTTTAAACTTAAATCTAATTGACCTAGACACGTATTCCTTAACACCTCTTTACACTTAAATAAACGCTTGATCTCTTTCCTTACCAATACAACTTCTCGGTTCTACTAGCTTCTCCTTTATAGGGCTGACCTCCGCGTTTGTCGGTAGGATTAGGCCCCGGATCTTAGAATCATATCTGTTCTGTTCATCATAGCCAATTCAAAATCCATAATGACGAACTTGTGTGTTTCCTTTCTGTTGGTTAAATAAATTTATCATTATTATTATTATTTTTTTTTTTTTTAATACGCCTAGTTTTAACTCTATTTCTACTTTTTTCTTAACTCCTATCTAGTCATTACAGTTATCCACAGTTTACTACTCGCTACTATTAATACATGTCTGATATTTCCTTTACAGTGGTTTAATCTTTTATCCATGGTGGAGATAAATACAGTCTGTCCGGTGTATCCCCCAGTAGTGGACTTTTCGATTAACTCCTCGATTTTTACTTTATTTGTTTCGGCAACTACTGCGCTAGCACCGTTTGCCTCTCCTGCTTGTACGCCTATGTCCGCAGTACTGTAGCATATATCCCAGCATACAGGAGGACGAACGACTGGTGTTGAGGTAGATGGATTGAGTGTAATAAGTATAACAACTTGATTTGTGATTAATTATTATACATCTATTTGATTACTATGTAAATAAAACACTTTTACTGCACAAACTGATTTAATTCAAAATACTCTAAGTCCAAATGATTAATTTAGAATGGTGTCTGGCGTGAAGGTGCTTGCACTGACTCTGATGGCTCACGTCTGATTTTGGTCTATTCGGGGCTCTCCCATATAGTCCTACTCTCTGCGTTTCCGCTCCTATCGATAAGACAAGTATGTGTCCATGGCCGAATCGTGCAAATGCGTACGCGCGTATCATTAGGATATCGTAGCATCCCACGCTCGTGTTCGGTTCACATCCTGTTATTTGTGACACACGTAACCTCCATAAATCGATGCCTCCATTATTGTTATTATTACTATTATTATTAAAGTAATTACTACCATTATTATTGGCGTACTCGACCGATGCCCCTATAGCCCCCATTAGGTTAACTCGTAGTTTGGCAACCATATGCCCGGGCGTATATCGATTCCGCCGATTTTATATCGATTCCGCCGGCTACTGTTTAAAATATCTACATATCGATTCCGCCGGCTACTGTTAATATTATTTACATATTAATTCCGCCGGCTACTGTTTATCCCGCCCTTGTAATTTGTAAATGCATTTTTAAAATTACAGTTCTACATAATATACTATATAATATATAAATAATATATATAAAATGATAATAATTGTATACTAATTAAAACTAAAATGTATAGTCTAATTAATACGTGTATGTGAATATTTTATAAAATGTATAGTCTAATTTGTATAAAATAATAAAAATAAAACGAGTCAATATAGGTATTTTATTTTATTCCGTACGTATTGCTATAAATCGTATATTACATAATATATATTACCGATTCTGACTGAAATCTTATCTTTAGATATGATATATCTTAATATCTATAATATCTATATTTATATATTTTTCGTATATTGTTAAAATGTGGACTTACCAATCTTTCCGTATTACTTCTCTGCTAGTTACTATTTTACTAATCAGTATCGATCTAGTTAACGAAATTGCTCCATCATGTTTTATTTTAATATTTTATCATTTATTCACACATTTTAATTTTTAATTATACAATTATTACTATTATCATTTTATACAATTCAGACTATATTATACATTTTAATATTTTATAATATATTCACATACACGAATTAATTAAAATATACATTTTATTTTTGAATTATACAATTATTATTTATTTTTTTTTTTATCATGTACCATATAAAATACATATACAAGGGGGGGGGGGTGATAAACAGTGTCCGGCGGAATCAATATGTAAATAATATTAACAGTAGCCGGCCAATCGATATGTAGATATTTTAAACAGTAGCCGGCGGAATCGATAACCTTTTTTCTAAACAGGTAGTTTCGACGGAATCAATAATTCCCCATATGGCCTAGGTACATCTACATGTACATGCATATATAGTGGTCTAGCGGGACGTCAGTACATAGCAATAATATATTAATATATTATATATACAAAATTATAGAATATTATTATTACTATTATTTATTATTAATATTATAGAATATTCTAATTTAATATATTCACATGTGAAAACCATTTAATTCGTATTATACAATTTATATATCATTGTTGTTCATTAATAACAATGGATTTCCGTGGAACACACCCAAACGTGAAATACATATACTCATTAGTCATTAATTCATTATACTCTGTGATAAATAATGTTGTATTCGTTAATATTTTACATTACAGTCATCAGTATGTTACTATGTTATGAATTATGATCATAAGATGGTTTCTAAGATTATTTGACAATAGTTTTTTGTTGATTTCACCAAGTTCCTATACAGTCACCGAAACACGGACATCGTACTTTGAAAATAGGAACCAATAGGCAATAATCGGTGTTTGTCGATTGCCTCCCAGACACAAGTAATGATAGGTAAACGATGTTTTCCTACCTTTTCTGTGTTCCGATTGCGTCCTATTGTGCGATAGGTAAACATATAATGTGACACATAAGATATTAAATCTATAATATATTTATTAGGAATGGTATTTTTTAACACAAATTGGTTTTTACTCTATGATAAGTTTACGAACATTTTATCTTAAGACTGGTAGTCCGCTACTCTAATCGATTTATGATCACGTGGCGATATAGTATAGCTACATCAAGTGTCTTAGAGCCGAGAGATACATTACATAAAATGTATAGTTTGTATTGAAAATTCAAAATGAATTAACTCTTTTTTTCTATACATAGCATTAATTTCCAAGTATATAAATCCTAGAACTATGAATGTAGGTATTAGATTGCCATTACTAAAATCATATTAAAATAGTGTGATTGTATGCTTATAATATTATACAATCGTAACATAAAAAGGTGAGAAAAAATAATTTAACTTATTCGTGTTGCGGACGTAATCGACACACTGAAAAGGTATAAAAGGTTGCGACGAGACGCAATCGAATGACGCCCGCAATAACACCGATTAAGATGTAGCCAAGCGATCAATAAAAAAAAAAAAAAAAAAATGTCTCTGTGCGAGTGAAAAAGTGTAAATACCTATAATAATGAGAATGCTATTGAAATCGTAACAACTGCTAACAACAGTGAAGAGAATATTATTGTTATTATTTTCGCGCATTCGTAACGATTTAATATTTTAATCCGAGCGCGTTAACAGTCTTCAAGCCAGTCAAGGACTCACGGGCCAGTATTATTATTATTATGACATCAGATACTTTTGTTATAGTATATTGGATACAGTACGACAAGCAGTTGCTGCAGGTGCATAAGTGCAGTGGTGGTCGGTAACGAAGCGAAGCTTATCAAATTTTGTGCAACGTCTCAGCGCGGTGTGCTTTATGTTTTGTAATTGATATTGTCGTAATTTTTTTGTTTTTCACTTTTGTCACACATTCGTCGACAGTTCGGTTTGCGACTACCTTATTAGGAGGCGATTGGACGAGGTTTGAAATCTCGCCAAAAAGTTTTTAATGCACGTGCTCAGACACACGTAGCCATAGGATTGAATATGTGCGCGAGAATTGGTTATACTATTTTCAGTAACCACTAACCTTGGATGATTTCTTAGTCTTAGTCTCTCAGGGTACGTTATTCATTTCCCTTGAGAATTGACCATGTTTTTATTTATGTGTTAATACATAATACATTTAATTGAAGCCATAATAATCGGCAGAGGCAGAGACGTACGCAAGAAATAGGATGTGTGCATTGGTGAGCTGATTCTCCATGTCCAATTTCTTCCAAAGATATTTTATGGATTTTTTAAAAATATACTGTTTATTATTACTATTTCACTATGATAATTATAACACATAATCATATAATATATATAACGGTAATATATGAATTTGATAAACAGATAGGTAGTAATAACTTACTGTACATGTAAAAAGTGTACAGCTAAACCGGTGACGGCAGCATGTGATAATTGTATCATTGATAAAATTTGGGTAAAGTATTTAAGGGCTACTGAGAAAGTATTAGGTATTTTTATACTTTTAATCCTAAGTAATTTCATTCAAATTTGAACTTAAAATAACTATAAAAAAAAATTGTGTATGTATAGTTTTTAGATTTTTTCGCTACAGAATTAAATACTTACGTGGAAATTTGTTTACAATGTTCAATCCTTAGCTATACAATTTAAACTATTTAAAGGTTTTATAAATTTTTAACAACTAAAGAATTTGTAAATTTTCAATAAAATAAATGTTGTTACAATATGAACTTTAAATAGTTATAAAAAAAAAAAACGTGCCTATGAATTTTTAATATTTCTAACTGACATTATATAAACTTATGGGGAACCTTGTATTAAATTTTCAAGTTTTTTGACCCAACGAATAAAATTGTATAGACATTAAAAATAAATAATAAACTAAAAAAAACGGAAAATTTCAAATGTCTATAAATTACTTAAAAGATTTCAAAATGTTATCAAGTATAGAACATGCATTGATTTTGCGTAAAAATTTCCTCTTTTCCTTATTTTTTTGTTTTTCCCAGTGATTTTTAAAACTTCAAAATTTGACCTCCTCAACGCATTAACTAGATTCACTTTACAACCGGAAAAGCTACTGGTCGAAAATCGAAGCATTATTTCGACCACTTATCGTGTACACACACACACACACCACACAAAATAAAAAACACACATTATTGTAAAATCAATACATTCATCGCTCCGCTTAGGATCTAAAAATTAAGGAAAAACGGTGATTTTTACGCTAAATTGGTTTTCAAGAAAATCGATATTAGATATTGGTGTAACTCAAAAACAAATTACCGTAGATAGGTACATACAATTTTCACTGAATATTTATTTCATAAATTCGTACACTTGATACAATTTTCAAAATATTTCAATTATTTAAAGTTATTTGTATTTTATATAGAACTGAAATTTTTAGTTTTTTATCTTATAAATGTCAATAAGATTTTATTCGTTGGATCAAAAAGCTTGAAAATTTAATACAAGGTTTCCAATAAGTTGATATAATAGCAGTTGGAAAATATAAAAATAAATTGGTACTTTTTTTATAACCATTTAAAGTTCAAATTTAGACAAAATGAATCAAATTATTTAGTTGTTAAAATTTATAAATGATTTAACTTATATAGCTAAGGATTGAAAATTTAAAATAAGGTTTCACATAAGTAGTTAATTCTGCAAAAAAAAATAAAAAATCTAAAATCTATACAAACACATATTTTTGTAGTTATTTTAAGTTCAAATTTTGATGAAATTACATATTAAATATCTAAGGAAAATAATTTTAGTTATATTGTTGTAATTTAAAAATATTATTTGTGGGTATTTGAAATTTCTAGAGTATACTTTACATTGTTATTTGTTATTGTAATAGTTAATGTTGTTAATGATTTATATTAATAATTTATTGTGTAGTGTATTGTATATACTATGAATGACTGATTGATAATGAGTAATGATTAATATAGTATAAAATATCCTAGACTGAAAAACCATATCCGTTCAGAATCATTTTTGTATACAATGATATCATATCATTGAATTTAAATTTTAATACCATTCATTATAGTAACCTACTGTACAACAGAGTAACATCCACTGTCCAACTTTTTAATATTGTTATACTATTTTATTTTTATATTAGCATTAATGTCTTAATCATAAACATTGATATTCATCTATCATTCACCAAAATTTATGGTAGTATATACTAAAGAAATTTTTGAGTCATAATCCACGAAGACAATTTACATATTTTTCTTTAAACTTTATACTTAACATTAGGTTAATTTTATAATAAAAATTGTTTTTAAATCTTATTATTTATTTATTTTTTGGTGCGTCAGGGTGGAAAATTCCTAAATACAGCACTTATTTATATACAATTTATTAAAGGGGATAATCTAGGAGTATATTATATAGGTGTTAAGATTATTAAAATTTTAAAGAATTTAAAAGCCCAAATATCAGAGAAAAAAATGATGGTAAATAACAGAGGCAGACTGTGAGGTAAAAGGCCCACTATTATACTACAATAATAAACGGCTCTAACCAGCCTCTATGAAAAACCTAATTTTTCTGGTAGTTCATCAAATATATATAATATATTGAGTCGGCTTGTTATGCTATGACACACTAACATACCTGGTGAGCCCGCCTTGGTAAATAATTAAATTTCTTATTAAACAAAACACATTAGCAACTAATGCACAACTTTTAAAGTTTATACTTTTTAGTAATATAGGAACACTTGAAGAAGCAATGAATACAATGAAAAATGAATTAGAATTTTTGTATAAAATTAAATTATTATAATTTATTAAGTAAAGTATTCATAATAAATTGATAAAAAATTGCAAATTAAAACATGGAAAAATAATACTGTGATGTTAAAATTTAAATTAAGATGTATTCAAAATGAAACTGATGCAAAAAATATTTGTTTGACTTGTGATAAAAAAAAAATAACATTTTAAAATTTATTTTTTAGTATACTTGTGAACCATGCCACCGTATCTAGCTATGAAAGCATTTATGTCAAACTTTCTCTTGCATCCTTCATAGTTCATATACCTAATTTTTCCAAAAATTTCTCTTTCTCTCCATCCCTGATCATGAATGCCACATATTGACCACATACACCCAACAAAACCACTAGGGTCACGACCATCCATGCTATATTTGTCATTGAGATAAATTGCATCAGCTAGTGCTCTATCTGGAGTATCAGTCCATTCTAGTATCTTTTTTGCCCAGTACATGCGTAGGAAACCATGCATCTTGCCTTCCTTTACCAACTGTATTTGTGCAGAATTCCAAAGATCGTCATGTGTGCGTGAACCTTCTAACTCTTCTCTAGTGTACACATACATACGTTTATCTTTTCTAAACAAAATATACAGTATGTTAATTATCTATTATGATTTATGACTGGAAACAGAGTAATGCAAGAAAAAAGAACTTGCCTGTGTTCGTCTAAGGTCGTTTGAGCCCAGGTTGGAGCACCTTCAATCTTATCATACTTTGGGTTGTAGTAACAAAAGTTGTCAGAAAGTTCTCGCCGAATAATTGCTTCTTCCCTATAAGCTGCCACACTATCTGGATACTGTTTTGATAGTTTACTAACTTCTAAGATACATCTTTGAGCAGATATCTGACCTGAAAATTATAAATGTGTTAAATAAAATAAAATATCTATCATAAATATAATATTTTCTTACCAAAATGCAACCATGGTGACAGTTTGCTAAGACCATCTTTTACAGGATTATTTCGATCTGTAGAATATTTTGGCAATCTCTTTTTTAGAAACTGTTCTAACTCACTCATACCAGCTTTGAAACCAGCCTTCAGTCCTGGCACAGATACAACACTACGGTCCACTTCTAAGGTTTTGTCAGCTTCATCCCAATTTGTTGGCTAATGGTATTGAATTAAAATAATAAAATAAATTATTTTATTTGAAATGTTTCAATTCCACTACATACTTGAGCTTTAAATGTACTGGGAAATGGATGTTTGATAATTGGTGGAAATTCTGTTAAAAACTCGGGTAATTTGTTGTTGATTTTGTTTCGTATTGTTCTTGCAGAATATTCTTGTTTGTCAGAGGCTACCCAACAAGGTACAATATTATGGGAATCAACCTGTATAACTGGCACTTCAGATCCAATACGTTCAGCTAATTGTTTAGTCCATGTCATATGTTCTCGCACAGGCATAAAATCTACAACTATTGCACCCAGTTTATGCTTCCTTACAAAATCTGGTAGTATATCTGCTGCACAACCAATTAAGAAATGAAATTGGATATCAAGTGATTTACACTCAGTTTCTAGTTCTTCCAATCCTATTATAAAAAAGTTAAAAAATAGTAATCCATTGTATGTTTTAGTTTATAGTTAAAGAAACAATATAGTTTTTACATAAAACGCATCATTAAAAGTATGACTAAAACTTTTTTTATTTCAACATGTAATAATAATTTTTACTTTTAACTCTTTGTTAATTATGTTTTACATAAAGTAAATTCAGTTTAAGACTTAAGGGGAAGTTATTACCATTGAATATTGATTATACAAACCATGGCTAAATAAATTTAGCCATGATATAAATATAACCAATGGACTACTATGCTCTTTTACAAATACAAACAAGCAGAGAATAACTTTTCACAAATTAAAACTCTTTATAGCTTAAATATTGTTTAAAAATGGTTGGTTTGATTTATAACCCATACATTAGTTCACTCTTAATAACAAAATAATATTTTACAATTAATAATACAACTTGCATATTATTGGTATATAATAATAATCTGTATTAATGCTAAAATGTCCAAAAAAACAGTTTTTCTTTTATCGATATTCAATATGCTGTTTTATAATCAATGTTATGACATTAAAAAATCTTCATAGTAGTATGCTAACATTCATTTAGTTAATATTGCAGGTAGAAGAAAACATTGTGCATAGATGAGGAAGTGTATAGCAAAGATTAAAAAAATAAGAAATATAAATTTACAATTTATGCAGTGCCGTATCTAAGCATTGGCAAGGTGGGTGGTGGCCAAGGGCGCAGTTTAAAATGATCGCGCTAGGGGCGCAATTTTTATATCATATATAAATACTAAAAATTCATTTTAAATTTATAAAATTGGTTGCCAAGGGTGCACATAGAGCTAGTTACGGCACTGAATTTATGTATTAATAACATTTTGTTCTATATCATTATATATTTTCACTGTATCATATTTAAATTAAAATAATAGCAATACAAATAAATTTAGTGAACCATCCAAATTTACTTCATTTGAAATGATTTTTAGAATTTTTAAATATAATTATTAAAATCTTGAGATTTTCTGTACTAATTAAGCAATGTTCTGTGGTAATACAAAGTCTGTATTTCAAAACATCAATTTTTTTATCATAAATTATTTTAAATTTTGATACACTTAATTCAAAATTCGATTGAGTAGTTTTTTGGTTAGTAAAATGTTTTTTTTAATGGATTTGAAAAAAATTTAAAATAGGTGCAATATTAATCTAGTGTTCATTATACTTCAACTATTTTTATAAGTTATAAATATTGATGGATTAATATAAATTACTAACATTTTTAAGTCATCATGGCCTTGATATTTACTAGATTCATTATTGTGAACTTTTCAGTAACACACAAAATTAAACAACTTAAAATCTAGTAGATCGAATAGTAGCTAATTAATTAACATTTATAATGAGATGTTTTTATTTGAAAAAAAAAATACATAAGTTTGTGTCTCTACAGGATATTTTCTTAGTAGTGAAAGAAATCTTAAGAATACAAAAATAAGGTCTTTAAATATATTTTAAAATTCCAAAAATTAGATTTTGAAAAATTACATTATTGAAGGGGAAAAACAAGGTTAGTATATTTGGAAAATCACCTTGTACTTATATTATTTATAATAGAGATAATGATAATAATTTTAGTATACATTAGAAACAAATTTGTATGAAAATATTAGATAAATTTTTTATTTTACCTTGAAATATATGTTTATAATGCCGTAAGCTACAGTTTAAGAATTGTTTTAGTCTACAGAAAGTGATATGTAATGAAACTTTGTTTTTGATAGCTAGTTTTTGTGCATATAGTAACGCCCAGTTATCTGAAAAAAAAAGGCAATCAAAGAATAAAATACAAAATTACATTAAATATTTCATTTACCATGAATACGTTCATCTCTGAAAGTCCAATAAATAACTCCTTCAGCCCATTCTGGCACTTCTTTTTTTTCAGATAACACACGCAAACGTTTCTTATTGAATTTAAATTCCATTATAGAAGGGGCTGTCTATAAATATAAATTTTGTTGTATTAACATTATAATTTATCACAAAATTAACTTACTTTATTACGCTCTGCTGCTACATCATTTAAGAAGTTACTGGTTTTGGAAGTGCTAACTTCAGAATTCGTTTTCTTAATTTTTTTGGTAGGTGGTGAATTGTCAGACATTTTGCTCATTTGGAGTGTATTATTCTAAAGAAAATATAATAATTCATTTTTAAGTGTTAAAGTTATTTATTTATAATGTAATAATAATATCATCAAGTAGGATTTGTATTGATATATGACCATCATTCAAAGTAGTCATTATCAAGAGTCATTTTAATATTCTCTGATTTTATGTATCTATCAACATCTTTATATTACAATGAAATATACACAATCCTTTGATTCATAAATACAAATATAAAAATGAAAAATCTTCTCCCTAATTTCAAGTTGATATACTAATAAGTAATAACTAGAATAACTTACCTTTCGTATCTTATATTCCTATTTCCTAATTACTTAGTTTGATACTTCAAAGCCTTCAATAGTTGAATGAAGTAAAGTGAGATTCTGTATAATAGATAATTTGAATCTATAATTTGTAAAAGCCTGTATTTAATCTTTATTAATTCGTATTTGTTTATTATAATCGATAGTATGATTTATAAATAAATCATAATAATCATGTAAAAGTATCTAGTAATAACGATGATGGTGAAATAACAACAAGTACAAAAATAATAAATAATAATAATAAATGTTTGATTTTACCACAGAACAATAATTTTACTTTTACTTAATTTTAATCTACTAACCACTAGTTACCGCTGATAAGGAAATTTATGAAATTGTTTGATACCGCGAAAGTATATTAAATTGTATTTACCAGAAACATCGAGGAGTAATTTTAATAACAATATTGTTATAAGTACCTACATTTTTTTTTTTTGAAAAAAATTTTAATTTAGAGGTGTATTGGTATCATTGGTGTCAACATCAGATTACAACTTAGTTTGTGACATGGGCTTATAAATATTAGTCTTGTATTAAACAATTCTATACCTACCTAATATTATACGATTTATTTTTGTCAAAAATTAATTCAACCAACTTTTCGGTTATCGTATTAGTGTAGTGTATTACTGTTCTATGGTATTACTTATGATTTTAAAATAAATTACTACAATAGAAAATATGTTATATATATATTATATTATATGTTATATACTCAGTAACACGGTGTCTGATCAGAATGGTTTTTCGTATGTAATGGTTTATCATTGAATTCAATTTTATACTTATAGGTACAGTGACTTACTCAATGATGAGTACTTTATTCGAAATCTATACCTACTTTGCAACAGAGCGGTTACCTGTTCTCCTTTTTTAAAAATAATAAATCGTTGCCATCTTTACGGCTGAATATAACATAATAAATATTATATTATAGTTCACGACGTACTATTTACATTTTCCGAATCAAAATTTTTAACATAAAACACAAAATTTATTCGCAAATTTCAACATCAAACACATCATTCGTGAGTTGGACACTTGTCGATGGCCTGCAATAACCACGATGGACTTAAAGAAAACGGTGGCGGGAAATTCGACAATGGCGGCGTATTCGGTGCGTCATCGTCGTCGTCGTGTAATAGGTCAACCAACCAGACTAAAAAGGTCGATTTGGTCGGACCCGGTAGCCCGGGAATCGTGAAATATGTTACCGCGGTCACGTCGAACGTCGGCGTCGAAAAGTCGTCCAAGGGTTCAAACGTTACGCCGTCTCGCGGAAAGTTGCGTCGTCGAGACAGTGGCAAGAACTCGATAGGCACCTTGGACCAGGCAATCCGCCAGAGAAACATATTCACCGCGGTGGCCAAGATGCCGGTCGAGATTCAGACGACGTTGATCGAAAACGGCTGGATCGGTAAAATTACGGTCGCCGACAACTGTTTCCGCCGGAGAGGTGAGTACCTACCTTTCACTGTACTTTACTGCATATAATAAGTACAATAATAATCCTAAGTAAGGAGTGCTGTGGGTTGTATATTATCACACCAGACAGTCCGATTTCGATTTTTAAACAATATAATTAGTGTTAAGCGGTTAAGCCACTATCAAGTTTTATTCATTAGATATTGACTGATGGAATGTGCAGTTCATCAACAAAGTTGAAAATGTGGTAAAACAAATAATTTAAATTTTTAGACAGCAATGAAATGTATATATTTTTTTAATGGAGTTATGTCCAATCATAAGATTTCTTATAAAATATATTCAGTTCAATGGGTACCTCCTAAATTATCATATAAAAAGTCGACAGCAAATTTACGCAATAAAATACTCGTAGTCGAAAACCTGAACGAATCTTCGATCCTAATTCCTAAGCCCTAACGAATTATTCTGATAGAACAATTATTATTAACAAGGTATTTAATTTTTATTTAACACTTTACTATGTGATTATATTATATATTGAATAATTTTTAATTAAATACTACTAAACAATATTATAGTTTTATTAAACCAAAAAAATTGGTATTTAAAATTGTTAACGATGACACAACATTTACCACCATTGTTTTTAGTTATAATTTTAATAACCGAATAGGTATAGGTAGCTGGTAGGTATTCTATTTGGTTGAAAAGTTAAAAGTTCTAGTAACATGAAAATTGAAAAGCATAACACGTGTGCTACTATGTCACCGGAAATAATACGAGCAACACTGTTGACACCATACGAATTAAAAACTGAATTATTGAAGTGAAACAATACTTTATACCTTCATGTTGCCAATTATATTAAAATTATATGAATAATATCCTATCTTTAGCGCTTAGATTATAAGAATTATCGTTTGGTACTACAATATGGATAAACATTATTTATAGATAGGTACCTTTATAATATTTAAGGTAAGAAAAAAAATCTGTTTTTATATTTTTAAAATTATGTTTAAATATATTAACTCTATTCAATTTACATATACAATATTGCTTCGAATGGAATTTGAATAAATTGAATTGTTAAATATTATATGTATATTGTAGTCTATAGATATTCTTTATATTTACATCATATTGTGATAATATAATGTAATAATG
Organism: Diuraphis noxia; assembly: GCF_037042655.1. Lineage (NCBI taxonomy): Eukaryota > Metazoa > Arthropoda > Insecta > Hemiptera > Aphididae > Diuraphis > Diuraphis noxia. The sequence continues at coordinate 70,020,630 of NW_028301713.1, forward strand.
GCAATAATATATAAGTGTTATAATAACATAAATTTTAGTTGTATACATAATATTATATATTTTTCATTTTAAACAGAGCATTTGGTCTGGTTTAATGAATGTTCTCTAAATTACTAAATAATATTCATGTTCGTGGTTCAAATTTGACGTAACAACCATCAACTAATTTAAGTGTCATTAAAAACATTAACCTTAGGTCTTCTGGTGTAGGACATCTATCAGACGGGAAAAATTGCATTTTTCTCACTAGTGTGGAAATTACAGTTTTTATTTGAAGCATAGCATATTTGATTCCAATGCAATTTCTAAGCCCGGCGCCGAATGGAATGTATGTATATGGATGTCGACTACTACAAGCGTCGGGCAAGAAGTTGTCCGGGTTAAACTTTTCTGAATTGATGTAATATAATGGACTTGTATGTAAAAATATTGGGCAAATAACTAACGCAACACCTTGAAATTTGTAATTCACATATTTTTAGTACACCGTAAATAATGTTTTTTTTTTTAAATTACCAGCTGGGCATACATATTCTCCTATTTTAATATCTTCATCTAATCTTCTGCCAAGAAATGGTAACGGAGGGAAAAGTCGCAATGTCTCTTTGATTACCATTTCGATATATTTCATTTGTTGAAAATCTTTATAAGTAGGTGGTCTATCATAATTTTCATTCAAAAATATCGATTGTAATTCCTCAAATACCTGAAACATAATTAAATTAATTATACGTAATTAAAAACCTATCAGTAAAATATAATTTGTGCCTTGTTCTGTACGTCCTGATGATGAGCTAACATGAAAATAATACAAGTGATCGCCATAGCAGTTGTTTCTTGTCCTCCTGAAATATTATCAATATTATTTCGAGTAATTTTATTTGTTTATATTTTTTTTAAATATTACAAAAAAATGTAATAACAAATTCTCTTGATGTATCATGTCTATAAATTATAGTTATGTAATTATACTATATACTTATATATATTATATGTATATAATTAATAATAGTATAATGTAAGTATATTATTAGGTATTTATTCAAATAAAAAATAATTATTTATTGAACTAATTTAGTCGATAATATATTAAAAATAATTCTAGATGTTTTAATTGCAGGGACTATAATAACTGATATATTTGACAAAGTATTGTATTGTGTTTTGGTAAATTATTTACCAATCATAACTGTTATAATTTCGTCTCGTATTTGTCCATGGTTCATTTTATGAGAGCTTTCTAAAAGAATTTCCAAAACGGTTTTTGATTTTGGGCAATTGTCTTCATGATCTTTTTCTATTTTTTTCTCACAATTATTTATATTTTGGTTTAATTCAATGATTTTTTTTTTAATTATGTTATCTGTCAATTCGTTTATGACTTTTTGACTTCGATCGTGTTCACGTTTTACTGACGAAAATCGGAATAATGTGTTGTTCAAGTACCATGGATGTGTAATTCTATACTCCCATGCCTAAAATAACCGGTAAATTATTAAAAGATATGAACTTGTTGATATGATCATATGAATAATGGAATATTATGTATTTCACAAAATTTGATAGCGTACTTGCATTGCAATTTGTAGATGCTTAACAAATTGATTGCAGCCGCCTGTTTGAGCATTAAATGTTATACCTAAAGCTGTTTTTCCGATCATTTCCATTGTGGCCATACTAATAGGGCCACTAATATTACATTCATTTGATTTTAACCACTTTTTTTGGAGTATTTCGGCAAGCACGTTTGCTTCTTGGTAAAATATTGGTATAAATGATTTTGTAGATGAGAAATTAAAACCTTTAGTTACCATTTTCCTTAAATAATATAAAAAAATTACTTCGTTTCACATTGTTTAACTTCGAATGACTTAATTAAACTTTATTTTGATGTTTTTTAGTTAATTGGAAAATTAAATTATTGTATAGCATTTCAAATATTTTGTATAAATTACCTGTTATTTTTCCATTTTCCTATGTCGTCAATTGAAAATATTCCTTGGCCCATGATAGACTCTTGTAAAACCATATAATCCTTAGATTTTCTTAAAAATTTGGGATTGCTAATAACTAATTCTATATCTCCAGGCCTCGTAAGTACAATATATAAATTATTAAAAAGCCAGAATTTAGCTATTTGCTTTTCATATCTACAAAATTGTTTAATAAATATCTAAAAATTATATACACAGTACATTTTTATGTCAGTACATTTTAATTTTTATTACGTACTGTAAATCATCAAATTATATATTTGTGATTTCTTATAGATGGTATAATATAAACTATTATAAAGTAATTAAAGTATAATAAGTTCAAAAATAAATTAATAAATTATGTTTATTATAACTGAATATATATTTTATATGAAGTTTGAACTTACATTCGGTATTCTCCTAATATATTTTTGATTAATTTTTCTGGTCCTTGTAACAACAGTGGTAAAATACCAACGAGAAACCATCCATTTGGACCAGGTATTCGATTTGCAAATATTCTATTCTTTCTGCCTTTAAGTATCAATATTACTATACTTATTACCAGTATAGAAAAAAGTATAAAAAAAATTAAATACTCCATACGCATGTTGTATTGATTATTTATAGAAGAAACTAAGATTGATTAAACTGTGTTTTACACATAATATAACACAAATGCGCATAAATATACGTATACATGCATACCTGTCTATAAATATATAATAAACTAACTAACGTTCTTAAAGATAAATTGAGCAAACTGATACAAAAAATAACAAAGTTAAATTAAGACTTAAAACAAATAGAATATTTAATATTGTGTTGTATTAATTAGTAGTGATAGCATAATATAGTAATCGAAAAGTAACTTATTGTTTAAGTAGACTATACATAAGATCCTGCTTAGGTAACTCATGATTTTGCTTCTGTTGCTATTTTTTGTCTATCTTTGATAATATATGTTTTTATGTCTATACGTGACCTATTAACATACCATATATTTCAACAGTTGAAAAATAATTTATTACTGCATCAGCATTGTATACTAATTTACCAAATATTCAACTATTATTATCTACCTTTATTTGTTAAAATGTTAAACATATTATTCTTGCCACTTGGGAGTTACTTCAAAGAGTTTTATTAAAATTTAACAAAAACAAGCTATACTTAAAATTTTAATATAAAATTTTACTAATAATATCTATGCCCCCTGTTTTATCAGAAATATGGCACATTACACCAACTTCCAAATTCCTATCATAAAAATTGCATAAAAATATTATGGAATAATTTTCAAATATTAATTGTATTTGAGTTATACAAATTACAAGTAACACAACATTATCATCTATCTGAACTCCCTCAATATGAGAGGAGGGCTTTATATTTTTAGCTGCTCATGGCAAATTTTATTTAAGCTGATCCTATTTAAAAGTTAATTTGTTCAGGGAGATGAGATAAAAATAAAAATTTAAACAAATGTGATGAAAAAATACAAGTTATATTTTATAACCGAAATTAAACACTATTATACATTCAAACAAAATATTAAATAAACATGTTATTTCAAAACAAAACTTCTACAATATTGATTATATTGATTAAACATTTTTAGATAGTATTTTTAAAGTTTTCAAGCATATTTTGTTTTTGATAGACATCAAATATATTGGTTCCAATATTTTATCTAATCCCAACATAAATCTTAGCTTATAGCTTAACTTAATTTTATTAAACTTAATCGGTTCATTTCATATTTTTATATGCAATAGGTACCAACGTCGAAGTGATATCGCTACACCATAACGTCGAGCGCGTCAAAACGGTCGCTAAACGTTACGAGTCTGGCTTGGTGTGGATGGACGCGCGTAGCGGCGGCGTTAACTGGATGACACTGCACCCGGATGTTGTAGTCAACCGGTTCCCGAGGGACGCTAATGCCGCGTTGAAGTTGTGTGGCAACACTCTGGCTGGACAATCCGAGTTCAACAATTACTACCCGAGGGCGTATCCGGCGTGCACCGAAGGGATTCATGCTGATAGCTTCGTCGCAGATTACTCGCTAACCGCTTGTGTGTCGTTACTGCGAGCATTTGTGAATAGTGATCATCACACCATGTGCGCCAAAAACGGTCAGGTGAGTGTACCAGCAAAACTGCTTATTTTGGTAATAGCTAAAGTATAGTGATTTAGTGATAACCGAAATTATTAATAGTTACACGTTAATTTAAATGAGTTTCTAATTTTCTATATTTTCTATAACAATTTTATTAGTCGACTATATAAATTATATGATTTGTTTAGTTTATACGTTTCCAGATGACATATTTTTCATGTATTATTCGTTTTTTATTTTATTATTTTTTTTGTTAGTCCATTTCATTGCTTGCTGGGTTAGCATAAAATTTATCGCACAATATTGCGTCATTCAGAACACTTTTTAGTTTTGTATATAGTCATCTAAAAGTGTTGAAGCACGATATATTTTTAGTTATTTTAGACAAATAAGTTGCTTTCCAACGTCCTAATGTTGTTTTGAATGTATATATTAGTTTATTAGCTTCTAATCTAGGTTATGTAGGAAAAATATTTTACACGCCAATGACGCCATGAATGCTCTTAGCTATTTTTTATTAAACCAGTTAAGTATATAGGTAACTGCTTTTCTATAAATTATGTGTCAAGAATATTTTGTCATTGAGTAAGTTGCTGTAATTTTATTTTATCTGTATTACATTTAAATACCTACTTAAAACAAATAAGAAAATAAAAAAATAATTTGAACGATTTGCATAAAAATGGTGTTTTTTGTACCTACCTGTAGTGTACCTAGAAATACTATAATACGTAATTGCTTTTGTATTCTATATATTAGTTTCTACCCGTAATTTAGTTTATAACATATATTTCTAATTCATGACATCGCAGGTTCCTCTTTCAGCACTTAACTTCGCCGCGATTAAATGTCACCAATACTTGACGGACGGCAGATCGCTAAGTGTGGCGTCGTTTCCAGGGAAGGGCGCTGATTGGGAAAAGTTTTTCGAACATTACTATAAGATCGTACACGACAGGCGGAAGTTCACAGTGCCAGTATCGGTCGATGACGAGGAAGAAGCGCTGCGCTATTTGGCAATGTCTAGTGGCAAGTTGGTTGACCAGTTGACCCAGGAGAGGCCTCAGACGGTGATGGACGGTTACGAGAACGTGTGGATTGTCAAGTCTTCAGTGGCTCTGCAGTCCGGACGGCCAGTGATGCTGAACAAGATCGGTGACGTGCTGGATCGTTGCGCGAGGGTGGGCGGTGCCAATCACATTGTACAGAAGTACATCGAGACGCCATTGCTGCGCAATAACGTCAAGTCAGACGTCCACACATGGATCGTGCTCTCGACGCTTGACAATCGGCTGACGGTGTGGTTGCACCGGACGTGCGCCGTGCAACCGTACCCGCACGAGTTCTCGCTGCACCGGGGCGGCACCAATGCCGGTCATTTCGATCGGCTCAAGACTGGTGGGCTGCACGGGATGCTACGGCCGACGGCACTGACTTGCAGCCTCAAGCAGCTCGTGGAGACGATACGGCATGGCAAGAAAACTGGAGAAAAAAAGCAGAAGAAACGGCGGCATCAGCAGCTGCAACAGGTGGCGGTGAACGATGACGGTGAAGACGGACACGGCGTCTACTCGGCTGTTAGACGGTCCGTGGTGTCGGCGATGACCGCGGCCACGACGGCCGGTTCGCTCGACCTGAGGCCCAACTGTTTGGAACTGTTTCGTGGTACGTTCGTCCTGGGCGACGACACGCGACCGTGGCTGATCGACATCGTGTCGGACGACCCGTGTATGGACGCTGAGTGTAACAGAGAGGGAGACCGTGCGACGCCATCGATCATTATAGCACGGAGCGTGGCGCGTGGTGTGGCCAAGATGCTGGTGGACGGCGGTCGCGGGCGGACCACCCGGATAGGCATGTTTGATATTGTGCATGAGTGTTCAATGCCAGCCGGCGCTGTTATGTATGTGCCACGGCCATTCGCCGAGTCCGCTCCTACGTACACCAAGTACAAGTTGCTGGCCGGCAGGACCAACCAGCCACGCGGCCACATGTCCACACGTGTTTCCCACAGTGAGGTCTATCGCCAACACCACTGGTGGGACGACGACTCCATTAGCACTTATGTGCAGATGATCAGTGCAGCCGACGTCGAGGATCAACCACAGACGCGCTCTCCGACGGTCGGCGAGAAGGTGGCGGTGACGGAAAACGATGCGGATCAGTGCTCAGTAGACGACGTGGAGCTGAGCTCAGAACTGATTTTTGGGTCGACCGAAGACCGCGACTCTTGCGACCCAGGCAACACCCGTCGGTGCTTGAAGCTGTTGAAAAAGTGTAAGACGAAAATCTCGTCCGTGCAATGGCTATGCAAGTCTATCATACGCCGAGAACACAACAACAAGAAACGTAATGCTTGACAAAACTCAGATTTCGCAAACGCCAACTTTTAAATGTATATGATTATATTATTATTATTTTGTTACTATATAGTATAGTTCAGCAGAACTATCCATGATGTTGGTTAACTCATTATTTCAAAAAGTTTTAAATTTTTTGAAACATTATTATTTTACATAATTTTACTATATCATTATAATATATCGCTTAAGAAAAAATAGATGAGTTTTAGATTCATGGCATTTACCACATGATTTTTAAGGTAAAGTATGTCTGGTTTATTTTTAATTTTTTTTTTTTTACATCAGTCGTCACTTTTTGAAATAATAAAAATACTTCAATCTCTAATTTTGAGGATGGTTTCTGGTAATAAATTAGACTCTGTTGGAAGTTCAAGTAAAAATATATTTAATTTAATATGATATTTTATCATACTACAATTTTCAAAATAATTTGTCTCTATTATTATAATTTTCAACTTTTTTTCGATTTATGTTTAATAAATATTCTGTTTTTTTTTTTTTTAAATAGCTTTCAGATTTTTGAACGACGTCGTCGAGTTAACATCTTCTGGGGCAGCTACTGCAGACCTACGCCGGTTAAACCAAAGTTGCAGTCAAAATGGGGAGATTCATGTCATCCACGTTGATCCACTATGATCGAATATGTCTCGAAGTTTAGAAAAATTTAATTTTTATTTTCATCATCAAATGACGACTGATCAGTATAAAAACACAAGATCAATCAAAATACGCACTATGCGCGCGCACATAGAAGTGTTAAAATGTTAAATACAATTTATTAACAATAGAGTGTATAAACAATTTTGAAATCTGTAAAGTTTAATCTAATGCAGTGGTCGACAACCTTTTTAGACTCTCGGGCTACATTCATCAATTAAAAAAAGTTCCCGGGCCAGACAAAAATAAAAATTTTATATTACAAATTATTTACTAAGAAAAAAAAAACTGTTTAAATATATTTATATAATATGATTTTTTTTTGATATGATATTCAATTAAAATTCGTTGTAGAATTTAAAGTGGGCCGTATATAATAGACTCGTGGGCCACCAGTTGCCGACCACTGATCTAATGCGATATTTAATGTGAATGTATTAAAATAATTTTTAATTTTTAATTATTACAATACTAGCATACCCGCCTTGGCTCCGCCCTAGCGTGAGTGTAAGGAATCACAGATAGAGTAGGTTGCAAATAAATCTAGAATACGCAGAAATTATTCAAACAATTTTTTATTAATCTACTGTATACTAAGCAAAAAAAAAGTTTACCTCATTAAAAAAAAATGAAATTTACAAAATTTCTGTATACACAATATTTTTTGTTTTATCCGTCGCTGACAGTAAAATAAATTGATTCACGGGATTTCCAGCTTTGGAGAGAGCTACGTTTGGCTGATCATGCGAAAAACAATCTTCGCGTAGATCATTTCTCATACATGTAAGTGTCTGCTTTTGCAACTTATTGATAGTGACTGCAAAAGAAACTCTAATTGGAAATTGCACTCTTTTGAACTTAATCGTCAAGTCTGAAGGAATCAAAGGAATTTTTGGAATAAAAGCAAGCTCCCCAGCAGCTAGATCCGTAAGAATTGTAGTTTCGATCACATTATTATACGCAAAGCCGTAACTTGCAACCGAACGCGGTTGCTCAATCTCAAAGGGTTAAGATTTTGAAGCAACATAATCGGAGTTCCTATTTTCAATCGTAACTTGTACTGTGGAAATCCAGGGGGTCTAATGAATTAAGAAATTCGGTTAGAAAATTCATTGCTTCAGCAGCCGGCATCGAGTCTAAAGCAAGATATTCTCTCAGTGTGCCCGGAAACATCTCTAAAATAGAGTAAAAAAAAATTATATATATGTAATACGTGCGATAAAAATCGTGCTTGGTGCTTGCCCAAAATATACCTTTTTATTCCTATTAGGAAGTTAATAAATAATTAGTTATTATTAATCAAAATAAACGTACAGAGTGTATACCTATATATTATATTATTATATTGTTTTAATAATAATTGTTGTTATAAAAAATATAAATAAGTTAGTTAAAAATTTAACTAAAAAGTTTTCTAGAAAATATGTTCTAAAAATAGAAAATTATAAAAAATAAATAAAATATTATTATACTATTATAATTCGGCAGATCAGCCCACCAATCCGAATACTCAAATTGCCGAATATGCAGACGACAAAGTCATATTATCCTCTCACACCAACCCGGAATTAGTTTCAACCTCTCTCCAAAACCACCTAAATGACCTATCATACTAGTACTCTCACTGGCGTGTCAAAATAAACGAAAGTAAATCTGTACACACTACCTTTGCCCTCCGCCACAGCCAACCTCCTCCAGTGCAAATAAACAACAAACTCCGATATAGCTAAATATCTAGGTCTAATTTTCGATAAACGTGGGCTAAACACATTCATGCAACAAAAATTAAATTAAACAAACGACTCTACGCTCTCAGACCCATCCTTGGTAAATTCTCAAAACTATCCCTCCGAACCAAAATTCACATATATAATCTCCTCCTTAAACCAATATGGTATACAGGTCTGGGGCACTGCCAAAAAATCAAACATTCAAAAAATCCAAGTATTCCAATCCAAAATCCTTAGACTTATTACCAACTGTCCTCCTTATATCTCAAATCACACCCTACACACAGATCTCCATATTCCTAAAGTCACTGAAACAGCCAAGTTATTTTACTCCAAATTCAGAAACCGCCTTCATAACCACACAAACCCTCATATTAAAAAATTACTATCCATCTCCATCCCTGGAAATCCCCCAAGAAGACTCAAGCGACAATGGCCTCGAGATCTTATAAATTAAAATCATTAATCATAAAATCATAAATAAATTGTAAATTCACGCCGAAGTGCCTTCGCTGGTTGGTTCTTCCCTCAAGACATTCAAGCTCATTAATTATAATTTTAAAAAAAAAACCATAATTTATGCTTATTGTTCTTTTTTTTTATGTACAGATTGTATAATTTCTAGATTAAAAAAAAAAATATTATTATAATAATAATAGTGCGTGATTTGGTTCATGAGTCGGTAAAGTTCAATACGGTGTTAAGTATATTTTTTCTTTGCCTGGAGTACATATTGTGTACAGGGTACGTAGCAGTGGTGGCTCCAGGATTTTTTGCTAGGTAGGGCCAATGGGAGGTCAACAATTATAAGGTAGGGCCACCAAAAAATGAGATTTTAACAATAAATAAATAAGAATTAAAAAAAACAAATAAAATGAGCTAATTACTATATTTAAAAACTTTAAATGATTACAATACTATAACAAAACTACTTTAAAATAATTCTACGATTGCTATGTGCGTCTGCGAACTTATTTATTATTTCATCAATGTCTAATGCAGTGTTTTTCAACCTTTTTTTATGTTACCACCCCCTTGAGTAGAAATCAATTCTTTAACGCTCCTCCTCCCCCTTGGATTAAGAGCGCTTATAGGTACTGCTTATTATAACAGAATTATCATCGAATCTCTTATCTAACTCATTTGTTATTTTGTCTAAAATACAATAGAATATTCCCGATCTAAATTCGTTTTCTTCTATTGGCACTTGTTTTTCTAGTGCTATTTTCATATACCAATTTTTCCATGTTTATGTTTTCCCAATTTTTAACCTCTATCTCCTTTGCTCAATGTTGGCTGACGGTTTCTTTCTCTAAGCGCAGTCCATTAGTTTACAGGTCTATAATGATAAATTGGTAGTAATAAGTAATAACTTATATCGAATACGATACTATCTTAATAGGTAGGTACGCTCTATTCGTTCTAACGAAAACCAATAAATTATTAATACAAGTAGGAGTATTATTTATTCTAGGAATAATATCAATAATTATCATATTATAATATAATTTAGAAGTATTTATATTGTTAATGTAATAATGTTAAATTACATACTGTGAACAAAATACAAATACCATTATTTAATATTTTCTGCTTATGAAAAATGACTATATTATTATGTCTAAGGTCAGGTTAGTGGTAGGACCACTGGTAGGGCCATGGCCCGTCCCTGGCGCCGCTACTGGTACGTAGTCACGCCGAAGGCAAAATTTTGATTATCAAAAAGAACTTGATGCTTCAAAATGCGAGGCTGCAAGAGACTACTGAACGACAGAATCGATTATCGAAAACGGCTTGGCGTAATTCAACCGTTCGTGCGCTAAAGACGGGTATGCCAGTACTATAATAATTAAAAATTAAAAATTATTTTAATACATTCACATTAAATAACGCATTAGATTAAACTTTACAGATTTCGAAGTTGATTACACACTCTACTGTTAATAAATTATTGTATTTAACATTTATATGTGCATGCATAGTGCATATTTTGATTGATCTTTGGTTCTTTATACTGATCAGTCGTCATTTGATGATGAAATTGAAAATGAAATATACTATCGCTATCTGCAGTTGTCTATCAGACCTTTTTCGTAGGTTTATTATCTTGTGTATAAATATAATATATAATATAATAACAATAACAACAATAATAATTATGATAATAATAATAATAATAATAATAACAATACTAAAAATGATAATAATAATAATAATAAAAATAATAATAATAATAATAACGATATGATAGGTACTAATAATAATAGTAAACCGGGTTTACAATTAAACCGTGTAGGTACAAAAGTTGAGCTCAGCCCAACTTCTCTGGTAGATCATGATAATTGAATGATACCATGGTTACAAATGGTTAATCAGAACGCCGTAGCTGAGAACTCGGTTTAATATAATATTAATAATAAAAATAATTATGTGTTTTCGACCAGCTTGGTATATAAAATGTGGTAGCCACCGCAGCAGCTGGTATTACTCCGGTTTCCGCGGCTCAACTTTAACATAACAACCGTCAGCCAGTTTGAGAGTGGTCAAGAATATGAGACGCAGTCGGTCCGGCGTCGGGCACCTGTCAGACGGCAGGAACCTGTGGTGGCGGACCAACGTGGACGCTATCGTCTTCATCTGCAGCATGGCGTACTTGAAACCGATGCAGTTTCGGGGTCCGACGCTGAACGGGATGTACGCGTACGGGTGCCGCCCTTGACATGCTTCCGGCAGGAAGTTGTCCGGATCGAACGCGTCCGGGCCGCGGGCTGTTCCACCGTAGTGCAGCGGACTTGAATGCAGGAACAACGGGCTGATGACCAGCGTGGATCCTATATAATGCATTCGCGTAAGTGATATTTTATTTCACAGTATTATAATTAGCATATATAACGTATTTTCTGTGAGTAGGTACATACCAACTAACCGATTTTTTATGACGTGGTTTTCGCATAAATTAAAAATACAGATTTTATTGTTGTTTTCGTCAAAAATATTACAGCAGAAAAAGACATACTTATGTAGTTTTAAGTGAAACATTTAGGTAGATATATCAGGGTGGTACAATTTTCTTTATTATTGACGACGATGCATGCGTTTTAATTTGTTTGTTATGTTTTCAGTCATTACAAGCATATACATTTTACGACATAAATGTGGTGATTTTTCTGGTAAAATAATTTTAAGCAAATATAAAAGATATTTATTTTTCGACCCCCTTCCATTGATAGTTGTCAAAAGGGTGTGTCTTATAATCGCGGTCGTCCATTTATAAAGGCACCTATAGTGATATTATTTTTCTAAACTGGATTTCAGGTGTACTTAGTAAATTGTTCTTTATTTCTCTCATTACGTAATTTAATATATTTTCTTGTTTTTTCTCATCCGAGAATTCCTTAAGAATTTAAGGGGCTAACTATAAGCTCCCACTAACCCAGAGTATATAAAGTCTAGTCTAGCACTGCTCTGTAGTGTATGCATCCCTCTTAAAAGCGTAAAATATAATATAGATTATCAACGTCCTACTATATTACGTCCTGTAAAAGCTGTAGTAGCGCATAAATATATAGACACCATCATTCGTCAAAACTTATGCAACATACCAGCTGGGCATAGGTGATTTCCGATTGTCATATCTTCGTCCAGGTGTCTGCCGAACACTGGAAGCGGGGGAAACAGCCGCATCGTTTCTTTGATCACCCGTTCGAGGTACTCCATCTGAAGCAAATCATTATACGTTGCCGGTCTATTACGATCTCCGGAAAATATTGATTCCTGCTCTTTGAAAACCTGTAAAATACAAATACACAGATCAAATGGGTTTGTAAATTAATGCGCAATTTAGAATTTACTCATAAATGTTATGTCAGATGTTCGGGGTGTTATTAGGTTGTTTAAGGTACCACTTACAGGGGGTGGTTAGAATGCAATTACTACTACAATTTACGTTTTACTACACATAGCTCGCACCACGTGTGTTGTATGTAAACTCATACGTTGTCTCTCAAATACTAGACGTTTTCGCCATAAGTTATAATTTTTTTATTAGTTCAGGTAGAATATTTTTGTTTCACGCTTGTTTATATATATTTACCTTGTCTTGTACGTCTTGATGATGAGCCAACATGAAAATCACGCAAGCATTCACCAAAGCAGTTGTTTCTTGTCCTCCTATATTCGCATGTTTATATTATATATAAAAAAAGACATAGGTACGTTATACAATAATATAAATTACTATTTAGTAATTAGGCATACATTTTAAAATATGTATTGAAAAAATACTATTTTACGAGAATGAACGACTGTGATATCTATAATAAAAAAATAAAATGTATATTATACATCATAATCATATTTGTGAAGCCAAACATCTTATTAGGTACACATATATACAATGATTATTGTCATATTAATTAGGCAGAAATTCGATACTTTTAGAAACTATTGTTATAATTAGATATATTTTTTATGATAGACTCACTGTTATACTCACTAATTATTATTATTAAATATATATTGTCAGAGAAGTTCATAAGAAATTAAAAAAAAAAAAAAATATTGAGAATATAATATCATAGGTATTTGACCTTATCCATAGGTTTTTGTTATTATTATTTTACTGTAGTAAACATAATTTATATACGTTGCGGTAAGATTTCAACCGTATAATAATAAATAATAGTTCATTAATACCTATATTTGATTATCATTAATATTTCTCATTCATTTCCTACGGTTATTAAGGCTTTTATGATTCACTAAAAAATCACGATATTTCCCATATTGTAGGCAAATAACATTAATGACTGGTGAATATATTCTGATGGTCTGATGCAATTAGCGTCGTTTTCCGTAACATGAATAGGCGGTACTAGTAATAAATAATTATTACTTATTAGTTTGAAGTTAAAATTTAAAATGCATTTATATTGTCTGTAATTAGCCGTTGCTTACTCACAAACGGTGAGTCACAGTGCTGCTCGCCGGTGCTCATCCATTTAGGGGTTTAGACTTTAGACGTACGTAATAAGTAATAATCAGTAATAATAACGCAGCATTCGTCTTCATTGGACAATAACGTTAAAAGCAATGTTTTGGTCTTTCCTTAAAAAAATATTATTTTCAACAGTACTAACAAACAGATCATCAGTCAGATTATTTTGTAGTGGATCGGGGATCATACAAGCATTGTAATAAGACACAGTTAATCAGACACACAGTACCTAAAACGTTAGTACAGTAGCCCAGTCACCCAAACATTGATGAACTGGACATGGGTGTGATATAGGCATAGGTGATAGGTATGATAGGTATAGGTATACTCACCAATCATGACTGTTACAAGTTCGTCTCGCATTTGCTCGAGAGACATATTTTCATGAGAGTTCTCTAGAAAAATTTCAGTGAGCGTCTTCGTTGTTCGTCCAATGTCGTCGTCATCTGGATTCACACCTTTCTCGTGTTTCGATTTGCTTAGCTCCAAAATTTTCGTTTTGATTATTTCGTCAGTGAACTGGTTGATGATTTCTTGACTACGATCGTGTTTTCGTTTAATCGATGAAAACTGGAATATTGTATTGCTCAAGAACCATGGGTGTGTTATCCTATATTCCCAAGTCTAAAATTATAATACATCAAAATATTTATATCATATGTATACCAAATAAGATAACCATATGCAAAAGGAACGAAAACAAAAATTATCAGAAGAGTGAGCACTAAAATCACACGGTGAAAAAAAACCTGCAGGTAAAATGTTTTATAGTCATTAATCAATGAACAATTTTATTTTTAGAAAACTTAATTACAAAAACTAATAAGTCTTTTCCGAATTATACGTGTAGTATAATATTCCTATATATAATATAGGCAAGTACTACTAAAAGATAAGATAATTAATAATTGTGTAACTTTTGTTGTTAAAATGAAGTTAAATTATCAAAATTCGACATCTTTACATTGCGAATAATTGCTGTTGTAAAATTGTTTTGTCAGCATATGTTTTAATTAAATTTTTGTTTATCGTCTTAAATAGAATTTCATTTCCCAGGAAAAATACGTAAGCATTTATAAATTTATTATATCTGTTGGAAGTTAAAATTGTGTAATTTCATGTGCGTTTTAGTGTTATTCACGCGTAGGGTTTTAGAAAAAATGTAGATGCCTACGATTGAGTTAATAATTATGCATTGTACTATTTGTACCTATTTCATCAATGTTGGCTATAATAGAGTTTGTATTACTGTAACATAAACAGGTACCTACCTATTTAAGAAGTATATTTAATTACTTAAGCGAACTATCAGTTATTTATTAATTTTCTTAATGGGTATTTTTGGGTAGCAAATACTACAGCATGTTACAGTTAAACTGGAAAATAAAATTACTATAAATATTATTATTATTATAATCATACGTGCATCGCTGTTAGTAAATTTTCGACAAATCGATTGCGGCCTCCCTTTTGAGCGTTGAATGTGACCCCCAGAGCTGTTTTACCGATCATTTCCATCGTGGCCATGCTGACTGGAACGCTGATGTCACATTCTTTCGATGTCGAGTCACTGTTGTTTTTAAGTATTTCGGCAAGAACCAGCGATTCTCCATAAAATATGGGTATAAATTCTTTTAACAGTTTAAAACTAAAACCTTTAGTTACCAATTTTCTGAAAGTCAAAAAATGATTGTGGTGTATTTAAATATCTGACGTGCTGGTTTTATTTACTATTATATTTTAGGAAACTCGCACATGCTTTTATTTTAATTTTCAAATCTATAATAGCAATATAGCAATGATATGGTGTAATATAATTTGGTACCTGTTAACCTTCCATTTATTTATGTCATCGATCGTAAATATTCCTTGTCCCATAATGGACTGTTGCAAAACCATGTATTCCTTGGATTTTCTTAGAAATTTTGGATTCGTAAGAACAAATTCAATATCTTCCGGCAAAGTAAGAATAATGTACAAATTATTTAACAACCAAAGTTTAAATAATGATTTTTCGTATCTAAAACATAGATTATAATTTATTAAAACCAAAGAAGATTAATTAGTTAATTCGAAATCATACATTCATACAATCATACGTGAATACTTATGAATAAAATAATAAAAATAATATTATAGGTATACAATATATTCTATAGGTACTGGTTATAGTATTATATATTTATAAATATGCAAGTTAAATTGGTATTATTAAAAATTGCTGATGCAAGAAGAGGCTACCATTAAATTTCAAACTTAACATTTATAAAATAATTGTTTGCATATGTTCCCAGTCTAATGAGGTTAAAAAAAAAAGTTTTAAGAAGATGGATTCTTATTTACTTATTATTTAAATTTAATTTCAAATACAATTTTGTAGCTTAATATTTTAATTTATTTAATTAATAACCTAATCAATTAAAATATGACGTGATTTTTTTCAAACTTAAAATATACACAAAAATAATAATTCATTAGATCGCTTAAAATTATTTTAAAATTAATAATAATACACAGAAGTGTATAGTTTTTTATTTGATAAGTTTCTTTATGATTTGGGTACAAAACTCACGTTCTGTATATATTTTGTGCGCTTTTAATTTTTTGTTCAGCTCCTTGTATAGCCAACGGTAATACGCCCACCATAAACGATCCTTCTGTACCCGGTATTTGGTTAGCTAATATCCTTCTTCTTCTGCCTTTAACGCTTATTACTATTGAAGCAATCGCCAAAACGGCCAACAGTATCGTGAAAGTTAGCAGCCACATATCTTCACGATCAGTTGAAATTAATTTTACAATTATCTGTAAACGTATCTATATAAAATAATATATTAGTCATATCGATCGTTTAAAGGCAATGATAGAAATAGTAAAGAAATTGCGAAGACAAGAAAAAATTGTATCCATGGCTATTGGCTATATAGTGATATAGCCATGGGGGGGGGATTGAGATTTCGCATTTCCCACCCTTATTATTATTACACAAACAAAACATAAAACCACAACCAACAGACATTTCATAACTCATTATACCTGCTTAGTGTTTACTTTAAAATACTCAACCATAATCCATAAGCATGTGTACTGTGTAGGTTGTAGACTGTAGCAGGCAATTGGGGTAATACTGGTTTTTTTTAATGGATCAATTTAAAGTATAGTTTTAAATATCCCTAGATATTTTTTGTTTAAATATTTTTTGTCTGAAATGTTTAAAATTAATTCAAAATTGTAACTATTTCGAACTTTTTATGGGTTCGATAAAATATTTGAAAATTTAATTGGTACTCAGTTACCCTGCAACCCCCATCTACTAATCACACGCACACACATGCTAAATACTGTTTATAAGTTCATGGTAAAACGACTCGCAGAATCAAGACGTAATAATAACGCTATATAATGGCAAGTTAACCCTATAGTGAAATAAATAATAATAATTGAATGTAGGTATACAGATAATTAATTCATATTTTATTACTCCTTTTATATAATTGTATTCCTGCAAACATATTATGTATCTATAATTTTTTTTTTTTTATTAAAAGAAATAACCCTCGGAAATTTGGCCATTGGGATAAGATGCATTTTTTTTTTTTTCGAAAGGTGTTACATAATAATAATAGAAAAGGTTTAATAACAATAAATGTCTTAATTATAATTTGAGTATAATTATAATAAGATTGTGTTTTTCTAATGGTGAAATAAGTTTATCCTGGAGGAACACGAATATGTCCGGTGATTGAAGAACAGGTCCCAGTTTGTCGTATAAATCGCTGGTAAGATGATTGCGATTTCTTGCCTCGAGGTATGCAATACATTACGTGAGAATGTGTATCTATAATTGTCAGGAGTTAAACTTACTTTAAAATGTTGCCTATTTCTGATAGAAGATTTGTCAATAACAGATACGGGGGGGCGCTGAAATATTTTGATGTGCTAATCTTACACGACACTTATATAGTTATACCTAGAACAATTTAACATTTAATTAAGTAAAACTTAAATGTAACAATATATTTGACTTTACCGATAATACACGGAGCTAGCGAAGACACTGCATCGACAATCGTATTTTGTTGTGGTTCAGAAGATTATTATTATAAATTTAGCGAAGTTGTAAAAAATAGTTAGGTGTGATGGTACTCCGTGGTGATACAGAACAAATGAAAGATGACGCATAGGTCTTGTCATGTGTCGAGTGTACAATGTACATATAAGTATAATGTTTAGGTATATTATAGTAAAATATAAATACCATAATGGTGGAGAACCACCATTACACGTGTAGAATATTAAATCATGAATATTATAATATTACTATACCTACTTAAAGAACGGGTAGGTAACGCGTTAATATTTAATATCTTATGTTTACATACCTTAAAATGTTTGATGAGTTTTCCAATATATTTTTCGTTTGCCCATGCAAAATGAACTTGAAGCAAAAGTGTTCATCTATTTTTTTGTTATTGAAAATATAAGCAGTAACGTCTTCTTATTCGAACTGAACAAATAAATTAACTATTTATTGTTTTATCTGTTTGTTAATTTTAAGGTATTATGTACTCAAGAGTATGAACTGAAACTGAATAATAAAATTTAAGAATAATTTTGAAGTACAAATTGAAAATGAATTACCATCATAAACAAAATTGATTATTAATCGAAACCATCTATATTCGTAACGCATATCTAACAGTAAATATTATTAATAGTTTTAAATATGATAGATTTATACACGACAAGATTAATATAGTATATTATATCAACGAAAATTATTTTTTATTGGTGAAACTCCGATTAAGTGTGTTATACAGAGAACTTATCTTAAAAATGTTGTATACTAATATGTGTGCTTGAACACCATTAAACTCGACCAGTTTAAACATTAAAATACAATAGAAATCAATATGTATGGTGTGTTCCATTACAAATATACGTATTTTGCTCTCATAAAATTTAAATCGCATGCAATCATTATTGATTACATTAACGATAAAGATCAAAGGTTTCTAGAAGATGGCCTAGTTATAATTAGTGTCAATAAACTGTTTTTTGTAAATATGCTAATAGTCGACACATTTTGGGAATAGGTACAAATGATTAATGTACAAACTGGTTTTTACGGTATTCAGCTCGGACCATGATCTACATAAGGTTTTGCAACTTTTGGTATCTGAGTGGAGTGTTAATGATTTAAAATTTTGTTTTTATTTTTGTATGTCATCACGTTTTGGAGTAAAAAAAAATTCTTCAATCTTCAATTTTGATTACTTGTAGTGATGGTTTATAATAATTAAGAAAAGGTAAAAAACAATAAGGAATGACAAGAATTGACACCAATTATGGAAAAACTCGATTTTTCACTCTGCTGTACAGTTTAAGTTTCGATTGTATCTATCATTGAATCAATGACCCAATAGTTACTGTGACGGATGTCTTAAATTGATTCATTGCCGTCTTATACAGTAGAACGGTGGTGCGAATATATTAGTGGTATAAATATAGGCACCCTTTAAAAGTTTAGTTTTTTTTATTTATACAAGGTATTTATTATTTGTACGAAGGCCCAATAAGCAAATTGTATTAGTTTATTTGTGTGAATAAGCTATTTAAAGGAAGTAATCAATCATCTTATGACACTATCTAAAATATTAAAATTATACCTATACCTACAGTAAATAATGATATAGTCATTAATGAAGTTTCGCTAAGATCTTGCATTATTTGCTAGTTATACCTGCGTTAAATGTGATAGAATTCCGTATTATTATATAATGGGTTATGGACCACGAAATAAAACAAAAAATTCCGTATATACATCATATATATATGTACCTGTGTATGTATGTATGTATGTATGTATACGTATTGCGTGTGTATGGTGTGAGTGTAAGTCTTATAAAATATACCGAAACATAAATTAAACTATTGTTATTCCTACAAATTTAATCTCAATTTCATAAGCACAACAATCATGTGTTTTGCGTGGCCTATAGGCTATAGCCTAGGTATAATATAAATAAATATTAGACTTGTACTTGCATCTTATAACTATGATATGCATGGTTTACACCGGTATAAACATTTTTTTTTCATTGCATACAATGTTCTTTTAAATATCGATCTGCACTTATATGAGTTTAAAATTAAAAAATTTTTATGGCCAAAAGTTAAACTATAAATTTTCTTTTTTTATAAGATCCAAAGATTAAAATATAATAATTTATAAAATCGTCATTGATTTGGTTGCTGTAAATTGTAAAATACTTAAATTTTAAGGCCATACGATGTTTTAACTTGATTCATATATTATACCCTCATCCCTCAAATCTTATTTATTTTAAACACCTATAATATACATTTTCACTGTTTTTTCTGTAAATTTGTAACTAACTATGTTATTTCTAAATGCTTTGTTTTTATTCAATATTTCGCATTAGTTAAATATTATTCATTAGCATGTGGTTATAAGTGTGAATGTCAATTAGCACCTACAGTATTCCTATATTTTCTTTGATTTATATGTATTACTTGTTTGTCTGGTTGTCGTCATGCTCATTTCCATTAGTTGAGTCATATAGGGCTAGATAATTCTAGAAGAATAATTAAAATAATATAAATGTACCTATAAATAAGTATAATATGAACCACTCATTATTTCAAAAAGTATCAATGTTTTTGAAAATATTTTTTTACAAAGTTTCATGTTGTTAAAAAAACAACGTTTTTATTAAAAAATTATGTTTTTAAATATTTTTTATCCTTATAATTTTTTAAGTTTTTTACTTTTTTGAATGACAACCTAGAGTTTTAATTTCATATTCCAAAGCAGAATATTTTTCTAAGTATTTTGATACGTAAAAATCGAATTTTGGACGAGTAGTTTATGAGTTATAAGTATTTAAAGTTTAGATTGGCGGAGTGGAGTGGTACGGGGTTGCCCCGCAAAATTTTTGTCCACTACTCCGCTTGTCTAAACTTAAAATACTTATCTCATAAACTACTCGTCCAAAATTCGATTTTTACGTATCAAAATACTTAGAAAAATATTCTGCTTTGGAATATGAAATTAAAACTCTAGGTGGTCATTCAAAAAAGTAAAAAACTTAAAAAATTATAAGAATAAAAAATATTTAAAAACATAATTTTTTAATAAAAACGTTGTTTTTTTAACAACATGAAACTTTGTAAAAAAATATTTTCAAAAACATTGATACTTTTTGAAATAATGAGTGGTTCATGATAAAAAAATCACCCTGTATATATATATGTAATATTAAATAATAACAACGCAATAATTGTAAACAAAAAATGATAAACAAATGTTTTGAATTACATTATTATCCTAAATTCTTTTTAACTCTTTTTTATTTTTTACAACATTTTTGGTATGGACTTAAGAGTATAAACATGGATAAAATATCTATAAAATCATTTGGTACCTATTAATATTAATTAATATATTATATATTATAATTATTAATACCTACTAACAGACTAACAATAATAATAATAATAATAATATTTTTTTTTCAAAATCAAATCATTGAAAATTAAAAAATTATTAATGATTAATAATTAACTTAAAATAATTATTTCCAAGAAAAAAACTGTATAATAAATGCCAAAAATACTCAATCGTATGATAATTTTTTATTGATTTAAATAAAAATGTAAAGATACATTTTAAAAATACATGAATATAACAGTTTATTATAAATCAACACAATCTAGGCGAATGTTTTTCTGCAAGACGAGGATTCAATTACCTACTATTATAAAAATAAAGGAATTTTTTTTCAAATCAAAAATAATTTTAATACATTTCATTTTAAATGCTCATCAAGAATTTTTTCAGGCCATGGATCCTCGGAACTACTCATAAAGTACCTAATATTCCGAATTGAATGCAGAAATATCGGCGGTGATGGCGGTAAGTGTAATGTAGTTGTGTAACTGCAAACATGGACGTATAGTTTTTGTTAGTTCAGTAAGTGCAGTTCGGTTTACGTATTTTTTTTTTTTGTATTTAAATGTACTATATATTATATATATGTGTTGACGCAATGAACGAAATCTTTTTTAATTTGATTTTTAAATTCAAAGCGTGTAATCATCTTTTCCGAGCATAATAACATGTAAATTTCGGCAACGTGCCTATATCATAACAACTGGTATGCACCATACGCTTCGCCATACATCTTTGCTTCCCTATTCTACAACCGCTACAGATTACGATAATATTACCTATACTCGTCACGCAAATGCATTGTTTCATATTTGATTGATGTGAATTTGGAATGCAATACAATTGGTGAATTTTTGTCGAATTCAAATCGTCGAGATCCATACGGCGATCGTACAAGATAAGTAACAAATCGCAGTCATGAGATACGTAAGAAAGACGATTCCTTTTTTATAATTATTATTATTTGTACGTTATAGGTTCAACCTGTAGTCTGAAAACGGCTGCAGATTAATGAGTATAATAAAACAATGCCATTTTTTTTTATATTTACGAGGAAGTCACACACACCCTCTTATAACGCAGGGTTGTCATATATTATATACAAACGTACGATTTGTTAAATTTGCGTTCAATAGAATCAAACAGTTTTAGTGTTTTTGGCGAATAATTATTTACGTATTGTTGAACTTCCTACTAGCCTAACAAAATTCTTTACTATATCGTAATACCTCTGCTGGGAGGCTTTTGCAGTCTGTCTAATCTGCCTTTTTATTTTTTTTTTAATATATCATCAATAGTTCTTCTTGCTATTTTTTTTTTTTTTTTTTTTTGTAACAGATTTAATAAAAAACTTATGAACCAAAAAAAATCGTTGAACTCAACAGAATAGAATATTATCTGCATTCTATAGGATAATTCTTAAGTTTTTATTATAATTTAAGTTTTGAAGATTTTAAGAGTAGAGTTATTACTATGCAAAATGCTCATATTATTTCTCTTTAAGATTAAAATACCAATGATAATTTATTAAAGATCTTTGAGGTACCATGAATAAAATAACATGGTGTAATTAATGGCCATTTTATTTAATTATATTGAAAAACAACCATTGCGGTATACACACCTAATATTTGGTATTTCGATGTTGAGTTTCCTTTTTCATCTCATGTCGTGATATTTTAAGTAAGATATAATTTTAGTAGTACCTATATTATGTACAATGAATAATATGATTTATAAAAGTAACTGTGTTAAAGTTGTTTTTTTTTTTACGACCACATACATTTTTTTTCACTGCTTATAATATAACTCATCTTATTATTCACGTATTAGTTATTACTTATTAGTAATTTATCTTTGTAATAATAATAATGTATTATTGTTCCACTCATAAAATCTAAATGTCACTTACTTATATTAAAATAAATTAAAATAATTTCTCTATTAAAATAAAGATGTTTTATTTAAATTTATGAAATTTTAAAATTGAGAAAATAAAAATTTTTATAAAGTCGTAACATTTTTTGTGCTCGATTCAGTTGTATTAAATATATTTTATTTATTTATTTTTTATAAATTTAAATATCCTTGACAATAGCAGATCGAGGAATAATATGAACTAACTAATTTTCGGCTTATAAAGCAAACACTAAATATTAAAATCTCAGTAAAATATTAATTACAATAGTTTTTAATCTATGATTCAGATTTGATAATATCACGTTTTTAAATAAATAAATTAAAGACAGAAGAAAATGAATCGGGACTAAGAATTTTGTGTAGGGGGGTGGAGCATAGTATTTATTGCCTATTTAGTTGGAGGTAACGGAATTCTTTTAATACCAATTCGTCTTTTGCAATAATGGCGTTAACTACATTTCAATAAATTATTTAGGTTTAAATTCAAAAAACTTTTGATTTTCTTGATACCTCTTGGTATTAGGCGCCGACACTAATATATAATTAAAACACAATTTATAGACAAGTATTAATTGAAATTAATTACCGGTCCCTCTACCTCCCAAAGTCCCAAACAGTTTGGAACCCACTGCTTCTAGAAATAATATTTGGTACTTTGAAAAAAGCGGCTCATTCCTAATAAACTCAATATCCGCATCAACATACACATATGAAAGTTAATTTTTTATATTGTGAATTATTGTAAATCAAAACAGTGGAATAATACATTGTTAAGAGAAGCTAATTCTGTTGTTTTTATTAAATATTTAAGACCGGCAAAATAAATAATTTATATTGAAAAATCTCATAGATTTTTATAATTCTGCATCGTCCTGAGAAAAAATGTTGATGGGTACTTATAAACACGTGAACTTTATTAAAATATTTGTTCGTAATATTTTTGCAAGTGATCTAAAAAAGGTTCACCACTACTGATTTGATTTATACAATATTCATAGTAGTCAGTGAGTACCTACTCGTAAATCTTGTACAGTATAATAGATTATTTATTATATATTATAGTCTCGTTGTTATTGTAATATTCACCATACATTAATAAGGAGCATAATATGCGCAAGTGCGTGACTAAGAATAACATTTTTTTGGAGTAGATGGCTAAATTTATTCAATATACTAAAACAGGGGTCGGTAACCCGCGGCTCTTTAACATGTAATCAGTGGCTCTTTGAAAAATGCATCAATATATCGAGGACCGTAAAATATAAA
Source organism: Diuraphis noxia (assembly GCF_037042655.1). Lineage (NCBI taxonomy): Eukaryota > Metazoa > Arthropoda > Insecta > Hemiptera > Aphididae > Diuraphis > Diuraphis noxia. The sequence goes on from NW_028301713.1 coordinate 70,045,134, forward strand.
TTTTATTTTAAAAAAATGGCAAAATACTATAACTACGACTACAAAAAAATAAAAAAATAAAACGTTGTTTGGTTTCAGGACCGAACAACCTATACGGCTCTCTGGACATCATGGTTTAAAAACAATGGCTCTTTCCTACAAAAAGGTTTCTGACCCCTGTACTAAAAAATCCATGCATATGCCATACACCCCGTTTCCCCAACCAATGCATTTTGTTGGAGGGTGAATCACTTTTACTATCCTCTCCATAATTATGACTTTAATTGGAAGATATCTCTAATATATATGTCGTAACCACTTCGTGAAATCGATCTTTTCATGAAAAGATGACCATTTCGTGAAATGGAAACACGTTTTTCACACTTTGTGAAGTTCAAAAATATGTCACGAAATGGTCACTCGATTTTAACATCGTGTAATTTTTTTCACAAAATGGTCGTTCACTTTGTATCCTGAAATACAACATTTAACAACTTATTCTACCCTTATAAATTTAACTTAAATAATTATATATAGTAATAAAGTTTATTTATATCATATTAATTTATTAGCCGTATTGTGAACATTTTTTATTTATTAGAGCAGGAAAATGAAATGTGACTACGACTGTTACATTTTAGACTACCTTTAAAACAAATACATCTTTTGGTTTGACAAGCACTTTTACACGAACAACTTAACGGAAACGTTAAGTTTGATTATATTCATATTAACCTCGAGCCCATGTCAAATAATACGTACAATAAATACTTAAATAATATCTAAATTATTCTATACGAATATTAAACTGCAATTACCAGACTATCTGAAATGTGTAGATGATATGTATTGGTTTTGATAAAAGTCATAATCATAATGATGATTATAAAGATTTAACCTTGCGTGAAACTGTCCAAATTGTATCTGGAGGTCAAGGATTTGTAAGTTGTTCGTGTAAAAGTGCTTGTCAAACCAAAAGATGTGTTTGTTTTAAAGGTAGTCTAAAATGTAACAGTCGTTATCACAATACATTTTCCTGCTCTAATAAATAAAAAATGTTCACAATACGGTTAATAAATTAATATGATATAAATAAACTTATTACTATGCATAATTATTTAAGTTAAATCTATAAGGTAGAATACATTTTTTAATTTTGTATTTCGGCACACAAAGTATAAAAAAACGTGTTTTCATTTCACGAAATGGTCATCTTTTCATGAAAAGATCAATTTCACGAAGTGGCTACGACACACACACACACACACACATATATATATATATAATATCTTTTAACATTTTCTACTTTCTGCAAAATCGAGTTACGCCTGCATGTATAGATACGTGTCATGTGTGTTATATGCGTGTATCGTGTAAATATTAATATTATTACAAACAAATGCATGCTAATAAAAATAACTGTCTATCGAAACGACAATGAAGCATGTACGCTATAGAAAAACAATGTTTTTGCCTGGCCATTACAAGTGCTGGGTAATTAACATAACATGCAAACCGGGGTAAACAATGGGATCGGTGTTATATAAGAACATGTAGTGAGGGCGGAACGATTTATAATTATACTGTCGTGATCAAAAGCGTTTGTCACACTCGCATACACACAAATAATTAACACGTCCACATGCGTGTTATCATGGTATATACGTGATTTATTCGAGATTATAATAACGATCGAGACTGTTTTCAGAGACTGATTTACACGTTGCTGGCCACCGTGCAGGAGCTTCTGTTCGGCAAGAAAGTGTTTTTTGACTGGCAGCTCGGCGATAACTGGGCGTTGAAGAGCATGGAGATTTTGGACAAAGATTTAGCGACGGCCAAAAATGATGGAAAAGAAAACGGTAGTCCGCCGGAGTACGTGCACCGCCGGCAGATTGTCTGGTTCAACGCCATCGGATTCCTCGTGCTCCATTTGGGCGCCGTGTACGGCATGTACTTGTTCTTGACATCATCGATGATACTCACTATACTGTGGAGTAAGGATAATATTAAGTATGGTTCGGATTTGAAGGCAATATAATCAATACAAAAAGCATTTAAAATGTAAAAAAAAGGGCATTTAATTAATAGAAAAAAGCAATTCAACAATTTACTAACTAATTGGTATTAAAAAAAAACTACCATGTATTTTGATAAGCTGTCTTCAGTAAGACGTTGACAATTTGAGCTCAACATATTTTTATACATCGAAAAGTATCTTTCTACGTCCACCGAAGTTATCAGGGTGTATTCCATACATAAATAATTATCTAAATTAAGATTACTATTCATCGCTTGTTATTTCTCCAATCAATACTTGGTTGATTTTTTTGATATTTTCCGATCTTCCGTTCTTCCATATAATTTTGTTGAATTTATCCAAAATCAATTTAGCCACGTCACCATAAACATAAGCCGATATATTTTAATAATTTAAACATGTAAAATACAAAAAAATAATATTTTTTATCATTTATCTCGTGTTTCTAGTTTTGTAATTTTATCAGGTAAAAATCCAAAGTTAGATACAATATACGCCAGATTACTTTGTTTTGCATCGATAGAGTTTAAAAAAGTATTTTAGTTACTCTCATATATTCAGATTCTTCGAATTCGTTGAAATTCCATCGTCTTAGAAATTAAATAAAACAAATTTTTGTATAAAAATTATTTATTGATTACAATTGTTAAAAGAAAGGTTTTTGCCTTCAAATCCAAACCCTAACAATAAGCTATACCTACTAGCATTACCTTTAGAGCAGTGATTCCCAGACTTTTTTCCCGTAGTGACACATTATTATTAGACATTATAAGTCACCTTATATGGTCACGGTACACTTTGAATATAATATATTATCTATTTTATAATGTTTTTTTAATATAAAAAGTTCAAGTTGTCGTGGCTCACCTACCTTTCAAATTTCACTGCAGTACACTCTTTGGGAAACACTGCTTTAGAGCATATAATATAACATCAGCACAACGCTCTAAGTTCGGTCGATAACGAGGTGATTTATACAGTACCTATATTGCATACTTAAAATTGGCCACATTCTGTTCTAGAAAATAGATATTATTTTTTAATTACATACCTACCTACATTTATTTTTGTGATTTTGTAGTTTTAGAAAAAATTTCCATTACAAAGAAAATGATTATTAGTTGAAATAAATAAAACTAATTCATGGTTAACTTCGTATATTGTGTCCGTGGGTGTTGTATTAAAATGTACCTATAGTTATTCATTTTACCTCTAGACAACAATAATTAAATTTACTTTACATGTTTAATGTGTCTATATTTTTATACAAGATACAGCTCAATTTTTAAAATCTATAGGTATATTTTTATTTAATAAATGTTTAAGCGATTATTCTTGAAACGAGACAATTTATAAGCAGTAAAGAAACATTAAAAATCACAACTTTTGTTATGATTTTGCATTATTTAGTTCTTTGAACGGGCGTTGACTTTGAGAGTTACCTCAGCCATTGTACATATGATTTTTGGGTGGTTGTGTAGAATTTAATTAAATTTTCAAATGTTTATGAACGGAAAACAACGAATAGTTGTTCCACTATTCTGCTCATATTCTAAACGTTGCAGGTTATGTTAAATATTATAATTAAACAAATTTGCCTTCAAAATATAATATCTATATTCTTAAAAATATCCAGTAATAATAATAAGAATTAAAAATGTAAGTTGTCATTAAAAAAATTATCACCATAAAAGTGTATGGATATTAAAAAAATAATTTTTTTAATTTAAAATAATTTTAAGTTGGTTAGATTATATTTTTATATTTTAATGTAAAATTACGGAAAAATGTAAATGTTCGAAATAAAAAGTTTTTTTTCGTTAAATGATTCACTCAGTATATATTAAGTGTTGAGGATTTCATTATAATGTTTTGGTATACTTAGCATTGGTGGTAGCGGGTGCATCAGCGATATCCATCACCATGGGTGCTCACAGATTATACACGCACAGGACCTTCAAATGTAACGAATTTATAAAAGCCTTACTAGTATTTGGGCAGACAGTCGCGGGGCAGGTGAGCCTATATATAATATGATATATTTATTTGAATTCAATATTTTTACGGGTTTCTATTATTTTTACGGTAAAATGTCGTACTTACTTGTTATAATTTTCATAAACGCGTTCTGTTTTTGTCAGAACTGTTTGTATGTTTGGATCAGAGATCACCGGCAGCATCATAAGTACAGTGACACGGTGGCTGACCCACACAACGCGTCGCGGGGTTTCTTCTTCTCGCACATCGGATGGTTGATGGTGCGTAAACATCCGGAAGTTATTGAAAAAGGCAAAAAGATCGACATGTCCGACATCGAAAAAGATCCTTACGTTATGTTTCAAAAAAAGTAAGTCATATTCCGCTGCTACTACCTATACTAGCTGTCGCTTGTGGCATACTTTCGTATCGTACCGGTACGTTGTTCGATTAAAAAGGCACTAATAAAATAATAATAATATATGCAGTCGATTTTTCTACACACATATTCATATCCACTGCCTAACCTAACCAAAAATCGAAATTTACGTGATTTTTACCACGGTCTTTGAGCATATATACATTTTCAATCCAGTCCATGTCAAGTTGAAATAATAATTTTTGCAGCGAATAGTCGTAGGGTTACAATATAAGAAATTTTGAAAAAAAAATTCACTCATATACGCGGTGTTTTTAAATCGAAAGTTTGCAACTATACAATTTAGTACCTATACCGGATGTGATCATAATATCGTTACCGCTCTCAGGTATTACAAAATACTGTTTACGATCTTGGCTATGCTTATGCCGATGGTCGTGCCGTTCGTTTTCTGGGGGGAATCCCTGTGGAACGGCTTCTTCGTGTGCTTCCTGTTTCGGTTGATGGCAGTCCTGAACTTGACATGGTTGGTCAACAGTGCTGCGCATCTGTACGGAAACAAACCATTTACAAAGTGAGTACATCATTCCATATTATAAGCTTCAGCTGTTTCTTTAAAAACATAGGTGCCATTTGCATATTATTTCGCCACTAAATATTTTGAAGTGCTGTAGTGCTGTACACGTAGTAATCCTTCTATATTGTGAGCCAAAAAGCTCAAGCAAAAATATTAATATCATGTATGCTATTTGGTTTCCAAACGTACATCTATATGCATTAAATCAAATTTATTTAAAATGATGCTTGTCAGTACTCATTTTGTTTTTTCACTCTGATCTACGAAATTTTACAAATTTTCGATCAAAAGAGCCAATATCGTGTTGTTAGCTTTAATTATATTCGATTAAGTAATCGAACTGAATAACGTATTCGCCAACGTAGGGGTCGGCAAAAATCAATGATTTTCTATAAATTATATTTCAATTTATCTAGTTTCTTAACATAAATAATAATGTTATCAATTATAATTATCATTAGTGATCAGCACAAAGTTTTTAGCGCTTAAAAAAAAAAAAATTAAATATCGAGAGTGATTTAACTTTGATAGTTTGATCATAAACTTTACAATGATAATATAATAAAAAAATATTTTGTTGCAATCCAAAAATAGTTTTCTTAACATTTACGTAACTATTTAAGTTCATTGTTTCACGAATCACATTGACTTTTTGTTGTCCTTATGACCTTATGTGTCGAATGTCTAAAAGTATCCTGATCAAACTTAAAGTAAAGAATATTTTGTGTTTGTACATTGAATTTTTCAATGTTTCTGCAATATGTGAAACATTTTTTCATTTTTAAATTGTAATACTTTACTGAAATATTTTATAACATGAATAAAATTGTAATATTGTAATATATACATATACACGTATTGTGTTGGCATTTATCTCCGATCGCGGTGTCCGAATATTTAAACAAACATTTTTCTATACTCCCTTTTGGGGAAAACATAAGATCATAATAATTATGTATTAGGTAAGCCAAACTCTTTAGCTACAAACAATTGTATTCATTTTAACTAATGCATATTTATTTTTATTTTGAAACTATAAGCAATCTAGAGAAACCACATATTATTAAAAGAGATAAAAGGTGATGAATTTCAATTTCTTAATTCATACTTTGCATGTGACCATTATAAAGAAGCCATGGTTCAAATTTCAAGTTTCTAACATTACGGGAACTGCACCAAAAAACGTATTTTTTTCGTAACATAAATTTTTTTTTTGACCACCAGCCATAAGACATATATTATTGTTACAAGTCACAATGTATATACAAACACAGATAATGTTCTTGGCCTTAATGAATTTTTATTATAGGCGAATCTCTTTGTAACGCCGAGACCACACGCCTTGGTCCTTTTAAACACATAAAAAAAAAAAACTGTGTAAAAATGCATTACATTTCTATATACCTATATACAATATCACGCTCTGTATTGGCAGGTATCTTATATCTTTATGGGATATCAGTTGGATTATAAATTAAATAAATAAATACATTTATTATTTTATAAACGTTTACCTTGATGCAGAGACATGTTTCCAGTGGAGAACCCTTACGTGTCCATCTTCGCGCTGGGCGAAGGCTGGCACAACTATCACCACACATTCCCGTGGGACTATCGGGCAGCCGAGTTCGGGCAGTATTTCAACCTGACTACAATATTTATCGACTTTTTCGAGGAGTTGGGCTGGGTATGGGATAAGAAGTACGCGACGCCGGCCATGGTCCGGAGCCGAGTAACCAAGCGAGGGGACGGCACGCACTGTAAGTACGCCCGTCAACAGTTGGAGGAAAACGACGAAGCCTCGGAGCCAATGGTGGACGACGAGACTTACGAGAAACTATTTTGGTTGAAGGGACAACCGGCCACGATTTCCGAGCGCGCACCTGAGGCTCAGAAGGGCTAAACGTCACCAAACAATATCGCACATAATAAATTATATACACATCTATACTCTATATAGTTATTAGTTTATTATTATTATTACACGTCACCAGTGGATATTTTTAAGAATTATTTTTTTTTTCTCATATTTTATATAAATTTATGCATGACGTGTGGCTCTCTCTTTCTCGCTGCATAATATTTACGTTTACTTGACGATATCATCATAAAAATATGTATGCCAAATAGATACTATTTTATATATAGCCATATAAGGATTACGAACATTCGTTTGTAATAATAATAATAATAATAATATATGTAGTGCCCGAATTGGAAAAATAAAATAGGGAAGTTTTGAAAAGGAGTTCGCCCAAATTATCAATCAAATAACAAATATTTAAATATGATTTATCATATACTAGTAACAATTACTTATGTAGGTACAAGAGTGACCAAAATAAATATTTTTGAACAATGACAAATCATTTATATTATAAATAAAACTAACTATTAGGTAAATGTGTAATAATATTAATATATATTTTTTAATCCAATTCGATAACTTTAATATAGCATCTGCATAATAATAATAATAATAATGAATTTAATAATTCATTGACTTGAATATCTTATTCATTAAAATGTTATGAAATACAAATTACTAAGAAATGTATGTCAAATAAATATTTTGTAAAACACAACATTTTTTACCTTACCCTCGTTTTGATAAAAAATTTAATTATTACAGGTGATTCAAAATATAAAACAACTAGTGGAGAAGCTCCACCCAGTAACGTACGCAAGATTTTAGTTCGGTTAGGGTTTTACATGAGTAAATAATTTAAATAATTTGCTTATCAGTTTTTGTGTAATTAGTTGTAACAAATTATAATTAATAATAAATTGATAATTTAATTTATATCTATTAAAAATTACCAACAATTTATCGACTCTGTATATTGAAATGGTGGTAGATAGAAATTTCAAGTGGGAAGGGGGGTAGGTAAAAACCCTATAACCCTATCACTGCGTACGCTACTGGATCCACCAATTCGAGTACTTAATATATACCTGTATAATATAATATCGTATATCCTTTTATTCAATGTTATGAAATCTTGACTTTTACCATTTATTTTATTGCTAAAAATTATAATATCTATAAACGCTATATGAGTACCTATATAGTTATAAATAAGTAATAATATTCTGGAGACATTATTCAAATAGGCAATAATAATATATCATTATGTTAATATTCGTTGATGATGTTGTTTGGAATATTATAAGATACCAATGTAGATCGTTTAATAATAATATAGCTGTTTTTAATGTATGTACACGCGTATTTGTGTTTTTACTTTTGCGGGCTTACCTACCTATATGCTTTTCTTTTGAGAACTTTACGTATGTGTACTGTGTACTGTATAGTACATAGTCATTAATCATTATACTATTATTACTAATATTTTTTTTCAACTATCGTATTTAAATATTTAATATATACCATACAGACCTACGAGTTCGGTAAAGATTCTGCACAAAATATTCTTCGATTAGGTTACTATCATCATTGATTATAAATATTTTTATAAGTGATGTTGTAATGTATTATATTTTCTCCTTATACTAGGTATATAGAAACGTGGATTTATGTCTTTGAACCGAAACGCTACAGCAATCGCAAAGAAAACACAAAATCAGTATATATTATTGCCAATAATTAGACTTTCGCTGCATACAAGGACAAAGCCAAATGTTCATTTTTATTGATAAATGTCGTCGTTTAAAAAATGCATCGTAATTAAAATACGAAATATGGCCACGGTAATAGCGAATAATTCCTACAATGATCACGATCTCGATCGCGACCAATTAAATATGTATATTTATGCATGTAAATACTTATAGGTGTAAGCAACGAACCCGTAAAATATAATTCTGTTTCGTGTTCGATAATGTAAAACCATATAATAATATGCTAATTCGCTGTTTACGCGGTGCACTATAAGTACTAGAAAATCATATCCTTTTTCAATTATAATATTTTACTCAACGCGTGTATTACATAATATATATTAGGTATTAATATATTATGTGTATACGTATAGTCTACCGCCACTGTCGCTTACGCGTTATTAAAGTTTATTTGTTAGTCATTGACACTCAAGCAGGTGTGCATATCAATATGTTGAAAAAACAGTGTTAGTCCATGCTAATCCCCCTTCCACTCATGCAGCAGTGTATACAACAAATATGCTCAGTGTGCATAAAAAGTAAAAATACTAAGACTAAACGATAATTAAAGTTTATAATGATTATGTGTAAAGGTACTTATATTAATTTAAATTTATACATTTAAATAAATATTCGTTGATTGGATGTGTAGATACTAAATCATTGTCGATGGACGATGATCGATGACAAAATAAAATAAACTATGATCACGGAAAAAATCCTAGATTACTATAGTTAATAGGCATACCTATGACACTATAGGTACTCCATAATTTTTAGTCATCAATTCCTGATAAAATTTTCAAATGTTTATAATAATAAGATATGATATGAAGGATAAAATAAAAAAACGCACAAACTTGTTTTGATTACCAACATTTGTCGGCAGAGGCGATTTGAGTATACTATTTTTGGTGCACTGCACCACCAATGTTAGGGGGGTGGGTGGTCTTGGTTGAGCATGTGCTGACCGCAATGTTTAATAAATGAAAAAAGTAATGAAGTACCTAATCAATGACATATGATAAATGATAATCGTGGCTGAAACTGTTGAAAGCGTCGAGTTAAGAATATAAGGGCCTTATAATTATAAACTATAAACTTATTAAAAAATATTTATTTGTAATTTCTATTATGATGGTAGTGGTGGGGGGGGGGTGTCTATATATTGTCTTGCACCACTAAGTATAATACATTCAAACCGCCTCTGTTGGTCGGTGCTATTAGTTCTTAGTGGTGAATTCCCACCACATATACACAAGTTTGAAACAATCGTATTAATCGTAAAATTTTTACAATAGCTAATGGTCATAGTTGCCGGAGTTCTAGAGTCTAAATAAAAAAAAATAATAATAATAATTCAAAAATAACAACGAATGATATGAATTTGAACATTATGCTGTCTAATGCTCGCATATAGATACGGCAAACATAAATTATTGTAATGACTAATGAATGATCGTACGTTAACGATACGAATAAAAAAAAAAGAATATTAAAATCTAATTTTCCATTCGATTGCACACTTGCGCAACAGGCGCCGTCTAGTAAATTATTTGTGGGTCGGTGAGTGTAGTGTGTTTAATTGAATACATTATTTTATTTCAGTCTTCCGTGTACGGTTTTGCATATCCCAAGTTATTTGAGAATGGGAACTTTTAACAAAAGGTGAAGAAGTAAAATATTTACAGTACTCGTGAACGCAGCAAATAGCAATAGAAGCTTACTCGACTGTAAGTTTACCAAACCATTTGGTGTGTTGAGAAATCGATGAGCCCTTCAAGGTATAGATAATAAAGGTTAATTTATTTTATCTGTTATAGACACTATCACTATTATCAACATTTTAGTTCAAGTTAGGCCAGGATGTGAGCAGTGAGGTAGAATGGTCATACAGCTGGGTATCGCAGTTATCTGTTCGGACCTTTCACAGTGGAAAAAATACTACCTATACTTTGTAGTCTACCCTGCCGTCCACTGGACCTACTCCGCTGGGAGTTACACACGTGGAAATTTTCTTCTAATAGAAAAAGAGGTGGCAATATGTTAAACATACTCTATACTTGTCCTATGTGAAAAGACATTGACAAACAGCTTGTCGGTCGTTTAAATCAATAAATACGAAAAAGTAAATTAAAAAAAAAAGATTAGTTTTCCTAAGCTTGTGGTGGCTGTATAATATAATTTTTAATCGTTGACATTTATAGCTTATATATATGTGGCTCATAGCTGGGTATTTTGTGTATCAACTACCTAAATGTAGCCAATTAAAAAGTAACTTTTGTTGTTAAGAAATTAACTAAATGTAATTTCATATTATGTTGTTTGGTGGGTGCGCCGCCGGGTGCGGGTGGCTCACAGGTCATTCAGCAACATCATTCATTTCGAAGATGGCCACAGTTGGCTTAGAATGCTTAGATTAAAGTTTTATGACGAGTATTAACATGCTTATTTTATTTAAAAATATACGCATTATGTTTTTATAAAAAAAATAAATAATTTTGGGTGTAAAATAATCGTGACCGGAAATATTGTGGCCCATCAGTTTGAGATAATACAATAATAATTAATACATCTCGACGTTTCAAAAGCTATTGAGACTTCATATATTCTGTCTGAACTTATAAAAATAAAACATAGATGAATGTTCCTAAAACGATGTTGACGAGAAGAACGAATATGAAATCTAGTCGCGCGCGTTACAATAATAATATTTAATATTATTAATTATTATTAATCATCACGGTCGTGTCAGAAAATTAAATGATACCTATTTTGAGCATACTTACCCCGTTCCGATTCCCAGTGCATTAACACTAATCTACGACGGTCAAATGACAACGCAACGTATAAAATATTATTACAATAGCGTAATATTGTAATATTACGATTTGATGGGTTATTAATTGCCGGCCATTATGTTCACGATGTCGCGGTGACGAACATTACGTAAGTACGCGTATGCTTACCGCAGTCGTGGTTCATGGGTTACCACTCACCGAGTGGGATCGTTGACAATTTCGCCGCAGTCGACAATATATAGGTAGACGTTAATATTTTTACGTCATGTGAATTCTAGATAAAGATTTTTGTGCGACAAAAAAAATGTGTCATCTGTACATCTGTTTATGATACATAATATTATACTATTGGAGTTTGATATTCCTATACAACTCAACGAATTTTATTGTTATAATTCGCGAGAGATGGAACTATCACCGCTGCAGCTGTTGTCGTTAATTGCAGCATCGTTGTGGTGTCACCCCGTCGTGTTGATGTCAGCCCGACGGAATCTCACTAGAAATGTAAGTATACAATATAATTTTATAATAGTATATAGCTAGATCGAAATCGAGTGACATAATCGCTTTTTGCAGAGAATGGGTTTTTGAGGGAGAGAGTCGTACCAGCGCCGGCCCTAGGGTGGAGGGGCAAGTGTTGCAACCACACCGGGACCTGCGCTTGTGTGAGTAGCGGGAGAGAAGTTTGTGGACATCGTCTAAGTATTTTATACAGTGATATATGTATTTTTTTTTTTTTAATTGAGAGATTGCTAATTTTAAAGCGTATGCAAATGAGCATGATAAGTAAATGAATTTAATGAATAGACATTGGCTTGAATGACTTGAGGGGGAAACCGTTTTCAACATTAAAATATAATATATTTTAAATTAGGTTTATGAATATAATACGATTTATTTTATTTTATTTAACAAGTCATTGAAATACAAAAATAATAACTGTCCACCTTAAGACATGCACAATGTGTAAGAGGAAATTGTTTTGCATTCCGTTGAATAAACACAATATTTATCTTCTTTAATTATAATTCTTAATTGCGTCACTTAGGTCTACACACGTTGTAGTTAAGATATGTTCTCTACGTGTTGGGTTTACAAAATGATAGAGCTGTTCACATACTACAATATCTAAATGTCTTGTACTTATGAGTAATGAAAGTATGTAAATAAGGTCAGTCTCCTATTTTACGTCGTTACCGACGGCTTAAAGTCGATATATTTGCAAGCCTGAGCGTAAACTAGTCAAAAAGTTAATATTAAGTTAAAAGTTAAGTTAATTTTAACCTCTTAACTTAACTTTTTTAAATTTAATTTTCATTGACTTAATTTTTAATTTAACTTATTTTCATTGATATAAACTTAATAAATAACGAGTTACTTTTAATCAAATTCAAATTGAGTTAATTTATGAATAATTAAATAAAATAAAATTATTATTGGAAATATATATATTACATAACTATTTACTAGAATAGGAAACTAGAAATATAGTTAAATTAATTTCTTGTTCCGTTAACCATTATTCTCCAAGAAAAATTAATTAGGTAAATAAATTTAAATGTATATATCGTGTATAGTGTATCGTATATATTATATAAAGATATACCATATCATACTGCGTGACATACGGGCCAGGGGCGTCATTTCAATTTTTTTACTGTTGATGCCCACAGTTTTGCAGGCCATTTTAAATCAGTACCAGGCCATTAAACTTTTTTTTGGGGGTAGGGGTCAAGTGGAGAGACATTTTTTAGAATATTTATATAGTTTATTTAATATAATCTCACATATATATTATGTTGGAAATATCACAATTATTACTGTTTTAGACTAACTATGTAGGTACGTACTTTTAATGTATTTATATTTAAACTTATTTTCTGGTTACCGGTGGTATTTATACTTGGTAAATAAATGTATAGATAACCTAACCTAACCTACCTTAATAATAAAATACCTAACCGAACTTAACCTATGCATATTTTTTACAGCACTCAAAGTACATAATATAGGCTAGCTTATAATAAAACTTGTAATTTATTATATAGGTTCCTGCCCTTACTCACAACAGTACAATAAACAGTTATATTAATAATACAATTTAGGTTAGGTTGTTGACAAATCGATACGGATATTATTTTAAATATGTTTGCGTCAAAAAAGGAAATTTTTGACAATTTACATTAATATATTGAATGCATAATACATTGAATAGTATTATATCGTATATATATGTTTTTAAATTATTTCCTATTTTCCTATAGAGTTAAGTATGAATGTTAACCCCCCCCCCCTCCCCACGAAAACAAATCCTGGGTACGGCACTGATTCATTATATTATCGTTATCTGCAAGTTTTTCGATTTGTTATAATATTTATACTTTATAGTCATATTTGTAAATCCGAATTCCCGTGACTGGTGCATGTACCTATTTCTTCAAGTACTTGCTTAGTGCCAAATATTCGTCACTTATGAGTTATGGATGGATACTTGCCTTCCATACCGGTCAACGGTTCACTTCTACAATTATTTTTCGTTGGAATATTATGTACGACTATGTTAACATAATTTTATTGTACCCATACAGATATATGGCCACGGGAGCCAAAGGACCGACAGCGGAGCAGTGGATTCGAGATGTCAACCTTGCAGTGAGACACATACAATTATTATAATATAATTATGCTTAAGAGAACGGTATAGGTACTCACGTATACATATATATGATATGCAGACATTTGGTAATATTTGTGAGGTGAGGGGGGGGGGTCGAAAAGAATAAACATGGACTACAGTCGACAAGTATTGTATGTTAATGTAAGTATTATGGAATTATTCGTTAATCCTATAGAGGATCTTATGATTTTTTCAAATCTCTTCCTAATAACGGCCTAAAGACATCCCATTTTTGAAATCTACGCCTTATTATGTTAATATTGCCAATTAGGTCTAGCAAAACAAGTTTCGTTACGTCATAGATTCAAAGATAAAAGCTATAGCCATGATTTATCTTCATTTTATTTTATTTTTAAGCACCTTATAAGCGTTTATTTTTTTCAAATAATTCATTCTTATTCATTGCTTAAAATTTAATTTAATTTAATTACATAAATATGTTTGTTTGTCCCCATGTTACAAATTTGCTAAGACAGAAAACAAATGCGGATGAGTTGATAATTTAATCAAAATATGTATCTCATATTCTTCGTAAAAAATTTAACAACAAATATTTCGGCGTTGAGCTTCGAATTTTATCGTCTACTGTCTAAATGACTACTAGGACGTTGTCTTATAGGGAATACATATTGTTGAGTGTACATTTTCGCGTTATTAATTATGAATCTGAACTATAACTATTGTCGTATGTTTTTAATATTATGACTGTTGCATTAATCCGTTATTATTACGCATTGTGCACAGCGTGCGGTGTTGGATATCCCGGGACGAGGATCGTGGGTGGCAGCGAAGTCAGTGAGAACGAATATCCTTGGATGACGTCGCTGTGGAACGCCAAGAGGAAGTTCTTTTGCGGCGGTTCGATCGTTACTGATCAGTACGTGCTCACAGCTGCTCACTGTTTTAGGTAAGCAATCCATCAACCATACCAACTAACATAATATAGATTATTATATTAACACGACAACCCCGCAGAGGAAGATTTTGGATTTTCTCGTCTTTAAGTACGCTTACTTATAAAGTTAAAAGTAAGTACCTATGCGCCATTGTGCCAACACACCTTTTCCAGAAGTTCTATTAACCAAATTGGTAGGTTGAATTATATTATTAATAGTTCTATGAAAAAACCACGGACTTTCCAAAGTCCCTCATTTTCCACGAGTTATAGTTATAAATGTAAAAACAATCACTGTTAATAAAATAAAATACCTATGATTTCTGTCGAATTGCTGTATTGAGACAGTGAAAACGTTATGGTTCGGTAAACAAAACTAATACCTTTCTTTACAAATATGGCTCAAAATTAAATACTCTTTAAGTTAACAAATTAATCAAAAATGTATTTTAAATTTCCTTTATGATTCTCTAGCCTTCAATTCTATAATCAGTTAACATTAGATACGTCATACGTATGGTATTATTCTTCATTTGCTGTTTTTACAAATTTATATTTTACACATTTTAATTTACTTTTTATAATAATAATTGTGTAATACGTATTTTATAATAATTTATAATCATATTATTTGATTATTTGGTTACTTTGATAATTTTAAGATTTTTTGTTCGATTTCCGGGCCCTAAATTAATTTATAAAATTATAAATATTATATAGTATATCACAGAGTTACATTTGGCTGTTACCTAACCATTCTAACCAGTAAATTAAAAAAAAAAAAAAACGATTATTTTGACTTTATTTTATGACATTTAATTTAATTTTTACAATATATACGCTTGTTGCTTACTAGTTAGGCATACAATACCTATGTTTACAATATATATTTTATGTCAGCACTAAGTGTTTGCATTCATAAATGACCGCGCAAATTGTTCGCGTTTCGCACTTTTAATGCTTGATCGACGACCATACAAACTACAAAATGACCTAGAACCTATTTAGACATACATATTTATATTCCTCCCCTCCTTCACACTAATAATGTAACCATAACAATAATAAATTATGATCTTTTACACATCTAAGCGAGGTACCGGTTACCAATTATCGAGAGGTACACGTTGTGCTCGGGCAGACCAGAAGGCCCGGAAGGCTGTATCCGGTTGGACAGCACGTCATCCGGGCTGCAGTAGTGAAGATACACCACAAGTATGACCGACAAGGGAAGAATGTGCATGACAACGACATAGCACTGGTCAAGATGGTTAGACCCGTGAAATTTGAACGCACCACCCAGCCTATTTGTTTGCCTATGATTAGTAAGCAAATTCATATTAAAACTAAACTGCGGAATACGTTAGTTGACTTGACAACGTTGTCTTATAAACCAATCCATAATATTATATTTTATAAATTGAATTTTCAACTATTTTTTTTTAACCATAATACCTATTGCTTACGTACCTCACGTTTGGCATAAGTGTTATAAATATAATACTATATATGTTAGATATTCTTGGGAAATTATTAAAATAGTAGATACCTACCATATTTTTAATATCTCAAATTAATAGACTAGAATGACATTATATAAAATAGATGCGTGTACAGTTGTAAAAAGCAACAATTATACGT
This sequence comes from Diuraphis noxia, assembly GCF_037042655.1. Taxonomy (NCBI): domain Eukaryota; kingdom Metazoa; phylum Arthropoda; class Insecta; order Hemiptera; family Aphididae; genus Diuraphis; species Diuraphis noxia. The sequence continues at coordinate 70,061,722 of NW_028301713.1, forward strand.
ATATGTAGCAACGAATCTAGAAATCTAGAACTGGTGGAGAGGGTAGAATATTATTTTCAGAAAATTTACAAATATAATTTAGCACATAATATTAGGTATAGGATTTATAATATTTTTCAAATTCATGACAAATTAGGCAATATAAATAATATATAATATATATAGCACATATAAATGGCAGATTTGACGAGAACGGAAGACCCCAGGATCCGAATGTTTGTGGCTACTCATTTGTTTTTTGAAATTAAAAATAAGAATTTTATAAGTATTCTACTGTTAACGGTTACTAAACAAAGTTAATGATAGTTGGTCAAAAATAGTGGGGTTGCCAATTTACTCTAAGCTAAGACGTTAGCTATTAAGCTGTTTTAACTATATCATCTATCTATATTATTATGAGAGTTCAATCACGTATCAAATTATAGGAAATTGATGTTTTTTTTGCAATTTCTACCTTTTTGATTTATTATTACCTCCATACATAAATCGTTTATCGTTGTCGCGATTATGATTCTTAGGGTACGACTACGGTGGGTTGACCGCGGCTGTGGCCGGATGGGGACAGTTGAGCGAGTACAGTGGCACGTCCCTGATTCTCAGGCATGCCACGCTTCCCGTGTGGACCGAAAAGGAATGTGCGGCCGTTCCCGAGATCGAGAAAACGGGATACACTCCCAATATGATGTGCGCCGGGCTCCGGGAAGGAGGAGTGGATTCGTGTCAGGTACTTTAGTGAAATATAAACATAATAATAAATATTTTTTTACCTATAAATACGCTTCACTACTTCCTAAATCCTAATTAATATCATTACCTATATAGCTACAACAGTATGACCGTTTTGATGTATCAATATAATATGTAGCTTACATTACCCAGGATACTACTTTATGGCATCCCTATTCCCTCATTACCTTCAGTAAAATACCTTGGTCTAACTCTCGATCAACGCTTAACCTGGGCTCAACACATACGTGAAAAAAGACTATCCCTAAACAATCGGCTACGTATGCTTAAGAATTTAATTGGTAACAAAGCCACCCCTATTAATATAAAACTCCTCTTGTATAAAACCTTATTAAAACCCATTTGGACATACGGATTGCAGCTATGGGGAAATGCTAAAAAGTCAAACCTGAATAAGATTCAAGCTTTCCAAAATATGACCTTAAGGAAATTATTTAACGCCCCTTCATACATATCAAACCATACCCTATATTTAGATTGTAACTTAAATACTATTATTCATGATGAAACTAAACGTTTTTATAAAAAATGTCATAACTGTCTATCCTCTCATTCAAATCCACTCATTAAAAACTTATCATCCCTCTCAATCCCAGGTAGCCCTCCAAGGTGACTTAAACGTAAATGGTGCAGAGATTTATTACTTTAAATTATAACGTATAAGATATAACTAAATATTTAATATATATACATATATATAATTTAAATACTAATTTATGTAAATCATCCTATTGTTTGTTTCCCTTATCGCATACCTATATACTTATTATGTCTAAGATATAGATTGTATATTTTCTTCTTCTTCTTCTAAAAAAAAAAAGATTACATTAATAAGTAATAACGTTATATATAAGTCACTAAATTTGGTGATATTTTCGTACTAAGGATATTGGTTGATATCGGTATATTTCAGTATTGAGGTCAAATAGGTCGATATTAACTGATCTAAACCACCATAAGAGTAATTCGATACAAATTGAACGGCATAACCCATAAAAACGAAAGCAGGGTTTATGGTTTTGGAGACTATCCGATTGAGAGATGTTATAACTGTTATAAGTACGGGTGAGTTTTGGGAATGTTTTCATGTAATCCACTATGTGGATGTATGAGATTGGATGTATGAGATCAAAGCATGTATATTGCAGTTGAGTCTCGTGTACCTAAATTTACATCTAATTCATTCTTAAAGTTAATCTAAGTGATTATGAAAAAGAATCTTATTACTATAGTTATAAAATACCGCCTAGTACGCTATAGCTTATATGAATAATTGAAAATGAACATTAGGCATCTCAAACTACGCAGAACTTAGGATAACTAACTTTAGTACCTAATAAATGATGTAAGTTGAAAATTCAATATTAATTAGCTGTTTTTCCGACTCAATCACGTGTACAGTGACACAGTGTACCAAGAAGTATTTATCTAAATTAAAAAAAAAAAAAAAAAACTATTATAGCTGCTACTTATAAGCTCTCTTAAGTGGGGGGGGGGGGTTCATTTTTCTCTAAATATGAGATACGTTTTCCTCCACTGTCCATTTTCCAACAAAAATGAAAAAAAGTTTGGATTCTCTATTTTTCTCCAAAATTATTTTTATTCTAAAATTATGTCCTTTTTCTTCCTAATTCAAAACATTATTTAGACAACATTTTGACACAGTGTTGTGTAGGTACTGAATTATAAAGTAAAAGTAATATATGGAGTTGATAAAATCGTAACGTTATAAGTTTGGTTAAGTTTAATTAACTTAAACGTATATACCTACGTTATATTATTGTGTATCAGTTAACTAGAAAATATCTAAATACGCCCCTGCCGATTATGGTTCTTATGAAATAGGTTAATAATAATCATTAAAAATTTTTTATACTTCGTAAGTGGAGCAAAATGGTCAATATTTATTTTTATTTGTTGAGGAAAACAGCCTCATTTTTTTTTGAGGGGGGGGGGCAGCTACCGCCTTTTGAATGTACCTATAATTATTAGACGGAATTCAGCCATAAATATTAATAGTTACAATTTGGGGTTGGACTCCTGGATTAAAAATTCACGGAGGTTACGATTTGCTTTTCCATATTATTATTGGTAATTGAAGATTGAACAATAATCGTTTTAGGGCGACAGCGGTGGACCTCTGATGCTTCATGATAATAGTGAAAAAATAACAGTGGCAGGTGAGCTTATTACATCAGTGTTATTAGATTATACTTTATAATACCTTCCAATCTATACGACAGCCAACAGGTATTATAAATTTATATTGGTGATCATGTAAAATGATTCAATTTCTAGGAATCGTTTCGTGGGGCATTGGGTGTGGAGCTCCAAAACTCCCTGGAGTGTACACAAGGGTCGACAAATATCTAGGATGGATAATGAGAAACACAAAGGACAGTTGCCACTGTAATAACTGAGCCCAAATTCCATGACCGTTGTACACTACTGTTAACCATGTGAGTTTCATCGTTTAATTAGATAATGTTACTTATATAATATATGTCTCTAATATAATATGATTCGTTGCTTGTTGCTTGGGATACATTTTAATATGATCTAATCACAGAAAGAAAAAAGCCATTAAATATCTATCTGGAATACATATATACTTATATAAAAAATCTAAAAAAGTCGCTCTGCTAGTAGTTGGTAACACCAATAAGTATGTCAGTGTTGTAGGCAAGAATTTTATAATTTTTTTTAAATTTAATATTTTTATCATTATGCAGGATGATGTAAAACAGAACATTTTACCAAAAAATTAATTGATGCTACTTAAATGTATGAAAGTTGTATGGACGATAAATAATTTAATAAATATACATTGAAATTCCTAAAAATATTTTTAAAAACGTTTTTATATTTTAAATTAATTTATACAAAAAACATTTATTATTAAAAAAAATTGTGGAAAATAAATAACAAAACTTCAAATTGGCTATTTTAAAATAGTTTCCCAAAAAATTTTAAAATTTTAATTTTTAGTTACTGAAAAAAACATACCTACTATAAATATAGTGTGTTTATAAATTAATAATTATGTAAATAAAAAAAATAAGTATAATAGAACATTTTTTTAAACATTGATTATAAGAAAAATTAATGCATTAGTCAGTTATTTTTGTTAAACCCAGACACCCTGTGTAGTGTTTTAATAGGTACAGGAATGCTGATGTGCTCAGAGAGTTTAACTTATGGTTAAGAGTATTAAAAAAACAAACATATATAGATAATCATTTTATTTTTATATATAGAGATGCATTAAGTAGGTATATCATATAAAATGTTTTTATTTTTATTCAATAATAAAAACAAAACTATGTACTCATTACCATTTAAGTATTTTTTTTTTTTTGGACAGTCAAAAAGTTAAGATCAACAATTTATAATAAATACAAAATAAAAACTAAAGATTCCTAAAAAAAGTCGTACAATTTATACAAACATTTTTTCATCACAGTTTTTTTTTCTAACTTAATAATATATATTCCATTACAAATCCGATAATTATTGTTATAGGACATTTTTCAATCAACAACCACTCAACATCACAACATTGAGAGTCTACGTCTAATTTTGTTTTTGCAATATAAATCACTTAAGATAATACGTTTCATCAAAACACAGTTGACCCATCCTCAGTCTCTACTTTAGAATAACTAGAAGTATTTGGTCGCCTTCGGTGATTAGTACTTTGCCGCCCTTCAATTAGGAGTGCAATTATCTGAAATGAGAAAATGTTTTATGAGAATAATTTGATGAGAGAGAAAGAGAGAGGGAGGGACAACACATCTTTTATGTAAATATATTTATTTAAAATATGTATCTTATTTATTTTTGTTAGATTATGTTATATAGTGTACTATTATTGTTTTCTCATTAAATGTCCTAGCTGGTGCGTGCGATATCTTTTTTGACCATACTGTTTCACGCTTAGTGCATTTCTAGGGTGTAGCAAAATACAAGCTATTTTGTTTATCTTTGAATGCGTGCACATTAGCTAGGACACGTCATTATAATGTATTTTCAAATCATACAAAATGAGAATGTATTCAAACCAAAGATTATAATTTTAAACATTGTTTGCTTACTTTTTTCTTATTGTATAAAGCTAAATAAAACAGCATTGATAGTATAGTCATTATGCTGAAGTAGAAAAGAAAATGTGAGTCTTCTGTATCATCAAATGCGCGATTTGAAAATTTAGGCTTAGGACCTAATCTTGATACAATTTCTTTAGTCTCTGCAAAAATATAATGTGTGTATTATTTTAGTTTTAAAAACCTCAAGATACACACCAAAATTTAAAAAAAATTAATTATTACAATTATTTTGATTAACAATATAAAATACTTCATTTACATTTTTTATTAAGTATAATTTAAGAACTGTGGTAATACATAGGTATAATGTCTAAATACATACATATATATGTATATAATGAAAAAATATAAGATAATAATTTTTTATTGAAACTGTTAAATTAACAAAATAAAATTCTATTGATATAGATATATAGATATTATCTACTCATTGCAACTATGATTCAAGTATATTGCTATAAACTGAGGTATAGTATATAACAAAATGTTACATTTATTTAAAAGTTTAATAATGTGGTGAAAATAATCACAAATTAGTCATTATTTTAGTTTCATGAAATGGTACAATAAACACAAATTTTTATGCGCACCTATATTCTTTATAAATATGAAAAAAATATAAATGTTTAGTTTGGAAATTAAAAAAAAAAAATTTAATTTACCTGATTGGTTAATTGTACCATCACTCTCTTTAGGATAATCATCACTAGATTCTAAAAGAAATAGCACATGTATAATATTAAATACTACATTAAGTCTGAGATGGTTTAATAGTTGTGGATATTAAATAGGTACTCACTTGAATCCAGTTTAGAATCGATTGGAGTTTGGGCATCTATTTCTTCAATTTGCTTTTCATCTTCAGTGGTAGTTTCATCGTCTTCAATGTTAGCATTATCAACTTTAGGTATTTCTGCTGGAAGTTCTTCATCATTATTACTATCCTTATTGTTTATTACAACTGATTTTTGATTAATGTCTGCCTAAATAATATTTTAACCAGTTATTGAATAAGTCCTAAGAATTAGTTGAATTAATCTAAATATAATATTATATTCATATAAAATTGTGTTAACATTAGAGTATTTAAGAAAAAAGTGATATTAAGTATTGTTGTTTGAATGTCTAACATAGTAAACTAAAAAAATCATTATTATCAACACAAAAATTATAATTCTACAGAGGCCAGATTTAAAGGAGGACTGAGTGGGTTGCAGCCCAGAATCCCCACAATTTTATGATATTTAAATTAGGATACAAAAAAAAATATTTTATTCATATTTACACATATTTAATTAAATAATATTGAACTTTATTTGGACATTTAAAAAATTTAATTTAAAAAAACAAATAATAGATGTATTAGCGTTTATTGACAATGAACAGTGTCTAAGAATCTTAGATAAGATAGGTTTTTATGCCGTCCGTAATCCTTGTACACCAATGATTGTAATAATATAAGTAAATATGTTTCTAAATAGTAAATATACACTTGTGGTTCAAGAATTATGCCTCAAAATGTCGTAGTAAACATGATGCTTAACGACAATAATTCCCCGTCAGAATTATGAGATTAGTTTTTGGAAATATCATAAAATACACATTACATACTATCCATCTATGGGCAAATTGTCGTTATTTGTTTGTTACACTTATTGTAAGTCAGATGTTGTAAATATTAGTTGTGTATACCTACAATAGTTATAGACTCTAGTAGTCTAGTTGTTACTTATATTATAAGTTATTAACCACTAAATAGTGTTTTAATTTAAAAATGGAAGAAGATAGTCAATTAAAGTGATTTTATATGAGTGGTGCATTATGTGGTAAAAATGAAATTGCCTAAAAATGGCAACTACAGTGAAAATTCTTTATAACGAAACTTGTTACAACGAAAAACTCTATATTACATAAATAACATAAAGTCAACTTATAATCGTTGGTTTAATTTAAAACCTATTAATTACTCTCTATTACGAAAACTCTCAATAACGAAAGAAATCACATGGTCCCTTTAGATTCGTTATAGAGAGTTTTCACTGTATCATGGAATTCTAGAGTTGTTAGCCGAGTTTAAAAATTTTTTTAATCAGCATATTGAAAATCATGTAAATCGTGGAAGTGGGTACACTAACTATTTACCTTTTACCTCGTCTTCTACTATCTGTGAAGAATTAATAGAAATAATGAGAGATAATATTTTGAATGAAATAATTTCTTCTATAAAACTATGTAAATATTTTTCAATTTCATTCGATTTGACACCTGATAAAGGTCATATAGATCAATTGACGTTAGTTTTTCGATATATTGTAAGAGATACACCACTGGAAAGATTTTTAGTTTTTACGCCAAACCAAGGCCATAAAGCTCAAGAGTGGGAAATATAAAATTATTTTAAATTTCTCTAATCAAAAATTCTGGAAAATAATAAACTAGCTTCCTGGATTCCATGTGTTACCCATTTATTTAATTTGATAGGAAAAGCAGCAGCCGAGTATTGTGCTGCTGCTGTTGAATTTTTTGATTTTTTAGAGCAGTTGTATGTATTTTTTACGGCATCAAAAAAACACTATGAATTACTGGTTAAAGCTCTAAGTTTAGAAAATACCAAAATTCTTATCCATGTACCACAACAAATTAATACTACAAGCTGGTCATGTAGATCTGATTTAACAAAATCTCTTATGCTAAGCTATAAACAATTTTAAAATGTACTCTAATTCAAATAACTGATGACTCTGAACAAACAAAAAAAAAACGTGCTGCGATGCGAATTGTTTATACAACAAATTGTGCACATTATTACGTTGTAATATGTATAATATGTGTATGTAAATAATGTATATAATAATTTTTCCTAAACATGTAAACTGTGTCAGCCAATGGCCTCCGCTGCCGAGGTTTATTTTCTAATAAAAAAAAATAAAAAATTGTGCACGCTTGAAACTGGAATTTACAAGGTTTTATTGGAATAATGTCCTTGAAAGAGTAGATAGCACTAATAAATTATTGTAAGATCTGACTTTAGACCTTAACACTGCAATTTCTGCTATTAAGTCTTTAAAGAATTTCGTTCAAGCTAAACGTGATAACTTTGATCAATTAAAAAAACAAGGATCAGACATTTTGCAAACAATAGATTATTTGAAATATCGTAAACGGCAAAGGAATATTCGTTTAAATCCAATAGATTCTCATGAAACACCAAGGTAGATTTAACTTCTTCTCAAAAATTCAAATTTTTTTATCTGTAATTGATATGTTTATTTCAAACTTGGATAAATGATTGGCTACTTATGAATTGGTATACCAACGATTTGGCTTTCTTCGAAAAATAGAACTAAGTAATCGAGAAATTGAAAAAGAAGCAATTAAACTTGTTAAAATTTATCAAGATGATATCAATGAACGCTTTGGAAATTAACTTATTTATTTTAAAGAATTTTATTAACATTTTAAAGATGAAAGCAGTGAATTTCAAAATTTTAATAGAGAACATTTAATGAATAAAATATTTATTGATAAGGAAGTAAAAGATTGTTTTCCCAATGTTGAAATAGTTCTTTATATTTATCTTGTTTTTATGATTACAAACAGCAGTAGTGAAGGATCATTCTCTAATTTAAAGTACATACAAAATAGATTGTATACTTCTATGGATGGAGACTCAATTAACTAGCAATAATGAGCTCTGGCCGCTCTGGGTCTGATATTCTAAGAAAACTTTATTTTCAAAACGTTTTTAATAAGTTTGTAGAAATTAAATTAAGAAAATTCCAGTCATTTAATTTTAATTACTTGACATTATTATTCTTTATTTAATAACTTACACCTAATATTATGATAATATTACTCATACTAGTTATACTCAATTAAATTTTTTTTATAATTATTTATCATTAAATAAGTGGTTAATTGTTACAGCTACTAAATATGATAATAAATGTTATTTAACAAGTAAAAAAATATATTTTCTTGTTTATGTGTAAGGGGCCCACACAATGCATTCCGCCCAGAGGTCACCACATACCTAAATCTGTCCCTGCATTCCACACAATATAATTCCTAAATAAACAGTTAAAATCTATATATTTTAATAGCACATCCATATAGGTGTAACGTAAATTAATTAGATTTTAAAAGTAGTAACAATATGTATTATAAACCATACCTTTTGATAAAGAAATGTAATAAGATAGGTATAGTTATTTTAATTTTTTAACAGACATTTAAAAATAATATTATACTTACGTTTATCATATTTTCAGGAGATTTATCAACTTTAATTTGAGGTAGGTCCTCAGTTTTTTTTGGCTCTTCAATAACAGCACTAGTAAGAACTGGTTCTTTAAGGTTTATTGACGGATTGTCAATATTTTCTTTTAAAGCTAAAAACAAATATTTAAATACAGAATGAGATTAGATTGTGTATATGAGCGTAAAATTACTTACATGGTCTAGACTTCTCCAAACGGGTATTTTTTAATAGTAACACCTCTACATTTAAAAATTTACAGTACGTATGTAATTCATTGTTCAAATTATAACACACCTTATTCCATTTGGTTATATTGTCCAATGGGTCCATAAGTAATTTCATTGGTTGTGAGAATTCAGTTACATTTTTCCACAAACCATACATGGTTTCGTCTTTAAACTTGTGTTTATTAGTAATGTTTTTTGCTATTTCTAAGTCAATGTCATTCACAAGACTGTATTTAATTTCATTACTAATGTTGTAAATGACTGTACAAAAACACTTAAAAGCATATTCAGTTTCCACAGTTTTAAAATTGTTGACATCTAGTAACGGGAAATTGCAAAGATTGTCCAGTCCTAAGTCTTTGAAATAGTTTAACAGACCAAATTTGGTGGACTTGTCAGCAGATGACATCATGAGTTGACTGACGGTGTTCTCTTTCGGTGCTGTCGACACATTCTCTAATTGCAATAAGACGACGATCAGTCCGGCGAGTATCAACCGTCTCTCAACTTTGATCATATTAATGTTTCGATATTATTTTTTGTTTTATCGTTCTGTCCGAACGCGCTCAATCTCACATTATAAAGTGCGCACAGTTTTGAAAAGTTGAACTAGTGGCAAATACAAACGGAAATTGAGGATGACAAGTTTGTCGGTACACTCAGCGAATCCAAAGTCAACTAGTAATAATTATATTCCAAGTCGAGTAGTGCGTCATAAAATTTCAAGTGGAAAAACTATACAAACATTAAAAACTGATACCTAATGAATTTGTAAATATTTCAAAAGTACAAAACAGTAAACTCGAATGTCGAATCGTCGAATAAATTATGCAGAATAAAAATCTTATATCATTCGATTTGAAGCTACCCAACTATATTATTATTATTATTATACTCAAGTCGGTGCCCGTTGTGCCTGTTATCAGAATTTACTTTTGTTCTTATGTTCATACCGGTAAACATAACCTCAAAATGTCAGATCGAGTAAAACTCTTAGATAGGTCTATCTGGATTCTGGGTATATTGTTTAATATAATAATACTATAATAGTATAATAGCAATAGGTACAACTCAATGTCTAACTAGTAACAGTAGTAACTAGTGAGTATCCATATTTCGTCTTTCGACAATAACAATCAACAGAAACACTAAAAGCTGAAACCTGAAAAGTAAAAAATCTAAAAACTTCGAACATATAAACCAAGACCCAAGAGTTAAACAGAATACAAAAGTCAGTAACCCATAACTGTAATGTCTGTAATTTTTAATATTTAATATTGATTAAGTTATTATTTAGTATAGAAAAATAATTGTTGACTGGTTAGTCAAATTTTAAACAAAAACTGTTCAACGATCAATATGGTAAAGCGCAAGAGCGAAATCGCTCTGGCTGACGCCGAACAGAATAAATCGGTCAGAGAAAAGTATTTCAAGACCGACAAAGTAAGTTATGAAATTCTTTGTACCTTTAAAAATTAAAGCTTGATATGTAGCTATGTCGATTTTGATTTTATTTGCTGCTTCTTTTGCTGCAGAGCAATGTTCGCACGTCCAGTCTTTTTATGCCCATTATGGCCCTGGAAGGTCATGAAGGTGATATATTCGCGACAAAATTTCATCCTGAAGGGGAATATCTGGCGTCATCAGGGTACGACAGAAAGATTTGTAAGTATAGGTTTTTCATGGCACTTCGTAGATATTATCTGATATATGTAAGATTATTTAAATTGAGTTAACATATTCCAGTCATATGGAGCGTGTATGGTGAATGTGAAAATTTGGGCGTTCTCGCTGGCCATTCTGGAGCTGTTTTAGATATGAAATTCTCCACTGATGGTACTTTAATATATACAAGTAGTACTGATATGACGGTTTCTTTCTGGGATATTTACAAGGGCCAGAGAGTCAAGAAACTTAAAGGTATATTATAATATTCATAGTTGTTAATGATTACTATTAAGAGTAGATACTGAATTCAGGAATGTTTGTCATTTTTATTGGTATTTAGAGATAACTTAATGCATTTGTTGAAAAATTCACTAACTATTAACTGAGTGATATAAGTTTAAATAAGAGAAGTCACTTTTCAAAAATACATTTCAAATTGTTATTGTACTACTTTATGTAGCCAAACTTTAGACAAATGCCTTACTATTAATAATTTATTGTTTCATTTTATTGTTTAATTATCAAAGTAAAAATAATAAAAATGTGTTAATATCAAATTATATTATGTAGGTTTTTAGTTTTATCTTATGTTTTTTTCTTCCCATACGTTTATTCATATTTTCTTTATTTAATGAATTGTAAAAAATTTTCTTTAACTAAATTTGTTTTTGTAGGACACACTGGGTTTGTTAATTCCTGCGACTCTGCAAGACGTGGACCTCAAATGATCACAAGTGCTTCAGACGATTGCACCATTAAAGTATGGGATCCTAGAAAACGAGGAGGTGATGCAGTTACTACTTTCAATAATAATTATCAAGTGATGTCCGTATGTTTTAATGATACATCTGATCAAGTCATAACTGGTGGTCTAGATAATGAAATTAAAGTAATTTGTTGTTTAAATATCATAGTTTATTATTTTTAAATCTTACTAACAGTAGTTTGAACATTACTACTCAAATATTTTATAGTATATTAGTATTACTAATATTATTTAATATAATTGTGTATGCTAGATTTGGGATTTACGTAAAAATGCATTACTTCATCGCTTACCTGGCCATACAGATACAGTGACTGGACTAGAATTGTCACCCGATGGCTGTTATTTATTGTCTAATGCAATGGATAACAGCTTAAGAATATGGGATGTGAGACCTTATGCACCTGCTGACAGATGTTTGAAAGTCTTCTCAGGACATACCCATAATTTTGAAAAGGTACTGTTATTGTTCATAGTTATAATTGTTTAATTCATATATTATTTTATACTTATTTGATTTGAATTTTTTTTCTACTTTTTGTTATTAGAACTTATTGCGGTGTGCGTGGTCACCAGACGGCTCAAAAGTGTCAGCGGGTTCAGCTGATAGATATGTGTATATTTGGGATGCCAACACTCGTAGAATATTGTACAAGTTACCAGGTCATAATGGAAGTGTAAATGATGTGGATTTCCATCCAAAAGAACCGATTAGTAAGTAAAATTATTAAGATTTAAAACCATACACTGTCTTCTAAGAAAGTAATAGCACAGAATATCACTGTGGAATTAAGCAATATATTTTAAATAAAGTTAGTTGTTAAATAATAAATTTAATTTTTTCAGTTATGTCTGGATCCAGTGACAAAGTTGTATACCTCGGCGAGTTTGACTGAATCCATTTAAATCCGAACGGATACTAATTTAATTTTAAATTTATGTTAAGGTATTTAGCTTTTTCATTATTTTGTAATTATTCAATTTAACTCAAAGTCATATAATAAAATGTATGTTTTTATATTTTAAATATATAATTGATGCATTCATTCATTTTATTCAAAATCCAGGTTCAAGTTTAAACTTAAACAATTATAAAATATTTAATTTCTAGAGTATTATTTTTTTAAAATTATATCTTAAATAGTTTAACAATAAAATATTTTCAGGATGTAGGAAGTATTATAATAAACCACTTGTTTCAAACGATTTAAACACTGAAATGAATATACTATTTTAATGAACATAATTTTTTTTCTTTGTAGCTTCTATTAACACATTGACTGCCATATGACCACTGACGGTCATACTACAGGGTGTCCCGTGAGGATTTACCCATTGCGATATCTCCCGAAATAATGGTGATATCAAAATTCTGGTTTTGTAATAAGACTCACAGGGATAAGAACTACAATTATTTCATATTTTAATTTATTTTAATGTTTTGGTAAAAAAGTTAAAAAATAAATTTTTTTATTTAATTATTTCAAAAAAAATTAAAGATAGCCATTTTGTTGAGTTTATTTTTCTGAAAATATTGACGTTTCAAAATTTTATTTTCATTAATTTCCTGATTTTTAATATTTTTTTTTAGTTTCGAGAAAAATTGCGAATTATTTAACACCGTAATGTTATCAAACATGTGACCCGCCGCATCACACGCAATCCCATACGGCCGGCCGAATACTTTCCGTGTACCTAATAGTTATAAATTTATAATCATATTTTATTTCTTCAAAACTAGAAAAAATATTAAAAATCAGGAAATTAATGAAAATAAAATTTTGAAACGTCAATATTTTCAGAAAAATAAACCCTACAAAATGGCTGTCTTTAATTTTTTTGGAAATAATTAAATAAAAAAATATATTTTTTAACTTTTTTACCCAAACATTAAAATAAATTTAAAAATGAAATAATTGTAGTTCTTATTCCTGTAAATCTTATTATAAAACCAGAATTTTGATATCTCCATTATTCCGTTAGATATCGCAATGGGTAAATCCTCGCGGGACACCCTATATATATTACCACTTATCAGTATGCCAAGTATATTTATCAATGTCTTTCTAAATTTGTTCTAACTATTTTATTTGAAAAAAAAAACATTTAATAAGATTAAAAAAAAAAAAATGTTTATTATATTAAGGACTGTTCGTACAATGTCCGTTTAAAGTTAACAGACACAACCAGACATTATAAGAACTGGCCTAAAAAAATTGAAATAGTTCCTTCTGAGCTACTGCAATATTTTAAGTACATCATTGTAATGACACTAAAATTAATTAGAAAATCAGTAACCATATTTTATGATGTATGTAGTGTTTTGTTTTAAGGGGTAAACTATTACTAATGGCCTCCCATATATCATGATTTACAAAAAAATATAAAAAACGATTTTTAGATTTTTTAGTAATTTAAATAGAGTTACTGATTGTCTTACTACTACTAATATTAACACACTGTTTACACTTTATGGGATGTATCATGAAGATATCAAAATACATGTTTAAATAATGTGATTTTTAGTTGAGGCTTTCAGTGCTGTAATGGACTAACCCATAAATTTACAATATTGATGGGTTAGTACATTAAGAGGACGCCACACTCGCATGTGTTGTCTCCATCTTACAAACGTATAACATAGCAAAATATGTTTAGCACGGGAAAACTTTACTCCCTTTGTATTTATAATAGAATTACCAAAATTCCACAACGTTTAGGGGAGAATATTATCTGTGCACCTGCATCGTTATTTTTTTGATAGCACTAACCAATAATTTTTAATAATTAAATGAAAAAACATATGTTTTCAAACTGATAACTTAAAGTGTACTTATGTTATCAAAAAAATAACGATGCTATTGCACAGATAATATTCTCCCCTATACGCTGTGGAATTTTGGTAATTCTACTATAAATACAAAGGGAGTAAAGTTGTCCCGGGCTAAACAGATTTTGCTATGTTATACGTTTGTAAGACGGAGACAACATATGCGGGTGTGGCGTCCTCTTAAAAGCAAACATACACCATACAATTCAATACATAAGGAGTCCGAGCCACCTATGCTTAATACACACTAGATGGCTGTACCTATGTCATTATTGCATTTCTAACTTTTAAATTACTAACATAGATTATTTTAAAGTTACTATAACTGTTCATTACTACACTAAAGCCAAAGCTCTCAATTTAATAATTAGATTTCCATGTCCACAATGCACTCATTGCATTTTATAATTCCATAGCAATAATTAACGATAGAAAGGTACTATTATTGATTATAAATACTAGTAACTACACAGATTTTATTCTGTGGTAATGATAATCAATGGTATTATTATAACATTATAATATGATAACTACCTACTTAGCTTAAAATTAATAACAATAAATTATGCGTCCTCATCAAACAAGATACATTGATACTACTATAATAAGATATAATAAATAAATTATATTATATACATTGAAATTTCCAGCAATATACTTAGCATTGTGTTCTCACTTATCTTGTCATTGCGAACAATAGCATCCTTCTTTGGAGTTTTCTTTGATCCAAGGTAAATATTTAGCAACCCTGGTGTACACTCCGGGATATCCAGGACGGGCGCATCCGTGACCCCAGCTCACGATACCTGTACGATACATGGATATCATTATTATTTATTATCATACAATATTATTATATTCTTCATGTCTTCATGCCCTTTATACATTACTCTATAATATAGTTTTTAGTAGAAAATGCATTGCATAATCTTCACTAACAAACACCCGAGTGGGTATAATTATAGGTAAGTAAATAGAAATGGCGTGGGACTAATTTTAATTCAAGAAAAAGTAAGACTTACAGTAGGTATCAGACATTGATCTCTGGTTCCTGCTATATTTTGGACAGTATGTAGGGAAAATTCGTTCGGATGAATATTTTGGTAAATAGCAAATAGCTGGTATTAGTTTCAGGTATAATCCGCAGAAGTATTTGGGTGTTTGGTATATTATTATGAATGTACTAAACATGTAAGAAACTAAGTTTAATTTATTCTGAATCCTCCCCCCTCATTTTATAACCTTGGCTACGCCACTGATCTACAGTGTATACTATATAGATAATAATATGCGGTGGTACAGATACAATTTATATGATAGAATTTAAAACATTTTTTTTTTTTTACAAACATAACATCTATCTACTTATTATTAAAAATGAAATGCAGTACTTGACAATTTTTTTATTACATATCATTTCTAGCACTAGTTAGTTAGGATATTAACATCAATTGGAACATTTGTTTTTGGGTCTGTTATCATCTTTTTAAGCAGTAAAAGTGCTTTCAATTAGGGTGGTTTCTGTCTTCTTGACAAAAAATTGTATCTATCCGGTGGGTACTTTGGAGGAAAGAAACCTACCCAGTTTTTGACTAAATGGATTTTGTTTTTTATTTTTGGGGTGATTGAAAAACGGACAATCGTAGATAGATACTTGCAGACATTTTCACAAAATGTTTATATTAGCATTTTCTTTAGGTTAGTGGGATTATTTTTAAAATAGTTTGAACTATTTACCTATAGATATTTTTTATATTTTTAAATATACATTTTTTTTACGATTTTAGTCAATTTTTAAAACTTTTTTAACATTTAATTGACAGAATATAATTTTTATAATTTACTTAGGATATAACCTAAAAAAAAATGTTTTTCATCGGGAGTCGTTTGGGAATTGACCTTTTTGAAAAACGGGAGCCGAATGGGCTACGCCCAAAATTTAAGTCAATCGACAAGGCAATGTATTTTATCGGCCCGCCGAAAACAGACATTCTACAATTCGCCAGACTGCGCGGGGAGGGGGGGGTCAAGGCTTTTGGATCCCTGCCTGATAGCAGAGTGGTTACCTACCCATCCATATCTCGTTTTTAACGATTTTTGATTTCATAATATCATGTTCGGTTCGTCTGACATCACTTAATTGTAACAATGCATGAAATAATAATTATATCTGTTCAGAATTATTAATTCTGGTACTCGACGATGCGTAATGACTTAAATTAACGTTAACATCACGGCTAAATTGCTTTTAAAACCCAAGAGCTGCCTCCGTGGAAATCCGATTTTTACGCTTGTATAATATTATTATAAAAGCTCGACGGCTTGTTTATTACGTTACATAATATTATATCGAATTTTATGGAAAGGTTTTTTAACGATAATGGCATTTTTCACTTCAATTTTCAGAGAAGATAAAATATAATTTTATTAGATTATTATTTTTTTATTGTTACTGTACAATACAAACATTACAATAATATGTTGGTACCTATACAATATACATATATAGTTAGTTAGGTAGTTAAACTTAAGAGTTAAAAATGTATTATTTGATAAAGTTTTGGGGTATTTAATCATCTACATTTATTTTTTAATATTTTAGATCACAAATATTAAATTTCAAGACACAGTGATGTGAAATTGTATCTTTGGTTGAAGCGAACTGGGGGACAGACCCCTTAAAAGTTATGCTATTTATATGTTAAATTATAATCATGCATTTATCTTTTTATATCATACTAAATAAATGTATGAACAGTTTAAAATAAATGATTAATCTTTTTGATACCTGTAATTGATTTGTCGAAATCTCAATATCAATTAGAGAAATAAATTCAATATTTTTATAACATATAAATAAACACAATATAACTTATAGACTAGTTTTATTCAATAAACATTTTGTTTCTTGCTTCCCGGGCAATATTCAACTTCTTCATAAATCCAATTCCGTTACGTACTTTCGTCTCAATAATAACACTAATAACCAGGGTTCGGGACTTATAGCATTTGCATACTTTTTTTATTTATTGTATAAAATGTGGCAGAGTACGAAATAAAATTCATTTCTCAATGCGTGATACCAAATCTAAAATTTGAATGTGCATATTTTGTATATTTTGGAAAATTATTTAAAATTTCAATCTAAAAAAGAAAATAGTAATGCAATCTTATGTACCTATTTACTATAGTTTAGTACTTTACTATATAGCAGGGGTGTCCAACCTTTTGTGAAGACTGATTCACATCATATATAGGTAGAAGTTTTTTTTATGTGACAAGTGACACTATTTGTAATTAATAATTAGGTGTTAATTAAATAATTAAATACATATTTTTTTTGTGCATATTCTAGGGTTTTTAAGTGCATATTTTAGCGCTTATTATTGTGTTTTTAAGTGCTGTAAGTCCCGAACCCTGCTAATAACTATATCCCCCGCAATATTTCTCGCAGCATAATGAGACCAGAGATTCCCAAACTATGGGCCACTACCCAAAAGTGGGTCACGATTTTATGTTTGATGGGTCGAGGAATGTTTCGAAACATATATTTATTTTAGGTGCACGGAGTAGATGATGTCAATATTTAAGAACAATGTCTGGGAACACTCATGGATTGTGAACATTAAGATAACAACTGTATTGCGTACCGATGATCTCGAACCGTTTGTTGTCCATGAGCCTCATCAGCGGTCCACCGCTATCACCCTGACAAGAGTCCTTGCCACCCGCCTCGTACCCAGCGCAAATCATGTTCTCCGTGATCAGTTCGCCAGTGTAGTTGGTCTTGGCGCACTCTACGTTGTCGATTATCGGCACGTCCACCTGTCTGAGTTGACACGATGGACTTCCGTTCTCGTACAGCGTACCCCAACCGGCCGCCTTCGCCACACCTTTACTGTAAGTGTCGTCTGCAACGTCATTCATGATATATATAACATCGTCTGATATTATTATGTATATTTTGTACGTTGTGTCGTCGTATATAATATAATTTTAAACATGCGTATACATTATCATTAGGGCTCGGATATAAATGTCCTTGAAAATAGGTACCGAAAAATTCCCTTTACAAAAAAATTGCATTTATGACCTAAAAAAATGCATTATGTATTGAATGCGTACCACCAGTGGTGTAGTTACGGGGGGAGGGGTAACGGGTTTCCACCCCTCCCCATCAACCCAAAAAAAACTTTTTATATTGGTATTTTATCTTCTGTGATACTGATTATTTTTAAAGTAATCTTTTTTTTGCATTTTTCGATGATGGAATTAATACCAATTTGAAACAAAATAAAAATGACGTTTAGTTTAACTAATAACTTGCATTTTGTGTCATTAAATATATTTTAACCCCCCCCCCCCCCCCTCAGAAAAAAATCGTATCTACTCCGCTGCGTACCGCCGACATTATATTATTGCTCAATAATTGTTGTTAATTGTTTATTTAAAATTTAAATGTAATAAAATCGGCTAATTGGATGTTGTGGCATAAAGATAAATTTTTCACGGCCCTTGCCGGAAGTGAAAATGGATTTAAATATTAAAATATCTTGGGCTCCGGGTTCAAAAGGTTGTAAATAGTAATTAGGCAAATTATTTAGCATATTATTATACTCACAACATTCACTCAGTTTATATTGACTTCTTACAGTTTACAAATGATGACAACAAACCAACAAATATTATCAAATTATTATTACTATCCATGTATCTAAGGTTTTAATATTATTTGTCTGAATAAATTCAGTTTGTATCAATAACAATTGACTATATAATTTCTATAGATTTATTTATATCGACACAAATTCGACGTCAAAATGTTAAACTGAAGATCTCGTGTCATAATTTTTTTTAATCGATGACATTTTGCAAGAAGGATACTAGTAGACCCCCTTTTTTAGGTAGGAGGGGTAAATATAGTGATACAGGTTAGACCTAATGGGAATTTATATCAAATAAGAATATTCTCTAGAAAAATGTTCTACTTAAAAATATGAAATTAAAAATATGGGTTCCCGTTAAAAAAATCTGTAAAAGCTCACTGTACCAATACATACGCTGAACAAATGGGTATATTAAGTATGTGTGCAAATATAATATAAATTACCTAGTATATAATTGTATTTAATATATAATATAATAACGTACTTGGGTCGGTCGGCAAACAAACGGGCTTTATCGTCGCGGACATCGGCACTCGGTCGTTGAGCCTCAATAGCGCTAAATCGTTTTGGAAATTCAGGTAACTGAACTGGCCTAGAATGGACCTCAAGACGAATCGTGTTTCCGGTTTTCTGGTGGCATTGCAATAATCGTGTTCACCAAAGGTGACTTTGATCAGCGGCCAAAAGAATCTGAAAATTAGCAGTTATAATAATTACGTTTTAAAGTACCTACCCATAAATCGTATACGAACGGAGTAATTTTGTTGTACCTACTTATTGCTTATATTCGCATACAAAGTGATTATTTTTAATTTTTAAAGATAAACACTCAAATACATTATGTTAAACACGAATTCGGAAAAAAATAGTTGTTAAATATTCCTATTTCCCTGCTACTTTTAGATTTACAACCTCCAGTCAAGTGCCATTAGTGGGTGGCTTCTTACTCATGTACTCATGTATTATATGTAACCCTTATCAAATATGCTAATTGTGCATAAATGTACAGATTGTATATATTATTGTGTAAAAAAAAAAAAAAACTTTTAGATTCTGAACGAAGTGATGAATGTATTGATTTTACAATGTGTGTGTGTTTTTTTTTGTGTTTGTGTACAGCATAACTAGTCGAAATAATGCTTCGATTTCAAACTTTGGGGGTGGTTTCCGATGTAAAAGTGAATATTCTTGGTGCATAATGTAGGTCAAAAGTAAACATTTTCCAATAGTTTTCAAAAAAATCGAGAAAAACAAAAAAAAAAATGACAGAAAAACGGGAATTTTTACGCAAAACCAGTTGTCGACCAAATCGATTTTTTTTATATGGTTGTAATTCAAAAACTAATCACTGTAAATACTTGGAATTTTCACCAAATGTTTATGTAAGTGTTATATATATACAGTTCAATTTTCACAAATGTTTGACTTTTTTGAGTTATTTATAGACCACTGAAATTTTCAATTTTTTTGAGAATTTTTTTGTAGTGCCGGTAAAAAAATGTTGGACGACCAAAAAATCTTGAAAATTTAATACAAGGTTCCTTATGAGTTGTTCTTATTGTAGCTAAAAAATTATAAAAATACTCAGGCGCAATTTTTTTTTATTAGCATTTGAAGTTCAAATAGGTATTGACTTAATACGTAAAAATTATGGCAATTTTTAAATTATCTTAGATAGAAATTCATAAAAGTTTTTATTTTTAGATCTAAGATTTGAAAATTAAATACAAGGTTCCTAACACATTGTAACAATAGCAGTTGAAAAATATTAAAAATACATAGGCACGATTTTTTTTATAAGCACTTAAAATTCAAATTTTGACAACATACGTAAAAATCACGAAAATTTGCAAATTATTTTAAGCTAGAAATTCATAAAAAATTTTATTTATAAATCTAAGATTTGAAAATTTTTAATAATCTATAATATATCCTAGACAGATAAACCGTCTCCATTCAGAATCGTATTTCGTATACAATGATACCTATCATTGCATTCAAATTTAACCTACTCTAGTCAGAGGTCCACCCCACCACCAATGTACAACAGAGTGATACCCACTTACCCGCTTTTTTTTAAATATTATTACTATTTTTTTTTAAAAGTATATAAAATAGGAAATACAATAAGTAAATTTGATCAAAGAAAACAATTCTTACACGAGGCTTATATAAGAAAATATCTATAATATGACTCTACAGATGCAAATATAAAAGTAATGATTATAAAATTATATCAAGTTACTTATCTTGCCATCTAAATCAATGTTCTCGTATTCTAGTTATTTGTTTCGTTAATGGTTAACGATATAATATATCTCGTAATTGGTAAGATAGATGAAAGCTAAAATTAGTGTTTATTATGTAGACGGAAGCGGGGTCGTGAGGTTACTGTTTTTATTCTTTACCTTCTTCGGGAGTCCTGACTTTAAAAAGAATCTAGATAATAATATTATTATATATATTTTATTTTAGCTTTTTAATAATTAAATGGTACTAATATCTCGTCATGATTCATTAAACCTCACGTGGAATTAACTCAATCGTATAAATCCATATGAATATAAAAATATTGGAAACTGGAAACTGTAAATATGTAGGTATTTTATACCCATTTCCTGCCATTTATTTTAAAACAGTGCGAAACCGTTTTATCATATCAAAGAATTTGTCTACATCAAATGGTTATATATTTAAATATTTCAGAATTGAACATTTTGTTTTACAAAACAAATAACGAGAATTCAAATATGTAAATCTAAGTTATTTATTCGAATTTAATATGAATCTCTGTGTTAAGTATTTACTGTTTTGTATGCTTATAGTATCTTGTTTAAATTTAAATAACTGAAAGGCAAAAACGGATTTTCAGAATTTATAAGCTTTGCTTTTGAAGTGAGGAATGTACTGTGTAGTGTACATAAGAACGCACAACACGGAATTCTTAATTGATTCCAAATAATTGAAATAGTAAGTACAAAATTAAAACTATATGAAATGCACCAATATAAATGTAAGTAGCTATAGGTGCTTAAAAATGTATTTAGAAATAATTTCAATTTATTTACCTATATAAATCTTTAAACAACATTTGAATATATTACAGGTATTTTCTTATAAATTGTAATCGGTGGCCCGAACCACTCGATTGATATATATTACATTTTATGCCATTTGTTAGGTATACATTTGGCTTAACCTCAGATTAGGTTATGCATACCATAAATCAAGATTGAAATATATGATATCTTTCTTTTAAGTATATAATTAAAAAGTTTTTATTTTTTTACATTAGATTTTCTTTCACACGAATGAAGAATTAATGTATAAAAACTGTAAACTTTAACTATTCTTAGTATAGTTTAATTAGCCTAAAAAACGATTTATGTATCAATTTAACAATATTAAGTTATAATATTTAATATACTAATATTTTCGATGATTTTTTCAAAATATGAAATCCATTATCCAATAACTTATATAAAAAACTGTGGCTATATGTTTTTAATATTATTCTTATTTAGTTATAAGAACGCTTAAAACAAAAACAAAAATGTGACTATTTTTAGTACGTATATGTATGTATTCGATATTTTTAAATTGGTATACGAACACTGACGATGAACCTTTTTAATTTTTGAACTTTTTTATTCGATTACGAAATTGTATCATTCGACTCGTATAACTCAAAAGAAAGTTTAAAAAAGTCAAACATTTAAAATACCTACCTAGGTATAAATAACACAAAGCGTATGAAAAACAAATTATTCGTGTCTAGTAAACCTTAACATAAAATACTTCTGTATCTGTACTTAAATTCTACGAACTACCCTATATATGTATACCAATCACCACTATCGTCGTTACATAAAATATGCAATTTAGGCATACCCTTTGACACAATGAGCGGCCGTCAGCACGTATCTATCGTTGATCAGTGTACCGCCGCAGTAGAATTGATTGAAATACGACAGACGGACCATCCAGGGGTATTCGTGCACGCCCGACGGGTCGCCGCCCACGATCTTTGTGTCGAGGTTCGGAGATCCGCAACCTGTTTTTGATTTTTCGCACAAAACACGTGTAAGTATTAAATATCTTAAAGTTAACATGTTGTACGAGTAGTACATTGTTTGTAGTTTGTGCTCGTTATTGTTTTTTTTTAAGGATGATCTATACAGATGTAGTAAACATCTAACATATATTAATGAAATGTAAAGTACCTATGTAGTAAACACAGTTTATATTATTATTACATTATAGTCTACACAGTTCAATTTTTTTTTAAACAAAATATGTGTTGTTTTTAAAGGGTCCAATTATTGATTTCTATTCCTCTCTGACTCCTATACAATATTTAAATAATAATGGACTATAATTTGCTTCATTGTTGACCTCACATTTCATGTTGGGCGTAATGCAGGTAATGCAGCTTCCACCTTTGACATCGGGAAACCATGAGAGAACGTTTTAATTTTTAGAGGAAATTCCACGTTTTTATAAA
This sequence comes from Diuraphis noxia, assembly GCF_037042655.1. Lineage (NCBI taxonomy): Eukaryota > Metazoa > Arthropoda > Insecta > Hemiptera > Aphididae > Diuraphis > Diuraphis noxia. The sequence goes on from NW_028301713.1 coordinate 70,085,498, forward strand.
AGACCGTGAAAGTTGAGTGATTACATTACAACAAACTTAGTTTTCTTGTTAAGTTTATTCTCTCTTCAAAATATCCAAGTGGACGTAATTTATCCTACAACGATGAACATACGCAAGTTTGTTAGTTTGGTGCGTGTCGAATGGACGTAGTAGAATAGGTAATATAATAATATCGTAAAAGTGTGCTATACACTTAAAAAAACTTTTGTTCTTTAATACTTACACGTCTTGAGGATAGAACATATATTTAAAAGCTATCTACTTCTGACGTTTTAAAACCATTTTTGACAATATTATAGACTAGGTATAGTTATTCAATCGTATTTTAAAAACCTTAATTGTGATACCACTATAGGATAATACCATTTATAATATATTATATCAGCTGTACTAACAATTAATAGCTTATCATATTTTACCCGACCTGATGTGCAGAGAAATATCATGATAAAAACATATTTAGAAATGTCATCACTATTAATTATACGTAGGTATAACGCGCTTATTTATAACGAATAATCCTATAAGTCATCACATCAAAAGTAATTAAATTATAAGTTCACATGAAAATACGATTATTAAACATTGTGCCGTCAGTGGCTATAATTGAATCAAAGTTAAAACAGTTTAAATACACAGAGTTCAATTTTGAGTACTTCAAAATGTAAAATGTAAAATCATATTAGCTCCCTGGCAGTTGTGACGCTGAAAATAGAATTTAGGTACGTTAATAATTATCAGCTCTCTTCTCAAAATATGTTTTACAACAAGTTTTAAAATTTCATCTGGTGAATACTATTTTTAAGCTTGATATTATTGCTTAGTGTTTTTTTTTATTTCTTGTGGGGGAATATTGTGAATAGGTACTTAAAAATTTGGTTTCGTGATGAAAATTATAAAAACATTGACACTGCGTTCAAAATCGTTTGTGCCTATACTATACATAATATATATATATATGTCTTTTGCCTATTGATCGCTTATTATTTTCAAATTCAACAGATTTCAACTGTTTTGTCAAGTAGTACGTATTGTCTAGTTCACAATACACCTATTATTATAACCGTCAACGTTGCGTAAAAAAACGATTTGGTTAATACATCCATTATCCAATTGTAAATCCTAAAATCATATTATCGTATAGTTTCATTATAACATAACAAATATGTTATAATATGTTATAACAGATATTTTTAAACATATAAATACGTTTTCTTTCGGATATTTACATCACTACTAAAGTACAAATATCACTTAGCTATTATACGCATATTTCTGTATGATGTTTGTGTTAAAAATTATTTTCTCGTTATCGCGTATTTATTAGTGTACCTATACAATTAGTACCTATATATTTATACTAATATTGTGAAGTCATCTGGGTATTGATATCTTAATGAAATATTCAGACTAAAGCGTAAAAGACTATAGTAAAGACAAAACTCAAGAGTCAAGAGTATACACAAAATAAATAGGTTATTTTACTTTGAAAACATTATGTTTATACGAATCTAAAAAAAATTTTCGATTTTCAGTCAATGATCGGTGAACCGCAAGTAATATCAAACGCGTAAAATATATTATATAAGGTTCACGAATTAAATCTGTGCAGAAAAAAATAATTATGTTCATTATTAGATTGTGTTAAAACATTCTCACGGAATGTCTTGCATACCTCGATGCAAAAAATTGCAATTCGCAATAATCTATCCAGTGATTTATACGATATACTCGGACCTGTTCTGCAATCACTAGACATATTCGTGTTTCTCCAGGAGACAGGACTGGGACAAACTTATTTAATCATTTAAAAAAAAAACAGAACCTTATTATTATTATACTCATACAATTTAGGCATTTATTGTTATCTTTTTAAACCTTTTCTTTTTTTATTATGTTACACCTTTCAAAAAAAAAAAAAAAAAAAATGTATCTTGTCCTAATGGCCAAGTTACCGAGGGTTATTTCTTTAATATATATATATAAAAAAAGATTGTGTTAAAGGTTTTTAATTTTTAGATAGGTTTATCAGTCAATGAAATCGAAATCGCGTAATATTATCGTAATTTAAAGTAAACGACGTTGCGTTCTATAAGTTCTTTGACGTTTTTAATAATAACCATAATAACAATAAATTAATAAAATATTTTATGAAAATCACATAGTCAACAGTTGTTGTTTACAGATGTACGAACTAATATTTAACTAATAATTTATTATTAATATGGACTTATTTGATATAAGGCGTAGTACCTAACTTTTTAATCATTGTATTGATTATATAAGTTTATAACTTATAACTAACGTTTTGCTAGAACATGCAAGATTTTACTGCGAATGAAAAAGTTTAAACCTATTAATTATTAGTTTTAACGACATAATATGAAACGGAATATTTAATTTCCAATTAGAACTTTGAGCGATGTTCTTCTTGTATTTCACAAAGTTGTATTATTATATATTTTTGTTCTCAAATATTAAACTCAACTAAGAAGGTACTAATTAAAAAATATATAATCTCTGAATAAGTGTACTTAACATTTTAACTCCTATCTCAGGGTTGTATAATAAAGTGTGTTGGAGTATAAATGGAATATCAAATGTAATTAGTTGCGACTTTATTAGTTTTAATTTTCTGTTGACGTCTGGAGTGTACCAGCACTACCAGCAGATTTCGGGTGGTCGAAAATACAAAATACGTCAATTCTTCAGAGTTCCATATCGGTAATTATATCCTCGAGGCGAATCGTTTTTCTATTGAAATCGAAGTCTCGCGGTAATCTAAACGGAAGGCGGATTTGAGATTTTCAACGGACAGGGATGTGGATTAAATTCAACAACGACGACTATTGGGTATCTAGACTATGATCGGTTCATGTGTATACTCACTGCAGTCGCAATCTTCGGCATTTTTAGTGATCGAATTCACGGTGATTTGAGGCGTAGGTTTGCGAAATCCGAAGTCTGTGAATACGTTTCTCACGCCGTGACCCTGCGGCAGAAATCGCCACGAGACATTAGCCGAATATTATCATATCGCTTTTCGATAAATATATATATACATGTATATCATCGTGTTATTTTACGTGCCATTCAGAAATCGAGAGGCGCACAAAGCATTATATACGGTATATTATCTTATTATAAAATTGTATTCTATAGATACTTGCCTGTTGCGTTGCACATGCTATCACGAGCAGGACGGCCGCGAGAAACGAACCTTGGCGACTCGGTGTCATGACTGTGACCCGAAGCGGCCACAAGTGTTATACGTTTAACGGTATCGGACATCGTTAAAAAATGTATACACATACATACGCACAAACACACAGACACAGACACACGCGAACACACATCTTGGACATAACAAACGGGAATCCACTTTTCTACACTGCAATTCAAGACCGACCGTCAGGTCCAGTAAATATATTATATATATATATATATGCGTGCGTGCGTGCGAGTGTATTATTAAAACGTGTTCGGATTGCGCAATGCCGTCCGCAAGGCTAATAGACACGTTGTGCGCGTTTTATGCGGAATGTCAAAAATGCGTCTGACGGAAGTACCTGTCATACACATTGTATTGTATACGCGAGACGACGGTGAAAGAAGAAAAAAATATACGAACGATAGAAAAGAGCAACGCGTAGGCAATGTACACGTCTATGGTGAACACGCTGTGATATCGCAGAGCTGTACACCTACCGAAATACAATATCGATTGTGCATTGTTCGTCATAAGGTTTTACTATTGTACCGCCGCCGCCGCCGCCGAAACTTGAAAGTGAGACGGCGGCGGCGGTGACGTTTTTTTGTCAGCAGACGGTTATATTATGTAGGCACTACCATTAGCGGAAATAAAATAATAGACGGCTCGCACGATGACATTGTGTAGATATAATATTGTATTATATAGTTTTACATAACGTTTCACTCGAGCTTTTGTTTTCTTCCAAACAATAAAGCGTACATGAGGTATATAATAAATTATGCTTTTAGTAACGAGATATAATGTAAAAAAAAAAAAAAAAATACAAGATCAAATAAATAATATAATTTAAGGACTTAGATAAGTAATAATAATATAATATTATGTACAATGCATTTAATATTCGTATCTACTTATATATTATGTTTTGTTTTTAACATGTCTTAATTATTATTGCACTGGAAGTCCGATCGCTATCTGACGCAAGCGCAGGTGTCCCGCATATTCTTTTGAATCCAATCCAGGTATTTGGTGACTCTGGTATACACACCCGGGTAACCGGGTCTACCACAGCCGACGCCCCAAGACACTATGCCTGGAATACGAAGTTATATGAAAAATTGCGACAAAAACACAAAATATATACAGGTACCTAACCAATCATTTGACCGAATTCAATTTTTCAGTAGGTATATATAGAGAGTGAATCTTTTAACAGTGAACGCTCGTCATTCCGAAAAAACTGCAAAGTTTTTGGAAATACATTTTTACACACTTTAGTCACGAAACAACAAATTTTTTCAACATTTTTATTATGTACAATTTTAGTAGGTAGGTACCTTAACTAAATAAGTTTAATTTTTATCACTTAAAAATTTAACTAGGAACCTACTCCTTTAACCATTAAACTCCTACCATTTAACTTACACCAAATTTTTCAGAAAAATAGTCTGCTTTGGTACAGAACTTAAAAATGTATGATTTTATGATCAAACAGGTAATTAAAACAATTATAACGATAATAAAATTAATGGGTACAAAAAATATATGCATTTTTTTAATGACTTCAAATTATATGAAAACATGTTTTAAAAACGTTAATACTTTTCGAAGGTAGACGAGTTTTTACTGTTAAAAAATAATCTTCTACATCATTACGTTTACGGTTATCTACTCTACGTATATTATGTTACACTCACCAACTATTTCCAACTTGTCATCGACTTCGCTGTTTATCAACAAAGGACCTCCACTGTCACCCTGCAACGACAAGAATCAACATTATTAAATGTGCTTATATAATGATATATATATATATATATAGGATGGTGGGCGTTGTGAGTAGAGTAGGTATAAAAAATGTTTAAATTGTTTTCTTATCCTTAAAAGACTAAGGAGTTTCAATTTCAAACACATTCAGACTTCCGCCTTAGGAGTACCTAATTAATAATATTAGACAATGATAACGATATATAAGTATATGTAGAGTAATAAACTAGAATATACATTTTACACAATAATTATTAAACGTATAAAGTACCTACTACAAAAGTACAAACGTAGTTTGTTGATTAGAAAGTTTCTGTGTCACTATTTCTAAAATGTCAGCGTGTTTCTGTTCCAGAAATATATATATTATATTGTGACAGGAAATTTTGATGATAATACAATGTACTATAAATTATTGTAAAGGTAGTGATTATTATAACCTCACTCGTCGTGTATAATTTTATATGAATCATGGTTCACTGGAAGTGGACGTTTCATTCTCAGAACCACGGGTTTATATCATCAAACCGGAATAATATAATAAATCAATATTATAGTAACATATTATAATGATTTTAAAAATTCCATACAATATATCAGTGGTTTTCAAACTTCTGAAAACTGTTTTTCATGAATGACCGATCGTATTAAATTGTAATATGCGAATTAATAATATTAATATAATGCGTTTAATAGTTATACTTATATCACATTTCCCATCGAGCACACATTTCCAATGAAATAATATTATTTTAATTAAAAATAATTTTGTTCATCTAATTTGGTGTAAAAAAAATAAAAAATAAAAGGGCAAAGTGTGCGTGTTTGATAAGAGTTTGAAAACCACTGCAATATAATATTAATATAGCCAAGTTTCAATTTTATACACGACAATAATTCGCAGAGGTGTGTGACATGAATTGAATATTAGTAAAATAGTAACGAATCGGAGGCAAGAACGCGATTATTACGCTTAATATTGCACAAACTAAAATAACAAACCTGACAAGAGTCTTCGAGTCCCTTTCCAGCGCAAATCATGTTGTTGGTGATCCTCTGTGGTCGGTATTTTGAAGCCCTGCACTGCGCCAATGTCAGGATAGGTACTTGAACTTCTTGCACGACGTCCGCCAGATTTCCGCCTTCCGACACACGGCCCCAACCCACCACGGTTCCCACTTTTCCGGACGGTTCGCGGGCTACACATAAAACGACGACGATTAAAATATAATAATTGTTTGCGATATAAGGTGTTTGGAAGAGTAATTTTTTAGCGGTTTTTCGCGTCTCTTCTATATAGAATTTAGGTATCGTTTTCGTGAAAAACAGCTATGCCTTTATATTAATAAGCACGTCATTAAGACTATAGGACCTAATCTAAAAATCTAGTGTTATAACTGAATCGTTTTAAAAATCGTATAGATACGTGGACCAGTTGGCTGCAGGATAGAGGCAGATAGTGGTTTTTCAATTGATTTTTGGGTTTGAATATTTTTTTAATTATTCTCGGACGTTATTGATATTCAAACTTTTAAGTTCAAAACTGTGTAGTTTTTAAGTAATGAAAACCAGTATATCAACTGAAATCCATGGGATCATTAAAAACGTCCACAATTGGATTTCGACGTTCGGGTCGGATAATGACGCGGCAGAAGGCGACTATACCGAGCAAGGAGTGTGGGACTTTCAAAGTTCGTCGTCATACATGCCGTCCGTATTTTCTACAGTCCACTTGGTTATATTATATTTAATTCAGGGCCCCCACAATGGGAGTAGGGGGGGGGGGTGTCCAGGAGAACCCATGGTATGGGGCCCGGGCTTTCATGCAAAAAATTACTTGAATATGTATTAGAAAAATGTTCCAAAATGAATTGTTATTTCAGATGGGCCACTGTACCAGGCCAAAATTATGATTTCGGGGCCTGATTATAATAATTATAATAATATGTACTTACTAGGTACCGGCAAACATATCGGTCTCACTGATTTTGTAAACGGCACTGCCTTCCGCAGCCGCAACAGAGCCACGTCGTGGTTGTACGAGTTCACGTCAAAGTTCCGATGTCGCACGATCGAAGACACCATTCTGGTAATCGTCTCGCCGTCGGCCGTCGTGCTCTGGTCGTGATCGCCGAATATCACACGTATACGAGACTTTTTCAACCTATAAATACCGTTCGTTGCATTATACATTATATAGAAGATATTAATGATATCATACTGCAGTGGTCGTAAAAGATCGTTAACATACGATGATAATTACATTATATTTATGCGTAACTTGACGGGAAAAAATTTAACGCTGAATCACTATGAATAACAATATTATTCTAATATAATATAATATTAAAATTATGCTTCGGTTATAATGGCGTTAATGTGTGTGTAACTATATAGGTACCTCCATTATATTATATTTCAAATAAACTGCAGTCCAATAACCGAGGAAAATAGAAGTACCTATTTTTTCTTTTTCTTTAAATGCGCATGGATCTTAATCAGACGATATCGCCCGTTTATCGTTATAATACGAAAACAAGTATATATATGCATATGTGTTTAACTTTCTCCAAGTCCTCGATTAACAATAACTGGCTCAAACTCGAAATCACGCTGCCTACATATATACATTATATTTTATGTATTACTTTTATACATATATATATTATGCTTCATAACGAGGACGAGTAAGAGTAAAAACGTAAATATTTAACAGAGCGCGATTTTTAAATGGTTAAAAGCACATCAAACGTAAAATATTACAATATTCAATATTGGTATGTCACTATAAATTTTAATTTCCTATTGTATTCGCGATCTATGCTATAATATACGATAAAATATTATTATTATTATGCGTTATTATGTTATAATATAATACTGTAACACTTTGTTACTAAAATAATTTAACGTAGAAAACATTCCGATCGCAATCGTAGGTACGTTTTTTAATTTTAATTGACAAACACAAACTCACACTCACACTCACCAGTATGTAAACGATGTCCGCGTTTCATGTGATGGTGTGTTTGCCGTGAAATGAAAATGTGTGCGTTTCGTGTATTCGAAATTGTTTTTTATGAATAATCTCGCAATGGAAAGTTATTGTGCGCGCTTATAGGTATCGCGTGGCTATCATATCTATCGGATGTATGTAATATTATAACCTCGTTGTTCACTCCACGTTGTTAAAGCAAAAATATTTTAGGACGAAATCTCTCGGTAAGGCGGTGGCGGGGAATCGAAATATAATATAATATAAACGTATATAATATAATGACGGTGCGAATAAAATCGACGATGGAAATGCTATGGTTCTACGCGTTAGATATTATAATAATATTATACATATGGTATATATAGGTACCGTAATCGGACGGTACACATACCGCGGTTAGGTATATTATATCTACCCACATATTATGGAGTGATGTGTTTCTGATATTATTATGCGCATTACACACAGTCATTGGAGTATAGGAATGTACAACAATATTGAGTATTATTACCACTACACAATATTGTGCAATTTATAAGTCTTTACAATCTAAAATTCTGAAACAAAATAATTTCCTCAGAGGCTCAGACATATTTTAACGTAAGAATTTCGGATGAGTATTAAAAATACTACTCAAGTTTAAGTGAATTGAATTTCATTTTGTTTCAGACTTTAAAATTAAGAACAAAGCAGACGTTGAAAATTTACAATTTCTAAAATCTTCAAAACGTCACAATCGAAAAAAAAAAGTTCTATATCATTATTTAGTCTGTGTACTTTATTTATGAACAACAAAAATCGATAAGAATATTGTTAACGACTCTCACATGAAATGAATCACTCAATATACTGCTGTGTATACTTATATATATCTGACCTCAAGTGTTTGCGGTTTTTCTAGTGATTTTCACAGTGTGGTGGATTCGTTTTTACGGTCCAAAATTACAATATGGGTGCCCATATTATTATTACAATAACGGTAGTTCCGAAATCAGAGACGAACAATAATAATGATGATAATAATAATAGTTGTAATAATAATAATAATAATGGATCGGTGTCACGCGTATAGCATGTAGTATGGATTCATGATTATGTATTAACAAAACGCGTACGCTGACATATTATACATAAATAGTAATCGACAGCTTCTGAAACGGCAATGTATAATAAAATGAGTGTGTAGAAAGTTAGGAAATCCAAAATTCGTGGTCTGTACCGCATATTTCTATGTTATTATAACGACGATGAGGCATTCGAGGACGGTATAATATATCGATAATCGATCGCTTTGCAATTAAAAATTAATTTTTAATCGCACAGCGTGTACGTACTACACCCAGTGGCTACCTATTTAGTATTATGATAATATCATGGTTTAATATTATAGACTATCGGTCACCGTTGTACTATGAATTGAGGGTTTTAAAACTTTCTATATAGATCCACTAGTTACGCGTACATAAAAACGGCAACAGGTCTCTCTCTATCGTTGGTATAATACTACTATAGTATGTAGGTACACACGCGACTATTTATTCTATACTATGATGATAGGTACTTAAAACATCCGGGGACGTAAAATTCATAATTAATTTTTGTTTTTATTAGAACAACGTATTGGTGAATCAACATATCTACTTCGTAAACCATTTTTCAGCCTGAATTATGAGATTATTTTAACGGATGGGTACTGTCTTATTGATTTCCGTGTTTTACATTTACACCACTGTCATTTTAATATTTTATAGTAACTCCTTCCATCTTAAAATATTATACCTGGTTTCGCGAGTCTAACATACACAAATACTAAACGGAAATTTATATTTTTATATTTTATCATTAATTAATTATTGTTTAATTCATTATAGTTATAATGGAAACAAAGATTTGTAAAAAAAAATGTAAGCAATCGGTGAAATTACTGTCGTGATTTCATATATTTTAATTGGTAGGTATAGTGCAGTAAAAAAAAAAAAAAAAATAAGCATTCAATTTAACTAAATTTTACCTATACTGGGTAGTGAGTACTGAGTTTTATATAACTTATAATCATAAAAGAAAATACATTCAAATGTCTTCAGATTTCGATCAAATCAGCTGATCAGAAAAATTCATAGAACAGTTATAATACACTCAAACCTTTCTAAAGACACGAATATTGAACAATTAGCATGCACTTACTTCCGTACGCAATGAGCTGCCGTCAGCACGTAATCGCTGTTGATGAGTGATCCGCCGCAGTGGAAGTGGCTTTCGTACATGAGTTTTGCTACCCATGGGTATCTATGCACCCCAGTGGGACGGCCACCCACTATGCGGATTTCTTGGTTGGGCACTCCACAATCTATAGATAAAACAAATGATTAAAATGTTAAATGATTTGAAACAATATCATAGATTTCCACGGGAGTTATATGTATCAAGGGTGATAAATAATTTTTCGCCACAGCGCATTTTAACCAACTATTGCAATATTGATATGCGTCATCGGTACTAGTCGGGGTTACATAATCCAAAAAACTTGTGTCTATAGTGGATTTCATTTGACGATGATCAATGTTTTACCATTGAAGTCTATGTTTAAATATATATATATATACATACTGATCCGGAACATATAATGTTAAATGTAACAACAATAATAATTGTGCAGAATCCAAAGAAAAACTTACTCAAAATCGAGTAATGGTGACTTTAACAACCGTATTATATTATTCAAACCGTCGAAACGTCATATACAAACGATTGAAAAAAAGGCTATGAATACCAACTGAAATGTCCATCCGATAAAATGTATATGCGTTTATATAATGGTTTAAATTCATAAACTCGACGTGGGAGATATTATATTGACGTGTGATGTTATGAAACGATATATTATAATACATCGAAAGCGGCGGTGTCGATTGAATAAAACTGATTTTATATACGCATTGTGTTGTATATGCGTGAAAGAAACGGTCAACCTTCTTGTCAGGAAGCGTTTCGAACAACGCTTTCCGTTTTACGATTTAAAAACACGGATGATAATAGACATCAAAAGCGTATATTTTCGTCGCGACGGTAAAAGTATAATAATATAATATTATTATGTATTTTCATTCTGACCCGAAAACCGTGTAGGGCAGGGGAGCCTCTGTAACCGGTATGGATGGTGTTTCCGAAAATCGGTAATCAGGTCGAACAGCGTCCTCAATAGCGTTTCGACACAATGATAATATGATTGTGTTAATGATGTGATGTATAATATCGTGTTTGGTTACAGTAATAATATTGTGATCCGCATCAGGCGTATAACAAACAATATTATGTAATTTATTATATTATGCATCACTCACTGCAAGAGCAGTTGGACACCGGTAACTTCTCTTCGGGCTCGTAGCTGACCGAACCGAATATGTCGTCGAAGAATATTCGCTTGTCGTCCTGCCTGTCGGGCCTGGACGTGCTGTCGTCGTCGTTTTCCTGCGAAAAGAAAGTGATGGAAATTATCAACACGCATAATGTACGCGCCGTGTAGGGTAAGCCACGAACACCTATAACGAGTCGTTAAGATTAGATTTCAAGAGCTTCCCGATAACGCCTAAATATGCATTTATGTATGGGTAGGTTAGTTGGTTGGGTGGGTCACGCGACATCGCACGACGATAAACATCAGTAACCGTTCGTCATTTTAAGCGCACGTCTCGTCAAAACGTTCGATTTTCGTCGTTTTCGTTTTCATGCCACACGCGACGTTATTATTTCTTTTTTTTAGTCCTTTCTCGGTGGCGGCAGAGCTACTTTTACCACAGAAATGTAACGCGCCGACCGGCCTCTCGAACCGGTCATAATATAAAAGAGAACGAAAACGAAGGCGCCGAGAGTGCAGACGCGCGATTGTCATAATAATAATTTTTAATATTTTTGTTGGGCTCTGTGTCGGCGAGGCTCGTTCGCGGCCACGCTGCGGACGGTTTGTGCCGCGCGGCGTCACTGCGCCCGGCAGAAGCTTACCGTGGACGCGGACGTCGGGGTGGTGGCCGATCCGTGGCCGATGGTCGAGGCGACGGCGGCCGTCAGCATGCACACGTGCACCACCATCTGCTGCAGTTGGTGCGACCGCATCGTCGACGGCGGCCGAGCACCATAAACGCCCGGTGGCCGCGGTCTGCGCGAGCGTCCGTCCGTCCGTCCGTACCAGCTAGCGAGCGATCGATCGACGGAGCGAGCGTCCCGTTGGCGATCGAGCGCGTACACGTTGGCGAGTGCGACGAGCGGCCGTCCGGGCAACGTGACGATGTTCCAGACGCGACGCGCGTATTACACACCGTGGTAAGTGGTTACCTCCTATACGACTTCGCGACCGTGTGCACACTAAACCGAGTTATCGGTGCGTGCCGCTTCCACTGAGACGGCGGCGGTGGCGGCGGCGGCGGAAAGAAAGTGCACCCGCCAGTGGACCGGACGCGAGTAAAAGCGGACGTGCACGCGCGACGTACCGGTAGCTGCGTAATATTGTTGGTATTGTAAGCGTGATGGTATATACCATTTACGTATAGTATATTATATATGTACCTACACGACGATATAATAATACAATGCATACGACTCGTGTATACCTACTCTCACTTTCTTGCGGACGCGACGACCTTGAAGGCGCCCCGCCACTGACGGCCCGAGCCTATCCAGTTACATATATTATAATATAATAATATCCTAGAAAAATCTCGTCAAAACGGAATGTGATGGGACCGATAAATAAATATTTTGTTTCAATCAGACCTTTTTCGTTTTTTGTTCGACAACCCAGTGGCTTGGGGGGGGGGGTTGTGGAGGGAGGGTAACATTTTTTTGACGACAAGTCTAATTCGAAATTTTACAACTCCTCCGAACTATCCACTGTTGGTTTGTACACAAAATACTTGCTTCAAACTCAAATTCTCGTATTTACACAAACTATATCTAATTATTTTTAATTAAAATTGAGTCTCAGGCAAAACGTCAGAAAAATAAAATCATTAATTAAACTTCTACTTAGGTACATTTTTCTTTTCAAACAAATAAATTTTCTCCGTTCAATCTAAATAAAAATACGATTATATTGCAATCGTCTACAAAATATCTAAGTTTTATACTAGACGTCTTGATAATCAATTTACCTGGTCAAACCACTATGCACAGTAATAAAACACACATTAGCTACTGAATTCTCGTCTCAATCAATCACAAACTTATTCTCAAAAATAAAAACGCGATTGTTTACAATATTTACAGTTATGACTGTTATGAGGACAAGCTAGCAAATATCCGTCCTGCACAAATCTTTTAGACCATAACCTTAATAAGATCTAATCGCATTCTGCCCAGTGTGTTACACGACAAACGCTGTGTGCCACAGTGATCTAAAATTATGATCAGTAAATGAACCTGCAAAAAGTTACTATGAAAAGTTCCACTCTAAGTTTATGTACTCTCATTTATGTATATTTTTATGTCACATTTACCGTTGTTTTAAATAAATTGGTCAACATAATTACTGTCATAAAAGTCTAGCAATACTTTTATCCTGAGGGACAGGATTGTCTCATTTATCGAACTACATCTTATATACCAGTGTTACATGTTATTTACCTTTTAGGTTTAACAGATATTTTATGAAATAAAAATATGTATCAGTTACATGGGTGACTAATTATTGTTAAATATGAATGCAATTTTTCAAGTGAAATAAAAACTTTTTATGTATCATTGAACTGTATATAAGTAGCATAACCTATAATATTATTTTGTTTAGTAAAATTATTCAACTATTGTTATGAGTCGCTGGGTGATTATTGTTTAATTAGTTTCTCCGATTAAATGTAAAAGTTAAAATATCTTTTTATTACCCGGAACTTAAAATCACGGAATTTAAAAAAGAAATTAATCTATATACGTAGGTATATAGTACATCTACGTCCAATAGTAAATTTCTATACAATTTATACCCAGAAGTTTAATTTAGGAAACATTTTTTCCCGACACTAATTTTAGTAATTTATTATGGAAAAGACTAAAAGACATCTTGTATACTTTTCACAAAAATCTATGGACATTTTCCGAGAAGGTTTAGTTTTAGTGATTAATGATTTTTATGTTGGATTTTTTTGTATTTTTTAGATTTATGTGTTTTGTTTGGGTTTTAAATGACGCTTTATAATAAATAATGCACACCTGCACCTACCTTATATTACGTTAATAAGCCGGTTAATTTTAACAAATTTTTCGTTTTGGCATTAATAGTTAGAATAATATTATAACAATGTAGGTACATTGTAAATTATAAATTACGCGATGGATTTTTTCTTTTAATTAATGCATTAAAACACTTTTGTATATTAGTATTGTAAGTCATCGTGGTGTGTGGCTTCACCTGCTACGATTTGCTTATATAATATACCTATAGTATATAGATAGATAGGTATACTTATTTTGTCTTGGTTTCGTCAAGAAGTCGTTAAAAATTAATCACAAAAATTATACTTCTTACTTATATGGTAAAACATTATTAACCAGTGCGAGATTTTAACCGAAATTAAATTTTCAAAGGCAATAAGATTCCGTCATAATATAGTAATAATAATATAAATAATAATAAACTTTCGCTCGTTGTACTTACCAACACGCGTATAGCATAATAAAATAAAATAAAAATATATTATACATCAAAAGTTCGACTCTTATCGTGCAGTTTCCGAAATAGTTTTACGCATGCACTCGACAAATGTAAAACTAATAACTCGTGTTTGCTACAGCTACCGTCTTTTCTCATATTATACACGCCTAGTAGGTATATACATTATACTGCAGTATATAGGTACCAAAGTTTTAATGTATTTTGTAACAATAAAATTCGTCGGAAATCAAGTTGGTGCAGAAATGTCACGTGCACACTTTTTTGCGAAGACGACCGTCGAATTTTGATTGACTTACAACCAGAAAGTTTGGAAAAGGTGTATTAAGTAAATGTGCATCACGTCGACCTGAAACAGTTCTGACTGACCATCAAATCTGCGTGTGTGTCTTCCCTGTCTATCAAACTTATATGTATATAGACCATAAACATATTATATGTAGAGTTAAATATAAACCTTTGCACCTCTAATACAATGTTATTGTACAACACAATACTTTTCGCTCGATTTGAATAATTTGACACAGAGGGATCGGTTTAAAAATACCATTACAGCATTTTTATACTATCCTAAAAGTGACAATGTACAATGTACAAATGCGATTCAAACCATTAAAAGTGTCTACATCTGCTCAAATGATTTTAACTCACATTCACTGTACTTATGTGTTTCGTCGACTCCTAATTTCAGCATTATTTCATATCATGTCAATTATGAGCATTTAAAAAAAAATATATTGATATTTTACTTATAATATCATAAGCACTATGTTATTCTCTTAAGATTCTAGAAATATTTTAGAAATTAATTCTGGATTAAGTTATTTTTTGTTTTTATCAACTCACCTTAACTTTTCTCAAATTAACTAAATATAGGTAACATTTCTTTTTATAGTTCTGACAATAATTTTACGTAAAACGTGTGCAGTCAGCCATACAGTAAGCGTTATTAGTTTAACTGATCACTTATGATTATTGATTTTGACAAGCAATGTTTAGCATTTTTACTGTTTTGGATTCATCATCGTTAATATAATATTTAGAGGTGTATTCGTAATGTTTTCGTCGACTGTTCGTCAAATGTGCTAAAATAAGTTTAAAACACTGCGGTAAATACAAAGATTTTAAAATTGTTTTAACATTTTGACAATTTTAACACATTGCTTAAATGCGTGAACAATTATTTATTAAGAGCTTGATTCTGTTATTATAATGGCATGTTACACGTGCTTAGGATTTTGATGACCAATTAACGCATTTCGTTAATACTCTATATAAATATATTTATGATGCATTCATATAGCTGATGAAAGGAAATAGAAAGCGAAGTATACTTTTATGATAGTAATAACAGTTTTTTATTATAAGACTAAAACCACACATTTCAATATTCATCGTGCCCACGCAAACAAACGACACCGTGGAGCGTCGAAAGTTATAGTTGATCGTGTTACACAATCTTAATTTTTTTACACAGTATATGTTAAATGAAAAATGTTTTTTTGCACTTATCCGCTTGTCTAAATTTAACAAGATCATTATCAATTGGAAACTATAAATATTCGATATTTATATGTATAGACTTCTTGAATAAGTCATTTTAGGAAATTTTTAAATTTTAATTAAAAAATGAACATAAAAAAAACAATTGAAACAATACCGCATAGATGTATAACCTTATAATAATTTCGAACATACTAAATTTAAAATATTATTATTTGCAGAATCACAAAAATTGACTGTAAGAATTAAAAAAAAAATATCCTCCTGCAGCAGTAATTCATGTTTTCTTTTTTTTCATGAAAGTTCTCAGTACTTGCTGCAATTTGATAAATAAAAAAATTGTATATTGTCTCTATGGCGTTTTCTGCTTATTAATACATCTTACAAAACAATTTTTTTAGGATTTGTCTCAAAGCTCCGTGGTTTATGATAAACAGTCAAACTCAAAATGATATACGGGTTTACCCTTCATCAACAAATGGATAAAGACGCAATCCCAAAACTTTCACTACAATTTAAAAAATTCGGACGGAGCCCGTCACTACAACCTAAGAAAAATAACACTAAACACACGTATACGACCTCGACTCCCTCAGGACATTCTCCTAACGGATAGCGAAGAGTCGTCATCAGAAGACCCATAGAATTATACACTTACAGTCATACTATAAACATATAACTATAATTTACTCAACTGTATCAATGTTTAAAATTCATGTATTTAGTATAATTTTAATCCATTGTTAAAAAATTATTACTTGTAATAGCTTCATGTGTACTGAAACATTTTAAGATTATAACAAAAAAAAAAAATCGACATATTTAAGATGTAGATAATCCGATACCTAACCATGCAGTGCAGAAAAATCAGTTGTTCGTGGTTTATGACAATTTTATAATACAGTTTAAAGCATATATTTTACATAGATACTTCGTGTTAATCATGGATTTAATTGGAAATCGGTTGTGATTCTTATTAGGGCGTGATAATGGCGTCAGACCGGCTTTACGAAAGTGAAAATGTTTACTTTGTTGCAGACCGCGTTCGTCGACGGTAGAAGTGCGTTCGCTTAAATCAAGATGTGTACACACTCTAAAAAAAACGGTTAAAAACCAGCATTGACGATTTCTATATAAATCGCCAAGTAAATATTAATCTTTAAACCCATGTGATTTAAATGTTTTATAGTATATTATAGGTATTTTAAGATGATAAAATTTACAATATTATGTTGTAATGTTGTATGTATTTTGGGTTAATTTTAGTGCAAATTGATAACACCTTTATTTTAGACCTATTCTGCAATAACGGATCTTCTGAGTCGCAAGAGGTGATATTTCAAAACAAAATTCATAATATAATAATATGAACCTAATAGGTACTTATCGGCTATTGTACAAATAATAACAATGAAGACGAATTTGAAAACTTTAAAACGTGAATTCAAAATTACGAATAAAGATATTAATATATAATAAAATATGTATATAAAATTAATATATGTATAAACAAATTTTAAGTAATATTTAACGGGTGGCGCCTTTAAACCAATTTATATTCACCGTACAAAGTGTCCGTGATATGCAACTCAAACATAATAGATAGTACAAAACTACAAACTGTCCGTTTACCAAAATTTTCTGCTAAAAAGTCTAGTGGGAACCAACTTTTTAATGTATTTTTTACACTGAGAGGGAGCATCAGTACATATGTTAAAAATGTAAAATGTGTTTTGAGATAGGTTGACTATTTTCATTAAATGATTGCAATGCAATATTAATTAAGACAAATTGGTTAGGAATATCACATAATTACTTATGGTTTGAAGTGTTTTACTTTACAACATTTGAGTTTAATATAGATACCTGAATTTTAACTATAATTAAAGAAAAACCTATTGACAACAAAAATGTTTTGTTAATTTAAGAAGTTTTTTTTAATATTTCATAACGTCTTGCAACTATTCAGTAAGTTTAACCATAAAATGCTGTGTTTCAGAAAGAATTGAAAATATTAAGTTTAAAAAACTTAATAATGTTTAGTTATAAGGATTCTGGACCTGCAGTTATGTCTAAAGGTTACTAATAATTACGAATTTTATCCACTTTTGTCCATATTTATGTACATAGCTTATAGATTTAAAAATAATTTTTATCGTTACGTCTACTCGAACTTGTACACTACAGTAATCGTATAGAATTCGTCAGCGTTGAATATCGATTTTTAAATGTGTCATTGGCTATTATATATTATTATGTAAATTAAACTTTCAATTTTTTGCTTCTCACAGTTCTCTGTATCTGCAGAGTATGGCATTATTTGCTCATTTAGAATTTGGTTCGTCCTTAAAATCATCGAATTTCCCATGTATACCTACATCAAATTATAGAACATAAAGAATACAATTTATGAAATATACTTAAAATAAGTGGTATTCATTTGCCAAGCTCATATTGTTATGTTATATGTATACAGGTTTCGATTGGTGAAGTGCATCGAATACCACAGGGTAACAGCCCTTATAAATATTAAAATCTTTGCTGTTTTAATTGCAGCGCAATCTGTAAGCAAGTATACGCGGCAGTGAGTAATATAAAGCTCAACACGTCACAATATTATTACTTATTTTATCTTCGAGAGCGAAGTGGAAACTAAAACATAATATAGTTTTCGTTTTCGTTAATTACTGTAGCGTGCGTATACACACGTTTACTTTGGATATATTAAAAAAGTATGTTACTTATTGTTCAAATATCCAACAGTACATTTCGGTATACGAGTACCTAATGAGTATGATGATGATGATAATAATTATTATTATAACAGCAGTCAAAGGATTGTTTTAATTTTTTCAATACGAAGGATAAAATATATATTAAATCATAAATATTAAATATGTAATATGTATAAGCATATATATAACATTAATTTGTAATTCAGTTATTGCGGTTACGTTCCGAGCGTTTTACATCAAACCACATTTTAAAAAGAATCGGAAATGTTTTTTCCACGTAACAACTGGTATACATATAAACATATAAAAAATTAAAAAAATATATCAATATTAGTTATATAGAAAAATAAATCGTGTTGTGCATTTGTGCGCGTCTTTTCCGCGAAATACGACATCAAAGCTTTTGAGCGCGGTACAAAAATCCAACTGTTAAATACGGTTCTGTATTCTCGGGATCAGTGTTGCTTGCATTGCCTTACTATTTTAAATATATTTTATGCACAACATTTTAATTGCATTTATTGAATAAATTCCTAGTACTGCACTGCGGAACGGTATCGAATAAAAAAACATTTCATCTTCTTCTACCCTTTCGTAATAAGATATCTGAGAAAAATAAATAAAATATGTTTTCCATTCGTCCCCAGTAACAATATTATAAGTATTCTTATATTTTCTTGTTGACCTAAATATATTGTAATGGCGGCTCAATCTCTCGAATAGTTCAAATACGACGCAAAGGGCATTTAAAAGCCAGTATATTAAGTCCTAAAGACCACATAGAACTTTATATTACATATAGTATCCACATATCTACCAAAATTAAAATTTTAACACCACCACTGTAGTAGGTTATATTTAAAATTAAGAGTCGTTCGATAAAATGAACATTGATAAATTTACTGAGGTCAGAACTCAAAACATTTTTATTTATTTGTATAACATATTATATTATTAATATTTTACTGCTAATACACACTCATCGTGCATACAATTCATTGAATAATAGTTTGTTAAAATTTATTAATCAAAAGTTGTGCCTTATGAGATATGACCTATAATATGTAAGACTAAAGTTTTGAAAATTGAAAAAAATATCAATAATTGTATATTTTATATTTACTGCAGTGTTCACAATATTTTTATGTTGAATGATACATTGATCGATGTGTACATTTTGAATAATTTAATTGACTTTAACTTTAAAATATTTTTTTATCGGTAATAACACTAAATTATAGTACCTAATTTTTATATCACTTATTACAATCTTCATAATGTAAATAAAGTGCTAGATAACATTTATTATTAGTTATATTTATTCATACGAAAGAATTAACTAATAAAATAAAGACTTACTTGTGTACTCATATTATAATATACCTTAAATTATACAGTATTTGATATTGTGCATATTATAATTTAATAGATATCTACCTATCATATTATTATAATTATTATGGTTTGCAGAGTTTGTGCGTGCATATTATAAATACAAAATATCGTTCGTAGAGTGCACAAACCGCATTATTTGCAGACGACCGTTCGACATAATATTATGTTATTATCGTCGTCGTCGTCGTCGTCATCGTCATCGTCTTTTGTTCTTATTATTATAATAACATATCCCGTAAATAATTCGGGGTATTATAATACGTGTTTTATGTATCTAAAGTAATTATATTAGTCGTTACGGAAGTGCAAATACTATTCTGCCGAAGAAGACCCACAATTAAAACGGAATCCGCAGTTCTATATAATTCAATTATGTTTTGGATTCCGTGACGAACGTATCCGAAAATTAACATTTTCTGGTCCATCCACTGTATATTTTAATATCTAGGTAAGAATACCTACGTATATAATATGATAAGATGCTCAAGGCCAGTCATTGGCCTGATTATCGGCTTACTAAAACTTAGTATTGTAACTAGCATATTTTACTTAAATTAGTAAACCAAAACAAATACGATTATTTAAAAACGCTAAAATATTATATATCATTAAAATATGCAAAGGCCAAAAAATTTTAAGCTGCGTATTTTCTTCTTAATGAAAGGCTCAAGAAACTTTTATTTTTGTTAAGTTATATTTAAAACAACAAATTTAAGAAAGTACCTACACGTTAAGACCACTATTGCAATATATTTCTCGGTAGCGAATCTAGGTAATACAGAGGATAAAAGGCAATAATATCCAAGAAAAATTGGCCAAGTATAAAAAATTTTTACTTCAAACAGGGTACGGAAAATTCGTTCTACAGAAAATATTCGTTTCAATATACCAATACAATAACTTAATACATAACACATATATTGCATTATCGCATAAACAGATAATGCATAATAATTAAACATTATTATAAACAAATAAAAGTAAAAAAAAAATGCATCCAAAAGTATAGTCTAGACACTCTAGACATATATGAAATTAACAATAGTCAAAATATTTAAAAACCTACTGCATATTTTGATATTTAATTTTGATTTATTATTAGCTTATTAATGTAATAGCTTTAATTAAATACTGATTTATATAACAGATTTAATTTCAGCAAGGTAGCCCAGCTATCTAATAAAATCTAAAAAATCTAAAAAATATATGATAATATAATACTTAATACCTAGTATTTATTTTTAGTTAACTATAATAAAATAATCTAACAACCTTTTTTTTTTGTCTGAAATAATGTAGTATATTAGTATGCTTTTAAGTAGCTTATTTATTATTTTTTTTTTTTGTACTTGTTCATTGAAACGACCTCTAAGTCTTTCGTCAATGCTAATCACAGGTGGGTAGTAGGGAGATAATGTGAACTATTTCCTGTTCTTCAAGAGGAGACATGTGTGGTCTTCACTCCCAGTGGAGTGGGACCTAGTTGGAAATCGGATGACGCAATCGGACGACAGCTTGGGGATTCGGTGATCAGGTAGAATCATACAATTTTTTTGCACTTTGCAATGAATCGAACCGATAACTCTGTGAGTCGTAGTCAACTGCGTGACCTATGATTATTTAAAAAAATAAGTATTCAAGATAATTGACTGTTATTGAAGAAATTAATGTATATATTAATTTATATCAATATATTTTATCATTGTTTTTGTATTACATGTTTTATCAGATCACTATCATTCGTATAAGATGCTGAAAAAATTACCCATGGCAGTGATGTAGTGAAATAGCCTATCTATAACGCCATGTGAATATCATAATGTTATTTTGATCATCAAATATCCTTATTTCAAGTTTAAGGCGCAGCAACAGCGCCATATTAAATCATCCCATTTCATAAGCTTGATTAAAACAATTAATTTAATATATTTTAAATTCTTCTAACAAATTATGAATAAGTATTGTAATTAAGTGTTTTCATCGTTCATCAAAGAATCATCTTAGAGTACTAGGGGTAGTTATATTGTGATTTATTACAACTAGGGTCTAGATTTAAACTCTAAAAACCATTGAATAATGCTCTAAAAAATAGGCCAAAAATAAATTTTGCCGTATACATTGAAATATAAACTTAATTTTTAATACAATGTTTCAATAGATATTTAGGTTAGGTAACCTATTTTCTTTATAATTTATAATTAACTATAGATAATTCACTAAACATTTTTTTAACAAAAAAAAAAAAAATCAAAATTGTTTGTTAATTAATTTGATAATTTTGACATATCATAAAATAATTGACAATTTGTGCAGAAGAAACTGAAAAACCTATATTACCTGAATTAAATTGGGTACCTAAGAAGCATTGTCTAAGATCACAAAAAAAATAAAAAATAAATATACTGCATTAAAATCCGGGCCTTAAAATATTATAAGCCTATTACAGTATTATACCTGTACTTATTTAATAGTTAAGAATTTTTATGAAATAAAATAAATATGCGTATAATTTTATCATTAAAATAAAGAAATCGTTGATAGTTTTCTTAAGGCTCAATAATGATATTAATTGTTATTTGTTCTTTTAATATTATCCTAATCATTAGACCATGATTTAGTGACTGTTGAACACTTGAGTACATGCTGTTATCTTACATTATAATTTATAGTGTACAGATAGAAATTTTGACCTACGACCTACCTACTCGTATATATGTATTATAATAAAGTTCGCAAAGAATTTTTGAAGACGTGTATCATCCGCAGACGAAAATATGTGTTATTAACGGTTATGCACTATAGGTACCAACTATATATTTATTATATAATACAGTAGGTACCTCTACGCTGCAGGAGAGCCGATCTGAAGAGATGTTTACCGACAAGACGATAATAAACAAATCATTTGTAATAATTTCGCGGACAATGATATGTATACTTTCGTTGAGAGATATTTTGCGTAGACCGCAGATGCGATGTGTCTTATTATAATGTGTTGTCGTTAAGACAATGGTCTCACACACGTTTAAATAAACGCCTTCGATTTCTAATGACCATTATTATATTTTAATTTATAGGTATGATATATATATATATGTATGTATGTCTATAATGTTATTAGGTACTCTTATTATATTATAATATATTATAATAGAGTGATAAACCACACTTCTGATGTGTAAATATAATAGCATAGGTATAATAATGTCAAGAGCCTGACGACGGTAGGGCGCGCCTCGTTTACACTTCACATTCAGAATTATGTACAAGATCGAACGATAAGACACAGCTCTATTACCATCATCGCGGGACTGAATTGAATGGCGGTGGCGTGCTGGGTGACAGTCGACGGGAACTCGGAACAATGACTAATGAGCATAATAATATATAAAATAAAAACACTTAACGTTTTGTGACGAGTGTTAATAATATTTATAACGTTTTACAGTCAGCATAATATCTCTAAACTTGTATTAATAATACGTACTAAATTATAGGAAATCCGCGAGTAATTCGATTTCGAATTCGGCGCATCCTGGAATAACAGTCCTTTTACGCCACCGTCGCTTGAAAGTAATGAACATCCATCGCTCGCATCAGTGCCATAGCTAAGGAGGGAAGGGGGGGCTCTAGGGCTTAAGTTCCCGAAGCGTCAAATTTACTTTACTCGGTTGTACCCAAGCCCTAGCAATAAAATAATTATCTCCTCCTCTCAGTGACGTTTTTTTAATATAATTTCTTGGGGAAGATGAGGTTTAAAATTTTTAAAAACCATATGATTAAGTAGCTTATTAGTTTTATCTTACTTTGAAACGCAGCGATACTCCACACAAAAATAACATAACTGTCTATAAAATATATCGTTAAATTATCAGAAAACCCGTGACAAAATATTGATTTAACATCAAGTAACTATTTTTATTATTTTTGTTCCCTGAGAGGGAGGTCGAACCCGTGACCCCTTCATTAATACATCACTGCCTCCTCTCCGGAAAGAAATTCTTTGCTACGACACGGCACTGGCCTGCGTTATACGGCCATTGACGGTATAACGACGAGAAGACGGCAAACAAACTAATATTGGTATGCAAAACGATAAAATATTTTATAAATCAGTACTGACCCGTAAAATTGCACGTAATGTAATGACACAATGATATCGTCAGTGTAAATAATTAGGTTGACGAAGCCTAAGCGTAACATAATAAATGTGTACACGTTTTGTTTTATCCGGATAAACTTCAATAAAATACGTATCGAGTGTATTACAAAGGTTTGACGTAATTGATGCACTTGTATCATTTTCCTTGAATTTTAAAACGTGTAATTTTGGATTTTAGTATCATCAATTCAGGATCGAGCGCACTCCACTGTAGGTGTACAGTATTTAGAGACTTGGGTGAGTTATCTATAATATCATTGCTGTTATCACGAAGACCGATTTTACTCAGGACAGGTGCACAGTCACACAGATAACATATTTAAATTATTTTATAACATGATATGCAATACATACATAATGTATATTATACATCGTTTAGGAGAGTTGTTAATCGCTGTGGAAACGCGACTGTATAATGTAATATACACACAGTGAATAAAACGGTTCGGTTGTCACGGTTTTATATCCGGAATAACTGCAGGCACAACCGATAATACCGGAAGCTGACTTTTAACGCATACTGTAATTGTACATGGATATAAGGTACTATACATAATAGATAATAATATAGAACAATGTAAAAATCGTATTAATTAATGCTATTTAAAATTTAATAATTATACATGTGTGTGTTGACTAGACTTTACATAATTTACATCGCATATATATATGTATATATATACATAATATATATTATATTATATAATATAAATTAAAATATAATAATATTAAAATGTAGGTAATCATAATCGGTGGTTAATACAATTATAAACTATGTAGGTAGTAACATTATATAAATATATATGTTTAGATTTATACTTAATTATGCACATAAGAGTAATTATAATAATTTTAAATGTGGTATATTCAAATGTATATGTGGATGTGAGGTAACTATGAAAAAAACGTGTTCAGGAACTTTCGGCTCCGCAAATGCATTCGTCTCCAGTGTGGTCCATAATCCAGTCCAGGTAGTTGGCCACTCTGGTGTACACTCCTGGGTAGTTTTCCCTGGCACATCCTTTGCCCCAAGATACGATTCCTGCAAAGATATTCCGTGGTAGATTTATATATTTCAAACTTCACGATACGATATACATATATATATATATATATATATATAGTAATCATCTTATGTATATTATTATTATTATACATACCTATGACTTCCATAGTATCAGAAGAATCTATACGTCTGTGCATCGGTCCGCCACTGTCACCCTGCAGAAAAAATCATCATAATATAACATTTACGGTATACAATTTTCTCATATTATAAGTCATAACATTTGACATTTCCACGCACACACTAAGTTTTGATAGCGTCCACGAACAACGATTTCGTCGTAAATGATATTGTTAGAATAATAATGTTTTTACATACCTGACAGGCGTCCTGTTGGCCTTCCTTGTATCCGGCGCATATCATGTTACTGGTGATTTTCTCGGGCGAATACCCCATATCCTTGCAGTCCGCGTTCGATATGATTGGTACGTCGACTTTCTGCAGGATGTTCGACGACTTTTTGCGTTCGCCCAGCCTGCCCCATCCGATCACGGTGCCCTTGATACCTTCGTAGGAGGTGTCAGCTGCGCATGTAAAAAAATTCTCGTTGAGTTCGTATTATATTTTACAACAACCGTCGTATCGAATGCAGTTGAATCATTTAAACGGCTGAGGGTACCTCCATACAGTGGTGTATCCGGGGGGGGGGGCGGTGGGGGTTATTGCCATCTATGACTCCCCGCTCCCGATTTTTTAAAAATATTTGATGCATGATTATTGATTATAATAAAAACACACAAAATTCAAAACAATTCAATGATATATTTTTTTAAACCCTCCCGGGAAAAAATTCTAATACGCCGGTGCATCCAAATATTGTAGGTATTATCGTACAGCTGCAGTATACGGCATATAGATACTCACCGGACTTGGGTAAGCACGCGACGCGCACCCACGGGCTGTCGATGGGCACGGCTTCCCGAAGCTCAATGATCGCGATGTCGTTGTCAAAAGTGCTCAGTCGGAAGTCTTGGTGCCGGTGGATCTTGGTCACGTGGTGTACGGACTTGCGTCCGGTGTCGACTTTTCGGTCGTGTTCACCGATGGTCACGGTTAGATCTTTGGGGCTGAAGCTGCAAAACCGAAATGGAAATCGTGAAAAACATATTATGTATAGCAGCACTGCACGCGTGGTTCCGATAAATCGATTATTTCAGACTGCGCGAATCAAACGATTGAATTCATTTTTAAATCATAATATTATTGGTATGGGTAAACCAATTATTAAAAATACCAAAAATATCAACGTACTTAGGATATAACTATAGATCACAACCGATCGTATAGAATAATTAATAATTTATATTAATTTACTATGAATGAACGTTAATGACGTAGACACGTAGTATGTAAATCAGGGATTGGCCAATCAAATGATCTCGCGGGCCATTTTAAAACGCGTAATAATTACGCGGGTTCATAAAAAAATTGTATTGCAAAAATTATATGATTGTAGAGTTTATGTCGTCAAACATGTATTCAAGAGCCGCGTTGACCGAACATTCTGAAATATTCTGCGCTCTCGCCCGGTCTTTTATAAAGCACGACCATTTTCTCGGGAAAATTTAGGGAAGTCTCACGCGGTTCATAAAATTACCAAAGATGAAATGGGTTGGCCACTCCTATCGGTGCTTGCAAGGGCCAGCGCCCTCCGCTATTTTAATTATTATTAATAGATTGTTTGTTATCAACTGTAAAAAATAAATAAATAAATAGTAATGTTATTATCAGAGATTTTTAATTTTATGCCCCCCCCTCTCCCCATATTTCTGCGCGCGTACTCGAGCTCACTTCTGACTTAAATAATATGTACGTACTGTGCATAATATAGTACTTACTTTTCGACACAATGGGCAGCGGTGAGCACGTGCTTCTTGGTGATGAGTGTGCCGCCGCAATAGAACTGACCGCGTCGAGCCAACGTAGCCGCCCAGCCGAATTCGTTTTCCCGTGCATCTTTGCCGTTGACGATCTTCGCAAAAGCCGACCTCCGTTCCGGTTGGGTCCCACATGGCTTATCTATTTTGAAAAACAAAACCATCACGGTCAGACATAATGCAACGTTATCGTCTATAATATATATAACTAAACTACAATATTATACTGATTAAAGAACATAATATAGTGTATGCGATTTTATTTTTTTTTTAACGCGTCTTGCGTTTGGTTTTTTTATTTTTGTAGACAAATCGCTTGATGCATAAGAAATATGTTATATCATTGCACGAATGCACGATATGTGACAAGTAATTTAACATAGAAAATGACCACGCCGGCTTGTACGCAATTATAGATATCGCATGAAGTTCAATGTGAGATAAGACTGCCATTAGTGGTCTATTTTTAACAACTCGGAAAATATTTATTTTTCTACACAATATATTTACGTTAGGTATAAAAAAATTCATATACCTAGGTACATATTATAAAAATATGTGTCAACTCGTCATATATTATGATATTATCATCCACGATACTTAATTGCATATAATATTTATGTGAATATTACGTGTTGGTTTTGTAAATCTAAGATTCATTTTTTATTCAAGTCTCATAACTGGGGCGCATTTGTTCATATCTGAATATCTGATATGAATACATTATAGTTTTATTATTACGAAATTAATCATGAATTCTAATTTTGCGAAAATCGTCGTATTATAATAGTTACATACGCATTTCGTATTACGATGATAATTTTTTCCAACGTCCAATAGGCTATAATTAGTATAATGGCTCACTCTCGCACATTTTTCTAAGCTGCTATTATCTGCTATACTTATAAGGTTAGTATCTAAGTATCTATATAGGTACTGCACCACTGTACCCATTTTTTTATGCCTAAATAATATTATAATAATGTAATTTATTACTAAGTAATATTATGATTAAAAATTTTGCGAGATTTTGATAAGATTGTTAAAATGATCTGCGGTTGCGTTTCCGGAACATCGTAATAATATAATGGTGTATGGAGATTATAATATATAATAATACGTGTTCGTTGTTCCACGGAAGCACAATCAATTCCGCCAAAAAATACCATATTTTAAAATGAAAACGGTACTAGCTAGGTACCAGATACCCTATATCGTTTGACGAATCTAAGAGCAGACATGCGCAGTGCACACAGTTTCCTCGGATTTCCCTTTTGGTCGGGGTTCCGTGACGTACGTACGTTCCCGAATCAACATAATCTGTTAACCACATAATATTAGTGTAATACCGTGTTCTATGTGAAATATTTTATTATGGTTATTTTTATTCACTGCGCTCACTCCATTTTTACAAATATTACTACCTATCTGTATAGGTGTGTATATGTGTTGATTCAAACTCTAATTTTTGGAACTTTAGGGTTTTTGGCGGTGTGTGAAGATCATCGAACAGGCGGTTTCTTTTGTTGTTGCTGTTGAAAATATCGACTTTTGAATAAAATCAGAATTTTAACGAATAGTTTCCGAGTTGTGTAAGTAATTTTTGTACCTACTACATGGCGTGTAGTAGATAATAGTGAGTGCGTGTGTGACGTAAACAAGCGCACATATAAGTAGCTATACACATTTTGTTTTAGTTGCCGAAAACGAAATGGTTTTGCATAACTATACGCACGCCGTGAAATGTTATCGTCGTGTACTCGTACAATAACTTACTATAATAATAATAATAATAATAATAATAACAACAACAACAACGCTGACGATGACATGCTTTATGATCTAGACGAGGTTAAAATTATGTGCTTTATTTATGTATAATGTAAACGTAAAATATAGTATAATGTACAGATGAATCGTTAAAACGTACGTTACAATGAGATTGTGTTGCATATTATGCGAGAAAATGGAACGCGCAGTAAAACGTTAATATTTCGCTGGACAGGTGCAGCGGCAACCGACGAGGTTTCGTGTTTCTTTTTCATACGTAAATCAGTTCCAAAACGATATACTATATTATATTATCTCTCCTCCCACTCTCCATTGATATTCAAATTATAGATGTCGTTATACACAGTGAGATACTGTTTGTATATAAGCCCGATCGAAGAAAGTTATCGTATAAACATTCTATATATTATTATTGTAGGTAAAAGCGTGATCCGGCGAACGTAGTTCATAATAAAATGTTATACATCGAACACGAGCAAAAATCACGTTAAAAAGTTAAGTTAATAGCAATTTTTTTTATGGCATCACTTTTTTAGTATCTACTTACATACCTACTACCGATAGTATAAACCGTGATCGTAAGTTATTAATCGAGAAATGTTTAAGAGGACACTTTTTATTATTAATAAATAAAAATTATTAAAAACAGTCCAATGTACCTAAATCCAAAATTTTATATTATGCGTCAAAAATTGAAACCGAATCAATAGTGTCAATCCAATATATCTTATAATTTAATTTATTAAGTAAAATATCAACTGTCAAGTCCGGAATAAGAGGACTGAGGAAGGGTATTAGAGGGGGAGGTGCGGATTCATTGATATTAGGGGCCATCTCTTCAAAAAAATATTTTATTAATGCCCATGCATTCAAAGAATTTTCAAAACTTTATGTAAAGATGTAGGTACACATCAATGTCATCGTGAATATTAATTACCACTTGATAAATTCATAATAAATTAATATTTGATAACATAATATACAGTTATATGATACAGTCTGTAAGTGTTGTTGAAAATGCGAGTTGTGAATGTTAAATGTATTATGTAGAGGTATAATACCATGTGGTAATACATTTTTTGTTTAAGTGAGGAGGTTGAGGTCTTACGTTTCAAATTTGTGAAGGTCCCACCGAGTATATGATGTTTTTGGGACCGTTGGATCTTTAATCCGGGTTAGTTACATGCACGTTCGTAACGCGTGTGTGATTTATAATTATTTAGTTCATTAATAAAAATGCTTAAATGGATTTTAAACGATCATATTACGTCGACGGTCGCAACGTGCATTTAGTCGGTGTCTATACGTCCTATATAATTTACACTGATAAACGACATAATTAATGTATAATCGCGTATAATATTGTATAACCGAATTGATGTACACCGCCTAACCATAACATTGCAACTCGAAAGTATACGTAACAAAGGATTACGTACTATATTATTATTGCTTATAGTTTGATCATAATATCATTATAACATATTTTACTTCGTGAAGTCGATAAGTCGTG
Organism: Diuraphis noxia; assembly: GCF_037042655.1. Classification (NCBI taxonomy): domain Eukaryota; kingdom Metazoa; phylum Arthropoda; class Insecta; order Hemiptera; family Aphididae; genus Diuraphis; species Diuraphis noxia. The sequence continues at coordinate 70,116,177 of NW_028301713.1, forward strand.
ATTGGAAACGAGACGCCGTTACTTAACCTTTTACACGAGAAGCTATACAATTTAATTATTAATTATTATGGTTTATACCCAAATGGCAAATGGCAAAAATCAAAATTATACGTAATATCTAATGTTAGTAAAATATCATAAAACGTGATCATATTAGCCAAGGGATTAAGAAGATTTGAATGGGTCCTAATTATTATTTTTAATAATACATTTACGCGACTAAGAAAATCTTTTTGTAAAACAGAATAAAAAATAAAAATTATAATATACCATTAAAAATAATAATACTCTGAGCTAAGAACTTGACACGAATTCAGTTAAAAAAAAAAAAATAGGCGTGTTAAGGCATACCTAACGAATTCGCGCCGATTATGTTTATTTAGTATTTAGTCCCACTTAATAACACCTACAGTTATTAAAGCTGCAAACATCATAAATATTATCTAATTAAATTTGTGTAATACATACTAAATCAGTGTGTTCATCAAATTATATTTAAAAATGTCTCGTAAAAATGAGGTCATGGTAGAAAACTGTTTAGTTTCATATTATACATAGCAATAAAGCTTTGATATATACAGACATTCAAAAAACCATGTACCTTTTCTAACAATGTTTACATGTCTTATCATTCAAAATTTCGTTTGTCCTAACCTCCAACCAGTGATGCAGAAGTCCTAATACATAATATTATATAACGATAAGTATAATAGTAATAAAATCCAAATAAATAAAGAGCATAGTATCTACTACAGATACAAATACCACCACTAGTGCGAACGTTTGGGAAATTCGGAGGGTCGATGAATAATAATTTATGAAAAATATACGACAGACAGGCGAATAATTTTTCGAAAATCGTATCTGGGTTAAGGTTACCTGTACAATAATAATATGTAATATTTATACATTTATGTATATTGTGGTCGCCGTTCGGGTCGATTAAACTGCGATGTGTACGAAATTCGATTTTGAACGCTATTCGTTCGATTGCGCCGCGGTGTTATCGTAACGCGCGAAAAGTCAATTTGCAACGAAAATACAGCGGCGCGTGCGGGTGGCAGCGTGCCGTAAATCAATTTTCGGTCTGTTTCGGAGGTTTAAGGGGAAAACGCTACACACACACACATATATAAGTACGAATCTATGTATTTTTTTCTTTCTATTTGGTCACAAAAATAACAAGACTGTTTCAGTGGAGTCACGATTGAAGATATGCGGGGAGAAGAGGGGCTAAAACAATATTATTTACCTAATGTAAACGAAAACATCACTTGCATTCCTTCAGTGTATAACATAATATGTGTACCTACTTAGGACCTTCGAGTTCATGTCGACCAAAGAGCATCGTTGGTATTTTTGCGTAAATATAGTCTCAAGAGCCAGCTTTATCTTAAAAACACATACACTAAAATCATCGTTCAAAATAGCTGTAGGTACCTATACCATATTATCGAAACGTCTCAAGATAAGATCGACGGTGGCGGAGTACTCAACTTGTGTACAGAAAATAGTGCGTAAGAGAATGTGTGACGTGTAATATCTTCCCTGCAGTGGATGTGAATGTGATTTCCATGTGTTATTCTAGCGTTAAATCAACAATGGTGATACTATTTCTATTTTAATGACAATAACAATATTATATTTTTATAACTGCGCTGTGTAGGAGCTTAGTTTTGGAAAACTAGGAACAGCAAAAACCAACAAGAAAAAATTATTAAGAGTCCGGAAACACTCAGACGTTCTCATACAAATAGATTTCTAATATATATTTTATACAATAATATGGGCCGTAATGTTTGTTTATACTATATACCTAATATTATCGTGATTAGTATCAGTTTTTATTGTTAAATATTTACCACACGCCGCGCAATATTTGGCCGGCCGTTCGTCCGGCACCTGTTCATCCCGGTAGTCGAACAAATGATCCTGAAAATAAAACGCACTACACGTAAATCAATTCAATAATAAAATATTATAAACATTCCAGCGCTATATGGCTCCCAGAGAGGACCTTATTATACTCGCGTCGAGGTCAAGATAGTTATTAGGTGATTTTAATCATATTATCATGTTGCAGTACTATAATATACGCTATATGGACCTGGCCGTGCAACAGGTTGTTTCGAAACAGTCGAATTTGAATAGCACGTAGGCACGTGGATTTGGCGATTCGTCAATGTGGGGAAAAATCGTCTTTCGAAATCTGTTACCTCGGAAAAAATTAAACTCGCTCAATCCCAATATTCTTTCCCCCGCCCATTTTTCTGGTAAAGTTATCTCACTCGCAATAAATTCTTAATTTATCAAACTATATTATTGGTCAGCTGTGGTTAGGTTCTATGAGGCATTCTCCGGCATTGAACTTTACCAAATCGTTCAGCCTAAGTATTTTATTATAAGCCTTATCCTGTTCCTTGGTTGATCAAGAAAAAAAAACTCCACGGTGTCTTAAAAATATCAAAACTAAATACAATCAATAAAACCCTTCTAGTTATCTTTATTTTCATTTTATTTCATCAAAATTAATCCATTTTCAAAACCAACTAATTAATTTACATCCTCCTCCCACAATTCCCGATAACTCTCAGAGACGCCTACAATGGACTTAGTCCAGAAAGTAGAAAGTATATCCAGGGCTTGACACCTTATTGATTTGTTTGTTTCTTACAACCTCAGTAAAAAAGTCTCAGTAAACACTGGTATTTATAAGCGAATTTCGATGATTTTTGTTAAAATCGAGTAAGTATACAAACTTTATATTTAAAATGATAAAATCAAATAATAGTTGTCCTAATTAAAGAATCTTTGTGGTAATCTATGTTTAAATTTACAACCGAATGGTATAAACCAATTTTTGTTATCTAAATAATATTGGTTTTCTAAAAAAAAAAACCAAAAAATTCACTTCCAACAAGTATGATGGGTTCCAGTTCTAGAAAAAGAGCTACGTTGAGGGTTCAGTTCCTATACTTTCAAAAGGTTCCGGTTCGTTTCCAAGGCCTGCTATTGTAAATTGTGAGCTACTAAACGAAACCGTAGGTACTCAGATGATACTGCAGCTGAGTGCTTTTCACGCAATTCTGTCATTGTTGAAAGTATTTTTATGGCATAGATAATCAGAATGATATATTATACATATTGTTTTTAATCAATGGATTGTTATTATTTATTTATTTATTGTTTTTTAAATGTCCATAAAATAAGTAGGAACCTGTAATAATTATTACTGACCCATGGTGTGTAGGCACCGGCGACTTGAACGACCTGGACGGCGGCAATCAGCAGGGCGGCGGCGACGGTCGGAAGCATCTTGGCGCTGGTTTACCGAATAGTTGTGGCGGAGTCGAGTTACGACGACGACGGTGACAATACTATTATGACGATTGCGATGGAAGTTGTAAGCAAACTTTTACTTATCGTCGTAAAATATAATTATTGTATATTATTTTTAATTTTTTTATCGTAGCTTGTAAAATATGCGCACGGAAAGTCGGATCGCCGCGAATATTATAATATACGGTTGGCGGCGCACAAGTCGGTTCGTCGGGTCCACGGAATCGGCTGATGGTGGTGGTCGTCTGCGACGGAGTTGGATGACAGTCGGTCGGCTGACGAGTCGCTCGCGGATTACGTGACGAGAGGACGAGACGAAGCGGACCACGGGCGCACAGGATCGGCGGCACAGGTGTTATATACGCTCCGGCCGGCCGTCGCGCGACTGCTGGAAACGCGTTAGCGCGCGCGATAACGCGGCCGCGGAGGAGAACACACACGCGCGCAGCCTTGAACGGACGGCGCCGGCCGTAAGGTTACGCCGCCGCCGTCAGGTATTATTATTATTATTGTTACCGTCGTCGTAGGCGCGCAATAATAATATTATAATTATTGTTGTCGTTATTAGCGCGACATGCGTGCGCGCCCGCCCACCCACGTGTTATCTAATGGTAATGACGACGATGATGATAATAATAATAATAATAAATAATACTATAATAGTTACAGTTAAATAGTATTACGTGTACCGTGTGTCCGTGTAATACGTATAATAATAATATGTGTGTTTGTATTAATGCGACATCGCGACACTGGCTCGCGCGTTTGTAGGTCAAACATCGGAGTGGCGACCGCCCGGGTTTACTTAATACATTTATAATATCATATATAATATACAGATATTTGCCGATTTGATCTCATAATACTTGCACCCAATCTCTCTCTAAAAAAAAAAAAACGCTTTTTCTGTGAATAAGTGAATAAGCCCATCATGCGGTATGTGGAGGGACGAAGTAGTTGGAAAATCGCTTATACCTGTATAAATGTTAACATTTTCCATTTCGATTTGAATTTGGTCGGGTACCTATCTGATAGCGCAACTCATTTGATGACATCAAGGTGTTTATTTACAAAGGTATAATAATAAATTATACTATTTTATATTTATTTTAATAATTTTAAAATGATTTGTGAAATCTTCTATTATAGTAAGAATTGGTTATTATTATTATTATTATTTTAAAGAAAAAAGAGTATAAATGTGTTCAGTGTAAATACCTATTCAACTACTATACTAGGTGAAGAGGAATCCTTTTAAATGATTTTTAAATTCAGAAAGGAGTAGAAAAATCATTTGTTGTTGTGTATTATTTTCACTCAGTTCAGGAAATAGGAATAATGTAATAAGCAATGTTGAGCATTAACGTTAAAACGTTAAGTTATTATTAACCGAGTTCAATAACGTGTTACCATTAAAGAAATTTTAAGATCTTCTCGTTCTGGGTCTGGGTTGAGACATAGGGTGGTATCGATAGATTATGTTAGGTTGAGTTCCATTCGCTCTTATTCATATCGATAGCAATCCGTCAGGATATGTTTGACAGTGAGTTGTTGGCCGCAAGCTTCATAGCTAAGGAGCTTAGGAGCTCATATAAATATTTAATACTATATTATGTAAAATGACATTTCCGCATTGTTCCAAGAAAAAATGAACTAAAACAAATTACCTTTGGCCTTTGGACTTGGATTATGGTGATCGAGTTACATATTTTGGTCATAATTTCCACTTAATCAAAAATGTATTTTAATAATAAATACAGTGGTGATTTTTTACCGGGTGGCGGTGGAGGGGTAAACCTAAAAATTTACCATCTCATAGAGTTACACCCTGCCACCATCAACAATCAACTACAATAATTACAAACAAGTTTTTTTAGTGTCTACGAGTTGATCACAATATTTTATTACAATATTATACATTTTTTTATATAATTATTTAAGTATATAACCTCTACCAACTATACAATATGATTTACCAAATGATAAACACTCATGCCTACCATCAAATAATAATTTTTTTAAAGGGTAGGGATTTCGCTCCACTCCTTGTGCCTGTAGATCTGCACTACTGATTAAATAATGTGCACCTACTGAAATTCACTTTTCAGTAAGTTTATCTACTCTTGCTAATAAATAAGCGCATATGAATTTGAAAACTACGTAATGTTTTTACCAAGATTTTAAACACAATTTTTACGATTTTATTCAACTTGATACAAGTTTCATTGTGTAGAAATCTGAAATGAAAAAACTTCAAATGTTTTCTTTATCTTTTTATCATCATGTATATAAATCGAATGTTAAAAGCGTTTTTGAGTAGGATTTTAAACCAGTTGTTACAACATACTTACGACAAGTTAAGTCTTTGATTACATAAATAAAAATATATATATGATTAAATATCGAATAGATTTTAATGGATAGATTATACAAAGTAATAAAATCATCGTTTGGTGGTGGTACAAGAGAAAATTATTTCGTAAATAAAACCAATTAGCTTAATAATACTATGGAAGTAGATCTTTTATTTAAAAAAAAAAAAGATTAAACTTCAGATAAACATAATGTATTATTTAAGTTTGTATTCTTGTATGAATGCCGTAAAATCATTTTGGTACTGAAGAATTGTCAATTTATATAATGTTCATCACTACAATATAATATCGTTATCATAAAAACTATGTATATAATAAGTGTAATATCATAATATTAAAATCCTTCGATTTACATTTTGTAACACACGGATCCAGCTCGTCAGGTTAGATAATACATACTATAATATAATTAATATGCAATCTACAAGATTACAATTTTTCATCGTAATTTATAATATCTGTAAGTCATATAGTATAACGAACGTGACTCGATTAGTATTGTCAATTCAAAACTTCAAAACTTATAATTCAAATGGTAATGATAAATAACAAAAATCAATAGATCATATTCATATATTTGTAGAAAAATTAGGAAAATATTGATTTTATAAGCCCATTAAAGTGACTCCTGAAAAAAGCGAATTTCGGATTTACGAGGTGTTGTAGTTTCACCGACGTTATGATATCTGCAGGATAGAAAGTGTGAAAATAATTTTTTTTATTACCCTAAAAACACGCCGTGATGCCAAATTTTGGTATGATCAAATTGCACTTGGGCTCAAAAAATGTATTTCAATAAAATTACCATGTATTTCAAGGGATTACACATTTAGTAAACACCCATTTTCCTTCTAACTACAAGCTTAGGACCACAGGACTGATATGTTTTTAATCAATGGCGTGGTTAAAAATAATTGTTTTATAAATCGCATTATGTAAATATTGTAAATTATATGTGTATATAATATGTATATATATATAATATTATATATGTATATTCATTATAATTATTATATTATACATATTATTATTATTTTTAAATCGTTAAATTTAATTATTGTCATTATTACTCGTAGGTATATTTTTTTTTTCATTTTTATCATTTTTTTTTAGTATTGATAAACTGTATTTAAATATTCTAACCTAATATACTTTTGAGTATATAAGTCAATAATATTTTTCAGTATTATTTATTTTTTTCTGGTACCGTGTTTTTGATTGTTTTATGTCAGTATTCTGCATTAAAATATAAGTATCTATTTGTAATTTATTGTGTTAAAAGTTAAAACATAATTTTATCATATGATTAAATTCTTTTTTTGAACTCGTTCAGTTCGACCACTAACTGATTTTTACCCGAGTGCAGTTCGACCATTACCTTTTTTCAATCTGAGTGAAATTGTACCATTTCTTTGTAGGTAATAAGTGCAATTCGACTATCCCGCCAGATTTAAGGGCAGATTCGGCTCGAGTTCTAATATTCCTACGTGTTTATGTATACATATATACCTATACGGGAATCCTGGTTCGAGATTTATCACATGTCTGTGTCAGTTATTTGCCTACACGCATATATTGTACATTTGTATATTATACGTATACGTATAGTGTTATGTTCACACAGCTTTACGGCTTTAAATGCAATTGTATTTGGCCATTTGGCGAAGCGTCTTAAGACGGAATGAAATAATGTCCCAAGGGGATTCGTTGGATTCCCCATTATATTAGTCACACGCTCCTCACATCGTATATACGTATATGTAAGCCTTAAGTCTCCTCAAGTTTGATGTGTATATTTTTCTATGACTATACATGTAGAATATAATATATCGACTACCTGATATGTATAGGTACGCATATACCAGCGAGTTTACTTCCGGATGACGTGACATTTATTTTACTCGTGACATGACGTTTTCGATGATGAAAAAAATATATACCTGCAATTTCGCCTTTGGTAACGGACTTCAGAGCTCTTTTTATGTATATGATATAAATATATATGTTTTAGACTTCATGTATATATTTTGTGTATTTTATATATTACATTTGACATCATATTGACGGTTATTTTTATTATTTACAATTATATATTATAAAAACGCTTTTGAAGTTTTATTGCTGGCCTATATATAGTTATGTAATACTATATGGACTTGATTCGATGTTATTTACTGCTTCAGTGACATAATTAATCTGTTTTTATTACTATTTATTTATTTTGTCGATCCCTTTGATGTAGTGGGCACAAACCTATGTATCAATATTTTTTTTATATAGCAAACTTTGCTAAGCATAGTATAATTTATTAATATAATGTACTCGGTAGTGATAAAATATAAAATGCATTACCTACTATTTCTATGGTTTAAACTTAATTTGTATTTATACTGTTTTATCTTGTTTTAAGAAGCCGTGTTTTTCGAAACCTTTTTATAAAAAGAGCCACCGGTATATCATGATAGAGAAGGTACCTACCCACCGCATTTATGTATAATGTATATATATTATATAAAACAGGCGTACTCAAACAAACGTAGTCAACGCTGACTAAAAATGATTTTTTTTTTAATTATAGCCAGTCATGTAAATGTCATTCGTAATTAACTGTCAGACTGAAAAAAAAAATAGAAATGAAATATTTACACTTCTTTTAATAGATCGTCGTCGCCGTGCGTTTTGTTTTGAAATGCAATAACGTATAGTGATTAGATAAGTCCACCTGAAATCTAGCTAAGTACTGTATATATCAACATGTTAGTAGTAGAACTGATGTTACGACATAGGTACTATATAATGGTGATTAATCGCGCTCTGCTGTTGTGTAGCTTCCGGATAAATCGATTTCGGAGCGGCCGGAAATTGTATGGCCCCGAGAGATATTTTCTCGACCAGTGTGTAATTCCGGTCGGTATAGGTTAATCTCGTTATTGGTTCGAAATCCATCGTATACTGATTTGATAATGTCTCCACCCGTGTTACGGACCTCCAAAGAAAATCCCGAAAACCACAAGACCAACTTTAAACGTATATCCGGATCACTTTTTTTTTGATTAAAAACCCCGTTTGTTATATATATATATATATATATATATATGTTCCGATATACGTATTTAATATATGTAATTAAATCCGGGATTTTAAAACCCTATACTGGTCGACGTCACGTCGATGCTTGTATAAACTTCCGAAATGGTATTATTATTATTAAACTGCGTATAAAGAATCTCGAGGAAAAAATAATTGATAATATACATCTCAAACTGTATCTGTGAGATAATGTGTTTCGGTTTTTCGCAAGTTTTGAATGTTTCGGAATAGGTAGATCATGCGGGGTATATCATTACTTGTAAAGTGAATTTACGAATTAAGAAAAAAAAAACAGTAATTTGCTCAACTATATTAATATTGTAAGTAGGTAAAGTAAGTAAACGTTCAAATGATCCGAGTAAAACACTATTCGAAAACTTAAATTATAATTTAATTTAAACCATCCAGCATTTTATATAGGTAAGAGTATTTTACTAGCTGTCTCGCCCGACATTGCCTGCCCCAAAGCTTTGTGTATTTTTTTTATAAATATATCTGCAAAAATATACAACATATCTTCTAATTATATTATAAAAAATATAACATATAACCCTCTAAAACCATTATTTTTTTCGTGGGTTAAAAAAGAAATTCACGTATGAGTTAGCTTTCACGCTGTTCCATCTGGATTTACTGGTGCAAAAGATTTGCTTTTTTTTAGATATATATATTTATCAGTGTATTGAAAGAAAAAAGGACTTTCGGTTTTTATAAAAATTTTCAATTTCTGGTCAATAACGATTCCCATTTTTCTTTTAGTAAAAACCTCATTCAGAATATTAAGAACACTTAAAATATAATTCAGCAAATAGGTCCAGTAATTCTCGATTGATCTCGATACTCTTATCAACATACAGCTCTTCATTTTTATTATATAATTGACGATTAGGTATGTTATTATTACCATCTTAACTTAAACTCAATTTAATAATAATTCGAGTAGGGTCTGATGTCTGAAAGTCAGAAAGTGTTATACAGCTAGTGGTCAAAAAGGCTTGTGCGGGGTGGATCATTTATTGCCAATGCCTTATACTTATACGCTCTTATTTATAAGTTATTTTAAACCAAGAATACTTATAGTTGTTATTGGTAGAATTTCACATAAGATCGTTGTTAAGAACGTCAACATTTATAATGGACCATATTGGTCGTTGGCCGTGGATGTATATATCGTGAGGCAACTTATATAATCCAATGGAAATTCTGATGCACATCTGCAGAGTGTATAATAAATTATCATAATGCCATATCGTTAGGAGTTTTCATCGGTTCATTGCTCAAAATTAATTTATACACACTCACAATTTACTTATATATTGATGGGAAATTATTTCATATGCGACCAAGTACGCGTTATTGTACCGGTTTTGGTTATATTTCGAAATACCTGCAGCACAGGTAGATTATAATATGCCTATTATACTAACTAATTATATGATGCATTATATACAAACCGCACTATCCGAACGATGATGGAGAAATGTCTTTAAAAAACTGGGCGCACCGCGTTTTACCTGTGTGCGCCATAAACGAATTTCTTAATCTGAAATTAATTAAAAACACAGAGGCGTCATAGGCTTTGTAAAATATTACCAATTGTATATTCTCGTCCATTCGTTAAAAAAAAAAATGTATAATACGCTTTCTTATCGGATTTTTATTTTTATTTTGGGGGAAACTTTCTTATACGAGTATACCAGGTCCTATAAGATGGTATTTCATTATAATATATAATACGCTCTACGATATGTAAATAATTCGTGAGTTTAGCAACCATTAGTTGAAATACGACGGGTCGAATTTTTAATTAGCGCTAGTTCGTAATATATGTTTATGTACCTACTAGCCGCAAACATAATATAATATGTCTTGGTGATTTTTTAAACATTTTTTAACCATTTTTTAAACATTTAATTTTATATACTATTTTATACACCGTGTCACGGTGTAATAAATGTACATGTTTTATACCATTTGTTTCTAAAAAATCTAAAAAGTTAATGTAACTTTTTATCCATAAAAAAGAATAACGGTAAATTTACTTTTGGTCGATTTTCCAATAAGATGTCAAAAGTCCATATTATATTGAATAAAAAATGTGCTTAAATATATATATATAAATTTGTTGAATCCGTTTATAATGGAAAAACAGATTGCTTTTACTAGTAACAAGAGTAAATTTTTTGAGTTGTTCAAAGAAAATCTCATTACATTTTCACCTCTGTCGAAATAAATACACGAGTGTTTCAAAAGTCAACAGTTATTATATGTGTATTCTTAGCAAAATCGCACGAAAGCAATTTACCGTCGGAATTACTTTAACAAAAACGAAGAGAGTGACAGTTATGAAAAATAATTTTAATTGAACAAGCTCCTCCAAAATATCGTTAGCTTATATTGCAATCGTGCAATTATTATATCTATTGTTGTCTTAGGTATACATTCATAAAAATAATTGTGAACTGCGCAATTATTGGAAAAAATACATTATTTTTGAACCTTTTATAGGATTTACACGACTGGTCTTAACTTTTTTTTTTTAACAACGTAATATTTTTAAAATTCCGTAATGTTATATATATATAAAAGCCATATTATATATTATAATATTTATCATTTGTATTTTAGGTCAACTTTATTATTGTCATAGCAACGTCTATAATTTTAGTTGGCACCTCTATCGAAAAATTATTAAAGCCAATCTGCTATCTAAATCCTTTGCTTGATATCACACGTCATAAGTTATTATCATCATCTTCGAACACATTTTTTTCATTTTAGAATTGAATTACTGTTCATAGTATAGTTTTCATCTAAACAATAACAATTAAAAGCTGTATGCATCAATCTATAACAGCTGGATCGATTTAGCAAATTGTTTTTTAATATTCGTGATATTTCAAATGATGATTTTATGGAAATAAATATTGGAAAAGTTTCCCGGAAAATTGGGAAATTTGGGAACAACTGAATCGCCTTTTTTCGATGGGATTATTGCATCGAAATGATTGTCATTGGTTGCATGTTATATAGTAGTACCAAATTTGATGTTGGTATAAATTAGTGATATGGTTGCTACAGGTTAAATTTTTACAATATATAAGTAATTATTGGTCTGATAAAATAATTTTAACTTATTATTTTGATATTTGGTCACTATATTTTTAATCCACATTGGCTTAAAAGAAGTTAATGAACTTAAACACCATACTGCAGTGGTGTAATTACGGGGGGGGGATTTGGGTGTCGTATCCCCCCCATGACCTTTTTTTTAAGACTGGTTAACTACATTCACCTATGTACTTCTTTATCTAATAATATTATTATTATTATTTTTTTTTATATAAATATATTATATTATTAACCTATTCAGTATTTGTAAATTGAATATTATGTAATTATTTATTCCATGTCTCATGTGTACATAAATATATTGCTCTGAATTCTGAAAGGTGCTTATAATAAATACTCTTTATTTTTTTTTGTGGAGCGTGGAGGGGAGTATAGGTAAAATGTTAAAACATTTTATCCCCCCCCCCACACACACACAAACATGGCCAAATTACGCCACTGCCATACTGAGTTGTTTTCAATAAAAGTTGATATAAGTAAATCAATAGATTCTTGCGACTTAGAAGGTGTTTAAATTTAAAAAATAAGCTATAAACATAGCTTATTTTATCAATTTAAATCCTTTAAGATATCCAAAGGGTAACTTACACATGATATTTTTTTCAACTCACTAAAAATAATACTTTTTTTGTGAATTTGTGTGGTTGCCATTGGTTATACACTCTGCATTACTATTATACTATTATAATTAGTAAGAAATATGGTAAGTATATTAGTAAAAATCTTTGGTACGAGCAATGCTGGATGGGACAGCTATTTTAATACATGTAAATATATATTTACCAAACTTGTCAAAATAAAATAACTAACCACAATTTCAGACCTATTTATAACTTACTAATAATGAAATTAGAAAGTGTATTATAGTTTAATATAGCATTTACAGAATGCACTTTGATAATGGGTTAAAGTCACCACTCGAACACAGGTCATATATTATTTTCAATTTAATTTCCAAATTGTAGTTTTGTCACGGATTTTCTTATTCAAGCCGAAGTAAAATAATAAGTCATTTTTACGTTCAAAAGTTTAAGGCGCAATAATTTCTCCGAAGTTGAAAAACTCAAAAACCTACATATACACTCACTTGTATATACAATTGCAATGGTCTTTCGAGTGATTGAACGAGTTTTAATATTTATTTTTTCCCAGTGGCTCCTCGAAAAAAATAACGACCGTTACGGTTTTTCCGCGGTACCTAATGGCACATTGTTGTTGTTCGGATGTCTGTGCGATTTTAGCCGATTTGATGTATTAAAAATATTATATTATGTATTGTGTGGGTATTGTTGAAGCAACTTATGGGTGGGCGGAGGGGGAGGGGGAGGGGGAGGTTGTTGGGCCGGATACAAAAAGTCTTTATACATATTTCTTGTTGCTATTTTTACACAAGTACGGTCGTATATTATTATTGACTGCGAAAATTCTCATCGGAAAACATTTCGCCGACTTTTTGTATTTATTGATTTAACTGCGCACAAAGCACGGCCGACTTATCATAACTCAGAGCAGTATATTTGCTCGACTCCTACAGAATTATTATTGCAATTTATGTCGCGTACACTGACATTGAACGAGTAAGTGTATAGATGTGTCAAATATTTGCGGGTAAAGCCTTTGAATGTAATAGCCTTTACGCGCTCAAAGGTAAATATCATTTTCCAATTGCTCGTACTTGGGTATAATATGATAAAGTTATTTAGCTTCTCCACGAATGCTAAATAATTATATTATGTTTGTATTATCGTTATAATATTATAATTGCATAGGCATTTGATATAAATATCGTTCGTCGTCATCGATCGTCTTTTCTCGAGTGATTTAATAGTTTTTGAATAATGCTCGTAATATTGTTGTTCATGTCGTCGTGTTGTTTGACTATTCGAATATTCATAAGTCGATTTGTTGGTGTTAAATTCTAAGGACAATATAATAAATATAATAACAGGTTAACATAGTACTAGTTGTAAGTTACTGAATGAAACTTATGAATTCGTCGTAAATCATATTATTGTCTCGACTATAAATATATAGTCGATATATATATATATATATATAGGACATAGGTACTATATATACTAACGTATATTATAAAACTAATTATATAATATATGTAATAATCATGGCAATCTAAAAGTAGTAATCGTGCTAGTAATATTATAATATTTAACATAATGCTTAGATATATAATGCAGTGTCAGTATGGTGTATTTTTCAGGAGGCGCGCCTAATATTCAAAAATTTCTTTTTTAGAAAATTATGATCACAAGTATATGATATTATACCAGTTATTACTAGATATTAACTAAAATAAATATTGTACTTGACTAAAAGCGATGGATAATGTTTAATAAGATCTAACGTCAAGATAAAATTAAAATGATTTTTATTACGAAATTCGTGTCTAAAATATCAGTACGTGGACTACAAAATTGCAAAAAAACTTATGGTACATAAATAAAAAAAATCTTTGTAAATTAATAATTATTTCTATTTACGCTTATAAATGAGAATACTTTATTTAAAATATTAATCGAAAGATTAAATATAAATTCTTATATATTGAAATAATTTTATGTTATGAATTTAGAATGCATTTGAATGTTGATTCTACATTCCAATAAAAATAAATGAATGCGATAAAATTCCGATTTTTTTATTAGCATATCGTGCAATAATCAGTTAGGAAATTATTATTATTTTATTTTTAGTCTGTGATCGTCGATCGACGGTAAGTCGGTGGCGGTAATCAGTAGGTAAAAATATTTCTTATAATACCATAATAATTAATAATGTTATAATATTGTAAGCCACGGTTGTGGTATGGTATCATTTATACCTAGAAACCATCTACGCATAATAATCGGCTTATAGCTTTGAATTCGATTCGCAAAAATTAAAAGATACAAAATGACTGGAACGATTTACATAATATTATAGGTAATTATGAATTCAAGCGCTGTCATACACTCATATCCGTAGAATCTATGACTGGTGGATTTCTTTGTAAAAATCCTTACTAGACCCGCGACCGTATATTATAACAATCTAATTAATAATTAAAATATATTTTAATTTATAATATTATTTCTGCAGGTAAACACCTCACAGGATGCACTGCACGAGATAATCGAAAGGTCGAAACGATTAAATTGTTGGTTTCGGTCCTCGGAACAATGTGAAGGGCATTATATATAAAATATATATTATTCGGTACGAAATTCTTAGAATTTGTTTATATAGGTAAGGTACTATAATTAAATTTATTAGTATTTTAATTTTTTTATCCGGGTAAAACTTTAAAATGTCTTGTGTATTATCCCCTCCAATCCTATCCTCGACTCATCATACTTAATATTGTCGACTGTATATTATACGCACACACACAATCATTGTAAGACACAAAATATATTAGAATAATATTTAATTTAATATTTAATATTTAATAATAATTTATCTATTCTGTGATAATATTATGATACGCTTGTTGTAAATACGTCATTACAAAAATAATTCTTTTATGCCATTAAAAATGCATAAGAAAATTCATACATAACTAGTAGTCACTTAATACCAATTAATTTGGAGAGGATTTTGATAAATATTAAATATATAATTTAATCTATATTTTACAGTTTTGTAACATTTTATTACTATAATAGTTTTATAAAATTATTATTAGTTTTAAAAGAATATAATTCAAAGATTTTATAACAATATTAAATTACACTGCTTAATACCTATAATTATTTTTTCACCATTGGAGTTTGTTTATTTATTTAATTGGATGCTTGTATTTGTATACATATCAGTCATACTGTATGACAGCAATAATAAACTGAATATTATTCTATGTTTTTTTTTATTAAATAATATAATATTTAAGTTTTTTTTTCTCTTGGCTTCCATTAATCGGGACAAAATGTATGACCGGCTGGTCACTGGCAAATGCTGTTAAAACCGCGACGAATGTCATGTAGGACATGTAGGTACTTATTTTTGATTTGAAGTAAATACAAAAAGGCTGACTCATATAAATAATACGTCGATCCAAAGCAGAGAAAAACAACTATTAGTTACTTATTGCCTTTATAATTGCTGTAATGTTTAATATATGTTTGAAATTGTTTTATTTGTTTTCTAAATAAAAATTCCAGAAAAGACGAAAGGAAGTCACAATCAACCTGTTGGGCCACCCATGAACTAGTGTGCTGTACTATACTAGGTTGTGTTTCCGGTTGAACGTGTTGTGGTTATTCATAGCTGCGCTTTAATTGGTATTAAATCTTTGTTTTTGGTCGTTTTGGCAGTTTTGGTCGTTTTGGTCGTTTTGATTGTATATTTATTGATATTTAAAGTAATATGAAATAAAGTGTTATGAAATCTCAATCCTGATTTTTACTTGTAACAAATTAATCTTGACAAATTGATCACTATTGCGATAATAAGGTACAATTATACGAGTACTCATTGATTAATTTACGAGACGGTGTAATTTAAATACACATGTTTTATTCAAACGTTTCTGATTAAAACATAAACTAAACATTTTGTATCTTTTACAATTAATTTTATTTAAGATTTAAGCTACTAATAGAAAAATAAGTACATAAACAAATGTAGGTATTAATTTCGTTCGTTTAAGAGATAAAATAGGTTTTGTAAACTAAGTATAGAATATTCGAATGAAAATCATATACAATTTATTGTAATGAAATAAAAATAAAAGTCGAGAAAAAGTGGATTAAAGACAACAGACCTGAGACGTTATTGTAGTCGCTACGATTTACAGATATCCGTTTTGGCCGTACTGGACTGATGATAAGCGTGTTGTTGTTAAATATGTTCAAGAGCAATAAAATAACTAAGTTAATGTCTCTCTAAGGATCCAAATAATATAATAATGAACAACAAAAGTTAAAAGTTGATGAGGAAACAAATTATTTTAACTTAGTAAAAATACATTTTTTTAATTGCCAGCTGTATATCACAACACCAAACTGATGGTAAGTAGGTATAGTATAGTATAGTATAGTAGTTTCGAATCGGGGTTGGTAAATTGAGTCCCGGGGAAAAATAAGTAATAGGTAAGTTGAGTCCCAGAAAAAATAAGGTAGTAGGTAATTTGAGTCCCAGGGAAAAACGATTTATATGCATTTAAAATTTAAAAATATGCACTATAAAAATTTTATTTGTAATTTGTAGACATTCATTGACTGCATGTATATGATTTTGAATATAGCAACATGCATTTTTATTGCATTTTTATTAATTATATAATTATTTTTTATGCAATAAAAATGCATGTTGCTATTTTCAAAATCATATACATGAATGTCCACAAATCACAAATAAAAATGTTATGGTGCACATTTTTAAATTTTAAATGCATATAAATCGTTTTTCCCTGGGACTCAAATTACCTACTGCCTTATTTTTTCTGGGACTCAACTAACTTACTAACTATTTTTCCCCGGGATTCGATTTACCGCTTTCCAAATGTACCAAACTTATCTCGGACTCAATTTACCTACCCCCGTTTCGAATAGGTCACTGTAATGGACATAATAATACATTCCATATTACCCAATGTATTAATGTATAGTTTATAATACTATTATTTCTATTACAGTAATTATTTATTATGTTATTGAACATTGTTAATACGGTAGATTGAATTAATATAATAAAAAATTCTAAAATTCCCAGTGGAAAACCAAAAAAACAAATTAAGGAAAAACGGGGATTTTTAAGTATTAAAGGCAATTTTAGACAAATTCGATTTTGACTTTTGGTTCTACTTTACAAAAAACAACTAATATTTTCACCTAATGTATATATTAGCTTTTTTTGTAAACCATAATATTATAATTTTAAAAATATTTTGACTTTTGAGCTATCGATTAAAAATTTAATTTTTTTTTTGAAAACTGATTTTGCGTTCAAATTCCTGTTTTTCCTAAAAATTTTTTCATGGCATTTTTAAAAACTATTGGGAATTTAAAGTTTGCTAGAAAATATACTGAAGTTTAAAATTAAAGCATTATCTCAGCGACTTATTATTAATTGTGCAATCGTTAAATATTTTTAATAATACCTATTATTTTATTAGTATAATTATACTTCTAGGTATTCTTTATTTTTCACAAATGTTTTCCAAATTTCACTAGCCCTCTCTCCGTTTTATATTGTTTATTACATATTGTTTTAGTTTTCTTATTTAATTAATAATAATTAGGTAAGTTATGAAATGAAAATACTAATTCATCATTAACTTAACTGTTCAACTAGTTAATATAAACCTGCGTGTAGATGTCTAAAAAAAATGACAAAAGCTATTAAATCGCCAGCTTTAATTCGTACTGAATGTGAATATAATTACTTAAAAATAAAAAATGATACTAAAATTGTTATGAATTTATGGTATGATTAAATATGTTTTGATTTATAATATTATAGTTTTGATGATTCTACGGCCAGTATTTCACTACATAGATTATGATATTATTACACTGTGTACATTGCAATACATTTCTGGTCAATCGACTGTATGCTATGTACTGCCAAATGATCGGAGGACATTAAATTTTCCCATATAATATATAGTACTCAAGAATGTTTGTCGAAGAAATCAACAGTATCGTCGTAAAATCAATAATTCCAATGATGGGCAGTGACGCACGTAGCCAGAGAATCAGAGCCTTGGGGTGACATTTTCTCTACAGCCTCTGGCCGGAAATCCAAACATCGCCACATATTAAAAGCAAACAAAATTCATGTAAATATTTACCGAAGCGTGAGCACACTCATAAAATATTCGCGAGTCTGCCTAATCATAAAATAAGCCCGTAAAAATTGTTGGAAAACCATTAGTTCAAACACATACTATATGCGATATCTTACTAAAGCACAAAATATTATATGTGAAACACCAATGGATTTTGCAACATTTTTATTCTAAATTTTACAAAATAAAAATTAATCCGAAATTTTATCTCCTAAAAAAAAAGCGTGTTGGCCTCCATTAATATTTAGATTTCTGCGGCAACGCGGCCATGATAAATTATGTGGCATGTACCTTTATATAGGTACGTATAAATTTGAACCGTTTTCTCGGGACACTAATCTATATCGAATCGATTGATTGAATTATTTTAGAACTTTCTATTTTGTAAAATAATTTTCTAACAGTTTTGTGGTTCGCTAAATGAAATACACATTTTATATTCGGAGCGAATCCAAAAGGCTACAGTTGGATGTACTTTTTCCTTCGGCACTTCAAAAAGAATCAAAAGTGGCTTAAAAATCAATATCTTTTTATATGTACCACAATACTAGAAATAATATAGTATTTATTTTAATTATTTTGGATAAACTATTCTTAAAATTTACATGCACATTATACATCTTATAGTTTCAAAAATAAAAACGATACAATTTACCGAGCCGCACGTTTCTCTTTCTATAAAAACGGATGTGTTTGAAACAGTTGCTTAATTTGGTATCATCTATGAAATGCAACCTGGTACCGATCGCCGCTTAAAAAATGTAAATAATAATACATTATTGCTATTATATCAGTCTTCAGCAACGAGGTAATTAGAATCAGAATAAACGTGCATCATTCCGTTCAAATACAACTTTCAGATATGTTTTTTTGAGACTGCTGTATTCGTGGCATATTATTCGGTCTAATCCGGTCCAGTCTTTATATTATAGGTATTTTATGTTTTATTCATACTAACTTTGTACGAATATATAGGCACACTGAAGGTTAGATCGAGTCATCGAGACGAAAATGGGAAAATGCCGTTGTCCCCTGAGCTTGAATCTAGTTTTTTTCCTTAATACAAATATGTTTTTGATCTTGTCCCCACGAAAATCATGCATACAGATAACCTAGCTGGACGTTGGCAAGTTGCACATCAATTTTAGTGTCTTTGACTGTCTATATGTTAACTTATAAGGAATATTTTAAATTTTCAAGCTTCTTCATCACAAACAAAAATGTTATCATGCGCAAATAAAAAATTGACCTGTACCAGCATGGCGGCTATACCAGCAAAAACCCCCAGTCTGATATAATCTAATCTAACCTCAACTAACTGCCTTACAGCGCTGCTGCAAGCCTACATATTATTTTAGACCGTGTGGACCTTACCGGGAGGTCACTTTAAGGCTGTGCTTTTTTGACGGCCTCTATTTTAATTAATTAATTAACGTAGGTACACTTTTTAGCTCAAGCAGTTTTTATTTTTTTGTTCTAAGAATATACCTACTAAATAATAAAGTTCGTTGTCAAACACATTGATTGGCAGCACTCCCCCCCCCCCCCCAGATCATCGACAGCTAAATTACAATATTTAAAATATAATTATACAATTTTAATACGTATCTAATGATAAATAAAATACCTAGAATACTAATCATTTTAGTAATATCAAATAGCACATTAATAGTTCTGTCGTTCGGTTGTCATCTTCAATTACTATTTTTTTAAACAAAATATTAGGGAACGTTTTTTTTTTTAAAAATTGTCAAGTAGTTAATCACTGTACTTAAACATATGATTTATAATTAATTAGCTGTAGTAAAAAAAAATTAAAGTCTTTAAGACTTCAAAAAAGAATTAAAGTAGGTATACTCACAAGAAAAACAAAAATGAAAAATTGAAAAATTAACAAAATGCCAATAGTAAACTGTAAATGTGGCATATCTATTAAATTGATGCTGTAATATTGACTCCCCGAGTAATATTGTACGATATAGGTTATAATCTAATGAGCTCTATGATATACCTACTTTTCAACAATTCGTTTACAGACTGCATTTTTGAGAGATCGATAGAATAGTACACACCATCATAACATAGTTACATCATATCCATGGCCATATAGCATGTACATTCAAATCGTAATACGTTGGCTAAATTTAGGAATAATTACCTTAGTCATTACCGGTTACCACTCACGACAAACCTATCATTCTGTTGATCAAAATTAAACTAGGAAATAATTACCCGTCAATAATTCGCGGATAACGCATCGATGATATAATAATAATAACAAACAGGGGGTTCTCAAAAAACATTTTAAATAGTTAGTTGATTTTTTTGACCGAAAACGGAAAACTCCAGTGGGAATATAATATGTTTTGTGGTAATGAGCCTGCGTGGGGAGATTGTCATTTTGAAAATTGAATCGGTCGGCAAATTACATTTCGGCGTCACTGAATTACTACTCTTATGTTGCTATTGCACGCGTGTTTTACAAAATGTGCGTTTGCAGCGGTGACTATATATAGTAAGGTAATCTATAACCTGTGTTTTATGTACAATATGTCAATATCTACTGTTATATACATAAGCATCCAAACGTATATATTTCTGTAAATGTTCAGCCGACGATATTGAACCGCTGAGAAATGTCTGTAACGCGGTGCGTGTAGCGTCGTATCACCTGCTTACGTATACCACCTATATTCCAGGCGCGTTATAATAATATACGAATTCGTGTGCACAAGAGCATAATGCGATTGAGTGTAAATAACACGACACGAATCGAAGTCGAGGACGTGAGATTAATCGAGACGCTATATTGCTATATAATATACGGTGGCGGTATATAAGTAATAATAAGCATAATATACATATACGACATACGTAATAATACAATCACACCGGATATAATATATTTTCGTATTTTCTAATTATTATCGTTATCATTTACCTCGAGTGATTTTACTCCAACCGCGGCGGCAGTTTACGCTTTACGAATTATTGCGATTTAAAAAAATCGTTAATCGACATTTTAACATACAAGCTATTGGATTATCATTTACATTTTTTTCTCCATATGTTATTTTTTTACAATTTAGATTATATAAAATTATAGATACTATA
The DNA here is from genome assembly GCF_037042655.1 of Diuraphis noxia. NCBI lineage: Eukaryota > Metazoa > Arthropoda > Insecta > Hemiptera > Aphididae > Diuraphis > Diuraphis noxia. Next base: position 70,138,014 of record NW_028301713.1, read on the forward strand.
AACTATAAATAATAAATAAAAAGATCAGAATTCACGTGCCGTCAACAGGTGTTGGATAGTATGAAGTATTAGAGCGTACATGGGCGATTCTATTCCCATATCATTATTTGTAGTGTAAAGTGCAAAGATTCACCAATCCTCATTTGGTCGTATTAATTTGTAGACCAAAAGCAAAGCTTTTTAACTATCAACCACGATAATAAATGGTTGAACTTTTGATCGTAATGTACTTTTAGTATTTATACCAAAAAACTTACGACTACTGCAGTTGTTCACGTAATAAAATAGTTTTATTGCGGTGGAAATTTGTATCAAAATCATTGTTTCTCTTTAGAATGGTATAGAAACTGCGGTTTTTGAAACACATAATATGTGTTTAAAAATTAATATCTTAGCAGTCGGTCATTGGCTATCCTATGAAACATATATTATATGATAGTATGCAAAGAAAAAAATGGCACAGTATTCTAACAGCGGTCGGTCTTTTGGGGAGGAAACATAATAATATATACGTAGGAATATCACGATAGATATAAATAGAAAACTCACATTATATGATAATAATCTACAATAGAAACGTGACATTGGATAGGGCGCAAAAAAATCGTTGGATATGAGTAAGAACTCTGTTTGCGGAGTGATCGGTAGTACTACATAATATGCCACATTCATGTATCGCAAAGGTCGTCATCACGATAAATGACATCTACAAACACGATCCTGATTTCCAACTGAGTTTATAAGCACATATAATCATAATATAATACACTTTCTTATAATACTACGACAGCAGAGGATAGATGGCTATGTAATAATAATATAACATATAAGTCACTTCTCTATTAGGACTCGACGCACACACACACACACACACACGTTGACTTCAATTAAGATTTTGTTCCGACTATTGTTCAGCGTTAATATCGTATTACGTTTAATTCATATATATATATATATATATATATGTGTGTGTGTGTGTGTGTTTAGGTATAGACGGTCATTATTACGTTACAATAATGTACAACGATAATACAATACGACGAGCAGACAAAAAGGGAAGATGAGCTGGCGCCGCAGAGTCGTGTTGTAAAATAATATCATATATCTACCTAATACATCGATTTGATATTTATTAATAATAATAATACGCAGAAGAAGAAGAATGATGATGACGATGATCATAGGACGGCGGTTTGCGATGACATATTGTGCGCTGTTCGTTTGATTACGCCACGAGGACGGATAATGTTATTACTAGTCGGCATGGCGTCGAAGCTCTGCGCGTCCGCATTTTGCTGCGAATTTATAATATTATAAAAATAATATAATATTATGTGGGTGCTGGTCACTGCCACACATTACAGTATATGGGTGAGGCCGTGAGGGCCGAGGGGGACGATCATATATTATCCCTGACCCACTTTCTACACGCACTCGTAACGCATATACTCATGTAAATTGTAATATTATGTTCGTTGTAGGTAAAACGAATATTATATATATATATATTAATGCGCTACGATAGTACGATTATAATATTATGTATGCCACATGTCTGCATCCCGACCTGTCTCAATATACCTACGTCATAACTATTAATAATTAGAGTTCAACAGCATTATATGCATGAAAAAAAAGTTTAAATTAAGCGTATAAGCTATAAAAGTAGAAAAAGAAAAACAGTTAATGATTTAAAAACTTATTTGTTGACAGTCAACAGTGTAGAAAGTACTAGATAATAATATAGTAACCAAACGTTATACCCATCAGAGTGTAAAATTGGAGCTAGAATTGTGCAACAAATATCGTATCACACGAGGACTTTGTATGGTATACATTATGAACTGATCTGGTTATTTTTAAATCAAAAGTTTAAAAAAAATTACTGAACATTTTGTTTTTGAACTACTTTGTAACCGAGTAAGTTAAACCTAATGACGAACTTCGTTGTAGAAACATCATGTACCTACTGAATTTACTGTTTACCTGCTAGTAATTAAATTGCTACTTAAATAGTTGATAAGTATTATAGTAGTAAACTTATAGTGTATCACACTAAATTAAAGTAAAGACGAAACAGGGTAAATTATAATATGATAATTCTAGTAACTGAAATTATCTGTCGGTTAGCGTTTATCAACAATAAAACGATTTGAATAGTAATATATTCATTATATTATTATACTAATGTAAGTAGGTACTATTGTACCATTTTTACCTACAGTATTGGTAATTTCATATTAGTTTACATTTAAACTTAACAAAAACTAAAGGGTACGGTTACATCACGTACGATTTGAGCAAAATAATTAGCACGCGAGTTTAGAAAAAAAATAATATTCTAAAAACAATGATTTTCATTTCTTATAAAACATCATACATAATATTATATTGTACCTATACTTTAATTTTTAAAACGTTTCTTTGATGGTGATCTCGATATCTATTTTATGTTTTATTGGTATAAATTGTAAGCTTTGTAGCTTTTATTATATTTTGGTAGGTAATCATAACTTGTACATGTACATAGTACATCGAATTATTTCGAATATAGGCGAGCTTGAGATAAATCATACCAAATAAATTAATACTTTACAGGTTAAAGGCCGCGGATGAATAAATACTTTCCAAAAATATCTATGGAAAATGTAACGATAACACTTAAAAACGTTTTGGATCACCTTAAAGAATTGTACGCGTTAGGCCCGCTTTGTGGAAAGATCGGCCTTTTTTCTTGATGCACAATAATGCTCCAACACACACCGCGTTCATTGTCACTAAATTTTTGGCCAAAAACATGGTCCAGTATTCACCCCCCCCCCCCACGCACCTCGTAATCACCAGATTTGAGTTATCCGAACAATTTCCTGTTTCCAAAGTTGAAGATGGAGCTCAAGGGGCACCATTTTACCACCATTGAAACGATTCAAGAAGCGATGACTCAATATTTCAAGAACATTCCTGAAGCTACCCTTTCACGGGCCATGGAGAAATTGGGCAATTGTACAAGAAGGTGTATAAAATGTAATGGTGATCATTTTGAATAAAAAATTGCTTACAACCTTTTTTAAATTTTTTTTTGTGACATTAGTAACCTTAGTCTCAAAATTTATGAGATGCCCTGTGTATATCGTATGATATTAATCAAGATCAAGTTATTAAAATAGAATAAAAAAAGACTATACATATTTAAATTGAGTGCTGCATATTATGTTATCAAAGAAATTTCACACTATAGTCTGTAACTAGAACATTATTGTTTATATTAAATAATTACGACTAAAGATATTTTCGCAAAAGATAAATTAACAGCGATATATTGACTGGAGGCGTTTTGACTAGCAGTCATCGATTACTACAAATTGAAAAGGATTTGCCAAGTGTCAAGCCACAATAAAACTTGATATAATACAAACGATATGCATTAAATATAACATTTTACAATATAAAGTGTACGAAACGCTAGCACCAGCTAAAATCTAAAACTGCCTCTGATGAAATGTCTAACCGTAAAATGAACTATAACCAGATCAACAGGTATATTGTAAAAATACACTTTGAAACACTATAAAACAATTAAATATTCTATGGAAATAATCGAAATTTATGAAACGATTTGTCTAAAAATAAAAAAATTCCAGTGTATTAAAACACACTCGCTAGATTATGCAATACAATATTATATCCAACTGTACAGAGAGTCCATTCATATCAAAATAAAACAAATATTATTTAATATTTAAAAAAAAAGAAGAAAATAAACTAACTCTGCAGAACACACAATATGCTTCCAAGAATCAAACTTCTAAGAAAACTACAAAGGATATAGCGAAAACCGTTTAGAAGCAAATAGAAACATAAGAAGAAAACCTCTCATCCAGCACTTGACACATTGTCACATGTAATGTAAATGTCAAATGTTAGTTCAAAAATATATAAGACCCCTTGTGTACTCCAGAATAATATTCCATCAACATCCTAAGGGTATTGTATTATATAATTTAATTTAAGCTGATGGGCCAGTGGCCCATGTTATCAAGCTCAATGAAAAAATATATTATGTAGGTTATTTTTTAGGGCCCCTCTGATTAGTATCATATGATATAATATATAAAATCAACAACATGGTATGATCGCAGAGGTCCACATTTCAGTTCAAGTCTACGCTATACGCACAACAGCGCAATACGCGTTACTTGCTTACCCATATCATCATGTTAAATGATTATAATTATATGGGCGTACACGCTACACTACTTCTGATCATCTAAAAAATTCGATTATAATTACCTTGTTGTTTATACCACGATTAGTATGACAATTGCGTATCGGAACGTGAAGCGAATTTTCGAAAAGTTTTCCGACTATAGTTCCGCATTTCCGCCCCACCATAGATAGAGATCGCAACGACGGCAACTTGTTGTTTTTTGTATCAAATACGATATCCAACAACGTAGGTAAATGATTACATTTGTATTTCCTATGTATCATATACATATCATAGTATTTGATATGATCATAGCATGCGTGTGGTTCGACCATCGAGTGCGTACCAACTCTGAATTTTCATTCTTCTGCCCCACAGCAGTCTTTAGCGAATAATTTTATACATTTCTCGCATGACTGAAAGATGTTAGGACATGTCAACATAACATAGTATTATGAATTTATGAATTATGATGATTGCTTATGTATTCCATCAGTTGTCTGTAGTCGTATATTTCGTACGAAATAATTTTTTTCCACTGTCAACTTCAAGTTTCTGAGATTACACTGTATAATATTTTTCACGCCATAAACATAATAACATAATAATATAATATAAGAAAGTATGAGTATTATATTTATGCGAAGTGAAATAATATTTTTTCTGTCATCTGAAGCACGTAAATAATGTTTAAGCTCGAAGCTAACATATTACACAAACACACACACACGTCACACACTCACCCGAGCTTAATACGATATCCGTAAACCAACTATTCATTTCGATATTATATATTTTTATTTTTTCAATAATCCTATAAGACCCATAGGTACACATACCATTATAACAGAATTTATTATTTAACAATATTAAGATACGATCAAATAAGTTGGCAATATTGAAAGTTTTACTACGTTGGCGATACTTGTGCTCGTGTACATTTAATGTCTGTTTTTACGTACCTAGCTTTTTTTTTTTATTGTCCCGTTTTTAACGAGTGAAAAAAATTGAATACATTTTCATTTATAATGTTGATAAGGTATAAAAGTTTAATTTATTATTATATTATATTTCAGCTAATCTATACACATTATAATACTACGGTTGTTTACAAATGATTAAACTTAATTAACTAAAAATATTTTTAAGAGGGATTGGACGATGTTTGTACCTATGCGGTTTTCGAAGAAACTGTGATTGATTTTAGGTTCATTCTAACGGCAAGTTTAGAATCCGAAATTGTTGTACTTGACTTAGGGCAGTTGCAATAATAATATGTCATGGCTTCCTCACGAGACGCGAAGACCCTGCCCATTGCTTAACCTGCGGGTAACTACGTCTAACCGTCAAACACATCGTCCTACACTGCCGTAACTTTGCCGATACCAGAACATTTCTATACATTTCGGATCACCTATAACTAAACTTTATAACCTTATATAATTATATTGTCTACCATAATGTATTAATTTAAATTATATATACCTAGTTTAATAATGTGTCTTTAAAATGTAAGCCAATGTAAATAAATAATAATAATATAATCATATACATAGTATAAGTTTATTATATTTTTATGTACTTCTTTTTTTTTTTTTGAGGATAAAGGCTTCAACAACTAGATGATTAGCTTGAGATTGTATTTACATTATTATTAATGAATAAGTTAGTTGTGTTAGGTGATTACATGATTACGGAATTAGTAGTTCTTTCGGAATTTTGTATTTAAATTTTTAGTTAATAAATATTATTTACAATTCAGATAAGTTTCTGTGATTGAGGTCTATACAATATATTATATTTGATATTTTGATGAAATATTAAAAAATTAAATTAAATTAAAAAATAGTCATAGAAAATCAGTCATTAGAATCAGATTTCAACATTTTCGAGCAGTTCCTGCAGTAGGTATAACTCCCTTATAATAAGATAATAGTCTGGTCCACTGCATCGTATTGATTCTGTGATATTCGTCATGATGGAAATAGAACCACCGAAGTATAAGTTTATGTATATACCAACACAATGCACCGTATAATATAACCATGGTATTGGTACATAGAAACCAACCACTGCGGAATGATGATGGTCCCCGAGATTCCGTTAATTATTACGATCTCGATGTGGCGTGCCGGATGAATATAATATGATTTTATTATGTTATTATATCTTTGGGATGAATTTTCTGTAAACAGTACGCCCGGAATACCAAAAACACTACCAAACTAATTATTCGAGTAAACTCGATTTTGTTTTAGCGCCAGCCACAGCGGATTCCATGATGGTAACATAACTATATAATATACTATACATTATACAGATAGGTACGTGAGCGATTGTTACACGCAAGTTTTGATTCAAAATTATAAATTTGGTCATTAAATATCATCTTACTTAGGTACTAACTCGATTTGTTTATGAAGATAATATTTTGATGTTGCTATATTTATTACCAATGAAAATAACGCGATTTTAAAAATGTACCTAAATTTTTTTGATTAATGATTAATACGGAAATGTGTATGTTGAACCGAACTTGAATATATTATACATAAATATTAGCTATGTTATATATTAACACGTAGGTAATACTAAATCAATGACGAAATAATCTTTAAATTTAAATATTTTTTTCTGCTGTTCTAACGAATCCGAAATCCTGTAATGACAATACAATCGATGAATTTGAAGAGTGGATACTAGAGTGTCTAGAATACGAAAATAAAAACTTCATAATTTTTAAAAAGTAATAAATTAAGTTATTTCAAAGAAACACATTACCTATATTTTATGCACTAATTATAAAATTTAAGACGTAGTTGCAGCTTATTTACTATTTATTTTCATGATAACACAAAAACAAATAATAATATATAATTGTACTTAGCGCCATCCTGCAATATAATACATTATTTATATACAATTTGTATTTTGCATTATCTACTGACAATTTCAAATGAATTTTTTTTTTGAAAAAAAATCGACGTTGGTAAACTGATACGATATTTTTGTATATCAAAAAATATGGTCTCATCTGAATCACGTTTATCGATAAAACAGAGAGTTTGGTACTTGACCAGCCCGAAATAGTAATCCACATATTATTATGATACAGAAATAAATGTGAATTTTTAAATGAATAATTATAAGAGCATGTTTATTGGCAGCTAAATTATTTAAAGAAAAAGAAGTGCTAATAATTATATGTTGATAATATTTATCATACGTTATAGTACCTAATACATGATTTAGCCATTATTATCAACTTCATACCAAAAGTAAAATATCAAATATGGCCTCTGAAATCACGGGCGTAGTTAAGGAGGGGGATGAGGGGGATAGATCCTACCAAAAAACTTTTTATTTTTCTGCTAACATTTTATATTTTTTGGTGGGGTAGGTTAGTGTATGAGGCTTATATATTTTGCTACAAACATATAAACCCCCCCCCCCCCCAAAAAAAAAAAAAAAAACCAAATTCCTCATTTGAAATTATATATATATATCCATCATTATGTTGAATATATAACACTGTTTATGATTCAGTGCTTCTCTGATCTCACAGTTATTATGAACACACGAGGGTGGATAATTTATAATCGATAATTGATTGATGCACGATAGGTATTAGGTAGAATGTCACCATACTTTACTGTATATTTGTATTTATCTATACCTATAGTAATATGTTACAGTTAAAGTGTTGACTTCCGTTATCTTATGAAATAACTAAGTAGTTCACGAATTACCTACGAATATTAGTTAAAGTATGAAATCATGCATGGAAATTATACTCTAACAAGTTATTTCATAGAAAATCTAGTTATTCTATACAATTTTAGTAAGATATACGTTAAAACATATAGAATACATTAAAGTTTAAAATATATTATACGATTTTATTTATTTTAAATTAAATTAATTACAAATTAGTTATTTGTACATGCAATTGTGACATTTAGAGTTGCATAGTACTTTTTTTTCTTCTGCAAAGACACCGCTTTGTATCACATTTTTTAATACAAGTGTACTTAAAAACATTTATCAGTTCCTAGTGACTACGCAGTAATACTATCATTGGTATGATGGACAGTAAAATAACGATATTGTACATGATATTTTGTATACAATTTGACACATTAACTAAGTGATGCCAGGTAATATATAAAATAACTAGTTAAAGTATAAATTATAAACATTACCTACACGTTATAGGTATTTTTTAAATTACCTACCTAGCTATTTTATAAAATAACTGATTCAACACTTTAACTGTAACATATACATACAACGCCACGTATTCTGTTTGAAATTTAGATTGAATTAAATAGTTTTGAATGAACGATTTTCTGTTTATAGTCACGACATAATGACGAAATACAAACATAATCTTAACGCCAAATATATAACGTTATACAACACAAATAAAGAGAGACAATTATGATTTAAGACTTATAGTCACAAAGAACAAAAATGTTCGTGTAACGACTGCGGGTTTTGTGTGGGAATAAACACATAATGTGTACCTATTGAAATATTTTAGGTACAAAAGCAGAATTTAATTATTATGTCCGATTTGATTCCGACGCTGATATATAGTATAATTACTATGTACAATATAAGTTCCCCGCCGTTAATTGAAAATCGCTCGAAGGTGAATTGTTTTTAACTGCAAACAGTTGTACAAATGTTTTTATACCATAGATTGGTTTGAATTCAGATTTCGTTCAGGACTGTACCTTTAGAATGTATGTTGTATATTACTTCAATATTTGCACAACACGTTGAATAAAGGTACAAATAGTATTCGATTAATATATTATTATACCTAGAGTGTAATGTATGTCTGTCGTTGGAAATCAATATTATTAGATGTTAATCATTTGTCGACATTTCAATGAAAATAATATAGTAATAGTTATCATAAACTCTAACATATAATATTATATGACGTCTCTTTAAAATCCCAAAACACAAAATGATTATTCTTCATAATTCATATTCAATGTCGAAATATAATACAGGTAATATCAGAAATAAGAAGCGTGTTGTGTATGGGAAGATAGTATTAGAAACTTACGATTATAGTAGTACATTTTTGTTTTCTTTATCCATAATTATAAAATATCAAAAATAAAATAAATTATACATTATTTAAGGATGATATTATTTCACGAAATCCTTGGACTTCAAAACGAAAAAGAATTATTTAAAGTCATAATATATTCCAACAATAAAAACCCTAATGCATGTATAAAACTATAAACTAATTAAGAATTTAAGAACAGAAAAAAATAATTATAAGAATACCATCAATGGTACTATCATTATATTATTGTTATTCGATGTATTTAACATTTATAAACATCATGCTTACTCTTTAGTTATGTTTAAAAGTTAAGTGCTAAAAATATACGTAATATTCGGCTTATTATTATGATATGCATTGTATTTATTATATAGTCGATAGTAATACATACATTGTGCATTGGTAGTTAAACATTAATTATAGGGCATGAACGATTTTGGGTCATACATATTACATGAATATAACATATTAACAATAATAATGTCATATAGATATTTAGTGATGACAAAAGAATAAAAAGAGGTAGGAACGCAATGCGTAAAATAATCACAATGATATTCTGACAAAAACGTTATCGTAAGTACGAGAGTAACAATTATTAAAAACTATTTAGACGAATATTATGTTATAGGTAAAAACTAATTAAAACTAACAGTTTGATTAGTAACGTTTAAATTCTAATAGAATCTATTTAATCTAATAGATTTAAATCCGTAATGACAGTGTTCGTTCAAATTATGTAATCTAGGTCAACGTGTTTTATTATTTACCTTAACCGTTTATAATGCATGATGTATGTGTGTCAATACTGCACTAATTTATCACGGTCACAAACGATCTTCAAACTATACAATATTATGTACCAATTAGATGTATATAATTGAGCAGGTTTGGTAAAAGTGTTAAGTGAAAACAAAAACATTCTCTTATCATCCGGAAATATGTACTTATTTGCGATTGAAAACAACAAAAGTTATATCTATATTAAGCATAGCCACTTGATATACGTCTAGTCTATAGCTCAACTGACATAATAATAAAATGAACGCATCGTACTAAATACGTAAATAAATGTATTATATACAATGATGTAATCCACATATTGTTACGACGAATAGAGACATGGAAAATCGGAATGTAGCGGATTTTCTTCAATAAATCGAAAAGATACCCTGTGGCTACCTGCAGTCCATTAAAATATTTAATATAATGGTTTGTTTATTGATTTTACTAAGTTTATTGTTGGAAAATATTTATACTATGCATACACTATAGTATTTGAACCGCGAGTAAAATTTATAATTCGTAAAAAAAATCATGAACTAATACACCATGAAATGGAAATTCGGATTAAAACATTGTTTGCTTGTTAAAATACAAAACCAGCCGTTGTGAACTAAAACAAACTAAATTTGATATTATGATTATATACATATTAGTTTATAATAAAATATGAAACATTCAAATCGCACGTGAGCAATTTATATTTATTTGTTGACCCCTATAAATACCTACATAAAAATGCAAGCTAGTATTTTTTGACTTAAGTAACTTTGTGTTTTAACTTTTAAGAATAATATGTGTATGTTAATGGATTAAGTATACATATAGGGAGCTTAAACGATTTGAAAAAGTTAGCAATTGCTATTGATTTATTTTCAATTTAAATAGTTTGTGAAAATGATCTAAGTATAGGTAATAAATACTATAATACTTTATCTAAAATTGCATATAGTTTTAATTTTTATAAAACCATTTTAAGGGTTATTGTTCTTAGAATAAACATTTTATTAGCTCAGAAACTGTGCATTAGAATTTTCATTTAGATACAATAAAGTTTACAAAATAATTATCCGCCTGATAGTTTTCAGTAAAACCCGCTTTTTAAGAATCTCCGTTCTCATTGAAAAATAGAAGTTGGTATCGCCACGGGATACTCCTCTTAAGTAGTACAAAAAATATCAGAAATATAAAAATATGGCCTTTAAGTCTACTTAAAACTTTTAAAAATCAGATTTTGAATAGATGTACTATTAAAGGGAAAAATGGGGGCGGAGTATGCTTAAAAAATCACTGTTTATTAATTTGACATTCCAGTAGATAATTTTTATCGATTAAGATAATTCAATTTATGGGGGATCTGGTATTAAATTTTAAATTTTAGATTCAATAAGAAAATATTTTATGAATTTTAACTTATGATAATTTGCAAATTTTTGTAATTAGACACATTTTGTCAAAATTCGAAATTCAGTCGCTCATAAAAATTTGTTGTGGATTTTCTCTCAACTTTTTTCGATTTCCGATGACAAATTAAGAAACCTTGTATTAAATTTTCAAGTTTATGATCGGCTGAACATTTTTTATCGACATTAATTTTTAAAAAAAGAATAATAATAATCGATAATTTAATATGCCTATAAATAGCTTAATATAAGTCAAAATGTTTTGATTGTTTTATTTTGAATTTTATAGTGTATATCAAAGGATTACTTATCTTGTACACAGACACAAACAAAAAAACAGACACACATCATTGTCAAATCAATGCATTCATTGCTTCGCTCAAAATCTAAAATTAGTATATATTATTCGTATTTGAATATTTTAATTCGACGAAAAATATTAATCATAAGAAAATAAATGTAAATTTGTTGTTAAAAAATTTGATAGTTTTTAACGAAATTAATAATGTATTAATATATATGGAAATTGTCGTTAGATAGCACATGATTATATAATATTGAAGTATGTGTTTGATATTTTATTAAATGTAATATACTTAGTTACATCGACTTCTCAATAACTAGCATTTTGCAATATAATATCATACTATATTTGATGTTGTTAACGCGTAAAGGGAATTGATTTGTTGAGCGTGATGAAAAACGGAGCGTAAAAATTGAATCATTCCGTTAATAGAATTAGATATATTAATTTCTCAGAAAATATCTGATAATCTTTTTGAGGAAATCATATAGTTAAATTTTTCTTCTCGGAGCTGTGGGTTCTAAAAGCACATTTTTCTCTAAATACGTATTCGAAAATATAATATTATATTATACACTGTACGGTGTAACCTAATATTTCTTGAATTTGATCGATATAAACTGGAGTGTGGTGTGCATAATATATAGGAACGCGAAAATGTGACTTTAAAACTGTAATAATAATAATAATAATAATAGAAAAATATATATAATTGTTTAGCTTCGAGAATTCTATATTCTGCATTTATGCACCTATACAGCTATACATGTATTTTAATATAAAAAAAATTATTAAATACCTATTGGAAATGTGTTTTTATTTATCTTACTACGAATATAATATGAACGTCTAGTGTTATAATAGTATTGTGATTGTCGACCTCAATAACATACTTATCAAGTAGTGTTCCGCGTGAGAAGAGGGAAAAATTAATTATAACCTCGGTTAAACGATTTCCACGTGAAAAACTTCAGCAGTATACACTATACATTGCTGCAGATTGATTCACACCAATTATATATGTTCATCTCCAGTTTTCCTCCATTCTATTTCAAATTCCTATTTTTGGAGCAGGTAGGTTTTTTCGACATGAATAAATACATTTTTTTTTTTGTTGGTGGTGAGGGTCTATCTGAAATTCGTAAACCACTTTTTCAGTGAACTTGTGAATCATTAGAATTATTATCATTTAATATTATGACATCATTCGTATATTATAACTAGGGAAGAAGACTTGTAGCTTTAAATAAGCTTTAAAAAAGCTCTAAACATGCAAGCACTTATGCACTTAAAATATGCATTTAAAATTTTTTTAACACAAATATACATTCCACAGAACCGACTGAGGCTAAATACTAAAATATTGATTATTGTCATGTCTAGAAATGTTTTATAAATAAGTCCTAATCGAATAAAAGCCCGCGCGGTGCGCACAATGCTGTGGCGGTGATGTCGTATAGGTATAGTGTACGATGTTAGATAGCCATCGCTTCTATGAAAAATGTGTGCCCGCGCACACTCAAGAACCACATTATACGACAAAAATTAAAAATAAATAAATGTCTATCTAAACATTTTGACTGCATTGTTTGAAATAAAAATGTCACAGTGGGAAAAATCGATTTAAGTACATAAATATGTCTCAAAAAGTAAAAAATAACGTATAAAAGTGTAAAATATGCTTTCAAAACCAAAATACGCATTTATATGCACAATAAAATTTTAAAACTAGCTTTGTGAACGCATGAAATGTATCTGTATCGTACTCTGCTATTTTTGTGACTGTGCAAAATAAATATGCAAATGCTTTAAGTCATCTGCCCTAATTATAAACATTAATTATTAAGAAGATTTAAATAATGTAAGTATAAAGTTAAACGAAATCATTTCTGTATTTCTTGTAAATAAAATTATATTTTCATAGCTGTCATGATCTAATGTCTGTTTTGATACGTAGACAGGTAAGGTAATTTTTAATTACAACCACCCAATTATTAACAGGTCTCGTCATCTTGGTAATAATTGACAGTATTATATTTAATTGAAATTCTGCCGTTATACAGGCGCAATCCTCTATAACGAATTATTCATAATTTTAATTCTGAACTTTGTCACTTTTATGTGCCTTCTCTCTCTTGAACACACACTCAACTATGTTATAATAATATTTGTGTGGAAAATCCAGATTATAAAATTTGCAAAGTTTTAATTAAGCAAGTATAGTATTTTTGTACCTACCCCTATACTTAAATCATTCATCTTTAAATGTTAAAAGCACCTCCTTCAAGTATTGTGATTTGCATTTAATTTTAAGAACGTGTATCTTATAACGTTATAACTTATAGTTATAGCAGTACATAAATTTAACATCTAACGGCAAAATATAACGATAAAAATGAATAACGAAACAATCTCTATAAGTTGCTTCGTAAAATCTCTAACATGCAGACTTGAAAAGATATAATATGTATTTATATAGCATAAACAAAATGCACTCCAAACTTCTTATAAAATATATTATCACTATACATTTCTTCAAAGCAACACTAATTCGCAAACTACCATAAGATTTTAAAACTAACAACTGTAATTATTCATTTTTATGTACTTTTTTAATATATGTATATTTATTTTTATTTTTTCTAGTATAATATTAAATGTAATGGTAATGGCCTCAGACGACGAAACAAAAATTATTAATAATTTCAAGATCAATAAAAAATATATATATTGCATTATACCAGCAAATTGGACTACTTCCAAGAAAAAAATGAATAATATACTATAATTGATCCAATTATAGGTGACTTTTGGTGTATTTTGGTTTCAGTCATTCTTCAGTGTGCTTACTTCGTTTTGTGGATAAATCTGACAAAGGTGAGCTATACAACCAACGACAAATTTGACACAACTCTTAATGTACTTTGTTAAACTTCGGTTTAAGCTGATGAAACAATTTCATGAACCAATCTGTTTTGGTATATTTCTGTCTGCGAAAATGAATAATTTGTTTTTATTGTTAATAATAAAATAATTTTCATAGCATGTAATCGATACCGAAAAAATATTTTGTTCACTACCATTCATTGGATGTAATATAAACTAATTTGAAAAATTAAAATTTTTTTAGTGTCTCTGAAAAAAATTCTCGGAAATGTTCTTGCAAATCGTTTAGGTAATATATGAGTCTATAAACCACAACCACACATATAGTATATACACATAGCCTTACTTGTATATGTATAAATATATATATAGATAATATTATTAATATTTTTGAAGTTCGTAGTGCTTAATCAGTGGCGGATTACAACATTTTAAAGTTTTAATTGTCATTTGTCATTATACAAATATTATTTTATGTGTGATAATTGGTTACGAAATCTGGAATAACCTGTGGTTAAGTGATATTATGTTTACTTATCTTTGTGCGTATAGTACCTATCTAGGTATATATTGAGTTTTGATATTGTATAATAGGCAAATTCAATTACTGGTATACGCATTGCTGTCTGTTCAGTTATTATTTTATGTTTACTAAATAATTTGAAATACCTATTAATTTATAGAAGGCGTAAATAGCATTATCTTTATTCAGTTTAGTGTATATTTTCCTATCCTTGTTTTAAATGATTACCTCGACTATATTGATGGCCGTTCTTATGTAAACATGATGTAGAATTGATCTGATTTAAAGTCATAAACAGTATAATAGTCGCAAGTAGAATACTAGCAGAACACTTTTTTTTTTTTTTTTTTTAATAAATGTATTTACAATCTGTAATATAATAAAACAATAAGTAAATTTTATTTTTTTTTACAAGGTTTGGAGGCTTGAGTGAAGGGTGCGTCCATTGACACTACTTCAAACTGTTTTTTTTTTTTTTATTTAGCAAAGTAAATCACGAGGCCAATTATTACGTTTTAGTCGACGGGGAGGGTTATCCGGAAAAGTCTTAGAGGAGAGGTTTGAAATTAGCTGGCTTGGATGATTAATCGTTTTAGAGTGACATTTTTTTATAGTGTTTTGAAGCGAGGGTGTGAAGAGTTGGAATTTTCAGGTCTATATGGATTGTATGATTACTAACATGCCAAGGTGCATTTTTTAGAAGACTGAGGCTAATCGACTGAAAGGATTGGAGAAGATTTAAGTTAGAGTTTTTGGTTGAGCCCCAGATTTGGATACCGCATGTCAAAGCAGGACGAATTAATTGTTTGTATACGAGAGAAGAACACCTATGTCGTAAATTAATAATTGTTTTAATTAAACTTATATTATCTACAAAATATATTATCGTGAATGTAACTATTAAACCTTTAAAGCTTCATCCACGTACCGTGCTTATATACTAATTCGCATTAAGACTGACTTTCCATGTCACCGGTTTTGGAAAAAAAACTACACGAGTCTTGTATAGTTAATAATATTATACACATTTTACGGTATAAGCAATTGTTGTTTTCCCTAGTAGTCAAATTAAGTCGAGCAGTAAATTTGTGTTAATTTGTGTTGTAATTTCAAACTTATTTTTTTCATTAATCATATATAAAGAGAATTTGTGTGACATGAGTTTATAATAACATATTAGCGTAAGTCACCGGTTTATATGTTTAAATTAGAAGTATTTGACGTCACGTTATGTTATTGCTGTCTATAATAGTACATGTATATGAAATATTTAAAATCACCCAGAAAAAAATATATTTTTAACAATAATTTTTATTTTACAATAAAATTTTGTTGGTTTTCAGAGAAAAATCAATAGATAAAAAAAGTTATCCAATCATCACACACTTTGTATTCAAAACAAATATTTAAGACAAATTAATAACAGTGATTGTAACACACACCGCATCGCCGAGAGATGAATATTGAAAAGTCCAACTTCGGTAAACAGTATACATACATGGGCATTGTAATTATAATTTATTAATACACGATTATTATATTTTAATAGTGCTCGAAAGGCGTGTATCAAAACACATCAAAGGAGAAAACATTAAAAGTGATCAAATTACTTGATCAGCAGCGCGTTTATTAAATATAATTGTTAATATTTTATTAGGTATGTCGTATGTGTTGGGTATTTCGTTTGTTATTAGTGGAGATACTTCCTACTTAAGCGCCAACGGTTCCAATCGTCTGATCGGAAATCAAAAGAACAACGCAATAACATTATTGTTATTATTATTCTGTGTATACGATAGGTATTCGTTATGTGTGTTTGACGATTATTGCTTTGGTGTATAATGAACCGCAAATGATGGTAGGCAGCAGCCATAAAATAAATACGTGCGCCGACAACCCTCTCTGTATATATAATATTATCTTACTGCATATTTGCGATGTAAGCGATTTGGGGATCAAAGTGATTTCGCTCTATAGACACATAATATATAATACCTATGGGCGTGCGAGTGTGTGAGTGTGATGTGTGTGTGGACACGTGTGGTATGTAACTGGTGAATAAGTCGGTTATGTTTTAATCGATCGCTTGAAAATTATCGTAAACACGCATACACAAAAACACACACACACAAACATATATATATATATGTATAATGATGTATCAGAATAATATTAAAATATGTAGGTATACCCACTCGGCACTCGTATATTATATACGTGAGTTTGCGTCAATCCACTGTTATTTTGCAATTAATTGATACCTACACAATGTTTCATATAAGTAAGTTATAATCAAACATAATAATAATATACCACTTTGTCTACGACGGTCGCAGTACTTAACTGTACAGCTGTATTTGTATTATGGTTAGGTTTTCGGCCGGACAAGAGGGACTTTACTATTCGGGTTGCGAGGTGTTATAGGACCGTGTCCGATATGGCTGCTCTAGTCCTGGCTAGAATACCCCCTGCCCACATTTTGACCGAAGAACCGTTTAGAATCGAGGAGCATTAAGTGCGAAGTTACGACGGTAGCAGTCATCAAGAGGCAGGAGCGGCAGGTTACTTTGCGTAAGTGGCAGGAGCTGTGGAACCACTGCACGTCAAAGGCAGCGTGGATTAGAAGCCCCAAATTATGTATAGATTGATTGTCTTATATTTGGTGAATAAACGATACAGAGGGGCGGATGGCAGTAGTATTGTGATGAACAGTTTCCAGCCGTTTCTGGTTTTTGGACAGGAAAAAAAAAAAGGTTTTCGGCCGCACAGAACTTTCCGGAATTGCGCGTAACTCTGGAGTTACGGTAAGCCTATATGCGTCTCGCGTCACATCACAACTGAGCTGAGAAATCGATGGTGGTGTGTAAACTTTGCGTATGTGCCGCGGGACGTTAAAGTCTGCGATTGACACCCAAAAGGGTTTTGCGAGAGTAATCCATAATAATGTTTGTCATTCACAAATTTTGTGTGCAGAGAGTTCCGGCGGACCAATTGAGAATTCCCTGCGGATGGCATTTTTATACTAATACGATCGATCGGGCTGTCTCTGCGCGACCAGACGACACCAAGAGTTACTGCCGGAAGCTCAAAGCGGAAGCCGCCGACTGTGATCGTCGAAAATATTCAGTATTCGTGTTTCATTTTAAGACTAGCTCGGTGCGCGCTATGAGCTACAGGTTTTTTGTTCATAAAAATATACAAAATTTATATATCTACGAATTTAACGTTTTCGATCGTGTTGTTATAAAACTGAAAAATATCGTACTCGTCGTACTCATAATTTAATGTATTTCGTGTTATTATAGAGTAATGTTGAATTATAATTTGACAAAGTCACCAAATTGTGTTTAAAATTTAGGGGTTGGAGACTTATATAATATAAATATATTATAACACCAAAATGCCAATTTGTATAATGATACTTAGAGGGCCTTCATAGGAGCAATATCGCTGTAAGATTATTACTTATAATATATTTTAACTGTTATCTATCTTTATGTATATAAAAATATACCGCTAGCATAATCACAGGTAACACATTTAACACACAGTTTGAGTTGTTTGAGATATGTAAGAGGTAGGATTTTTAACGGGCTACGTAGTGCACGGGTTCAGCTAGTCGTGTTATATAAATATATTATAATTAAATGATTTTTATAAAAACTCCTACTGAGGTATCTGCTGCTAAGACACTAAACCATATGCTTGTAACAATATCATACTAATATATACTTACAAATTTTCAAAATTATAGAAATATGTTTCCAAGACGTTGAGATATTATTATATATTTCATGTTTATAAAATGTTGGTGTACAGACATAAAATATCGTTTCATGATAACAGGTACACGATGTTTAGCAAACGTTTTTGGGTACTGTAAACATTGCAACTTATATTCTATACTTGTTTATATATATATATATATATATATATATATATATATATATATTTTAAATTAATTTATATTAATATAAAAAGTTGAGCGTTATAATTTTGTTCTAAATGGATTTTTGTAAATAATAAAAAAAAATAATCCGTCACGGAATGCCTGGAAAATGTGAAAAATCACTATTGATGGATATATAAATATGGAATAAAAAAATTTAAATAGAGTTTCGTTAATAAAATATATATATTTTTCGCCTTATTCATTTGATAATAAAATATATTCAAGATATAAATACAGGAAGTATAAATATTTTTAATACACGTTTTGTTCAAGGAATAGAGATTGAATCGTTTGTTGAAAATTAAACTAAATTAAATTATCATAAAATTACTAATATTATTATTTTCTATAAATGGTTGTCATTAGTAATTTTTTAATGCAATTATGTTTCGTAATAATTTTTATTAGAACACATGATTGCAGTATAACATTTAATATTATTATATAATTTGAAGTAACCCGCAATATTACTCTGCAGTACGCGTAATACTTATAGTGCTTAATTCAATTTTCTCATACGCGCATATCCGAATACAAAATATTCATGTTTATGACAGTTTTTGTTTACTGAAACTCGAATTTTATTAGATGTACAAGAGTATAACATATACTCGTGTATATGATTACCTACATTGAATATTAGCCGGATTAAATGGAGGTTCGTTAAAACGAAACACCTTTAAATAAAACGTAATTCATGAAGGGATGTATATCATATACTATAATAATATTATATTATAATATTTAATTATCCGTCTGGTAGACGAAACTATAAAATATTGAAACCATATTATGCGCGTCCACGACGTCGACGTGCAAATGAACCGTATTATACGGGCTGTAAAATATATGCGTCGACTAATTGCAAAATATACTTCGCAGTAGTTAAGTTTTCAACGGAGGATTACCTTTTTAAATCGTCTATTTTGTATAATGCATTTTTGTAGTCTTCATTTTTTGTGTGTTCAGTAGATTACTGCATTCATAATATTGAAATTATTATTATTTTTTTTTTATTGAGTTCAGGATTCGATATCTGAGGTCATAAGCCTGGGTTATTTAGTAGATTTATTACTATGGAGGGAGGGTACTGTTGGTTAGAACGCGTGTATATGAAGTTAGGATTTTTCACTATAAACCCAGGAGGTCACCCATCCGGGACCTAGGGACACCGGTTGATGCTTGACCTCAGAATACGTTATTGACTAAGGCCAAACACCGTGCCACACGAGGCCACTATGATTATTTTAGTTTAGTAAAATTAAAAATTAGGGTTAACTAAATTAGCCATTAAAATTAAAATCATATTTTAAAAAACTTGTATGTTTTTAACTGCAGTGAAAAAGTATTCATTCAAAAAAATTAAACCAATATTTTATCTTATTAAAAGTTTTGTTTATTCTGTTCGATTTGCAAACATTTTATTTTTAAAGTTACTACTTAAAATTTTTGAACAATTATATAGCCAGAGTAGTTAATTTTAAGAGAAAATGTTGGTTATTTTCTTAAACCCATTATTTTCTAATATAATTTAAAAATAAAACCTATAATAAGCGTATTATACGACCTACATAATAATAAATATTGGTATTAAATATAATTTTTATATCTACTTGTTTTTCTATAAGGACGGTGAATTATTTCCCGACTCAGTTGACCTATACTCTTATCCATCCACTATTATTAAAATTATCTGCTCTACTCTTTCTGTTTGGGACGTAACGATTTTGAGTGACAAATCGTCGGTATATAATACTGAAAACTAAAGTTAGCCTCTGTATGTCCCACAACGGCCACAATTACTATGATTATTGATTACTGATACCTGCAAAAATCTTGTAGGAGCTTCTGTGGTTGCATGTGTGCATCAAATAAAATAATAGATATTCAAATTCTAAGTTTTGATAAGAAACATCTTTATTCATTCAATTTTCAGTGATTTTAACATTGTGAATTGTAATGTACATAATGTTTGATATTCAATTTTACTAGAATTGAAAAAAATACGCTTTAAAATAACTTTAAAATTTATTTAAATGTCGTTTGATTTCTGAAAAGATTAGGTTACATATTTTAACTTTAATGATGTTGACACTATGTATTATAGAGACTACAAATATCTACGTGTAGTCAGGATTATGAAATAGGTTGGATGAGACGGAGGTCAGTTATAAATTCAAATAAGGTTTTTATAGCTTACTTATATAAATATTAAATAGGGCACAAAATATCAATGTGGAAGAGTGGAGTTTAAACACCTAAAACCCTTCTGACTACGCTACTGAGTGTTTTATGGAACTCATAAATTCATTAAAGTCTGAAGTTTTAATTAGCTACATTTAAACAACTTTAAAATGTCAGTAGGTATCTTATCGTGGAAAAAATAAATATTATATTATATGTAAATCTAATAAAACAATATTAACTTATTAGTTATTACATGATGTTTTAATCAAAATTAGACAAACTAAAATTTATTAACAAACATGTAATATCATCAGTTAAATTATGGAATCTAGCTGTACATTGATTTCCAAAAATTCTGATTTTTGTTATATTTGGATTTTTACTTAAAAAATACTTGTAAGTACATACTTGTAATATTGTATAGGCATTATGTTTTATGTTATCTATAAGTTATTTTTGCTTGATTTATTTTTATTGTTATATTTGTATTTGGTAATGTTATGAGGCATTTGTATTCTGTCCGTTGAATGCATTAATGTATATTATGAACTTGTTGTAACATGTAATATGTTGATACATTTTAATTTTTAATAAATAAAAAATAAATAAATATTATGAATTGGGTCAATCTTGTATTATTCCAATCAATGAATAGAATTTTATATGATACACATTAGCATATTATATTATTAATTTTTGGGTTTCTTGTATGGTTAATATATGTAATGAGTGATATGCCATTATGAAAATTGTACAATACATTATAAATAATTATAAAAAAAAATTATTACTATAAAATCTTACCAAAACAAACTGATGGATACCTAGTTTTAATATTTAAGAAAATACATTTTTAAAGTTTTAGACTATCTGCAGTGAGTTGCATAGTGCAAGAGACTAAGAGAGATAGTATGAGATTTATTAAATAAAAATGTAAATATAAATCATTAAAATACGTGAATATTATTTTTTATGTTTGTGATATCGTTGTTATTTTAATTATTTCTATTTGCTACAATTGTGTTCGATATTTCATGGAACTACTTCTAGTGAATTAATTTAATTGAAAATATAAAAATCTCTTTTTATTACGAATACTTACTGTAATTGCATGGAATGGATCCAAGTAAACATCCTTTCCGGTTTCATCGAGTAGTTTTCAAATGTTAAATATAATTTGGTTTTGCTTCGATCAATATTACAGTATATATAGCAATATAACATACACTATATATGTACTATACTAAAATTATGTTTGGTTTTACTTAAACCCTTAAAAGACTTAACGTATCGTTAGACAACTGTGGAGTGGTCTATGAATAATCACAAGCGATTGACCCATAATGAAACTGCATTTGTTCTACCATTATTTTTATCACATTTACTGATATGCATTTATAGATACAAAAGACTTTATATTATGTTATGTCGTTTTCTCGAGAAATTGCATTAACCAACTGATTTTTCGCCCAGATTTCGACATAATACAATATTTTCTGTACCGAATTACTGTAATGGAAAGAATAAACTTCGATGTGATTATAACATAGTGTATTGAACTGTTAATACACTTTCAAGGTTTTACAATTTGTTAGAAATTTATTTGGTGATAGTTTTTTTTTTTTTAAAGATTTAAGCATTTTATTATTAGAGTTCTAGTATCAGAGTCAGATTTATAAAAAAATGAATAAATATTCTAAATTCCTTGTGAAACCAAAGTCATCAAACATATTCACTTGGAGTAAAAGAGCAAAACAATATGTAAAAAAAAAAAAAAATTCGATAAATAGATATATAAATACGTATACTACATCTGCCATGTCTTATACTGTGTAATGGAACAATAGTACATAAATTAACAAAAAAAAACCAACGTGCACAACATCATTATGGATTTCGCTTTTTATAGAAATAATATTTTAAATCGATTAATATAATAGTATATTATATATAAAAATAACGGATTAATTATATTACACAGGGGCATTTTGTTTTTAGGGCCTTGTATAATAAGGACACATCAATTGATTGCGGGTGAAGATCCAGGGGTCCATCTTCTCACATCCCACCGGTGAAATATTTAAAATGTACATTTATTTTTGATTAATAAACTACAATTTTATAAATATAGATATAATTTGGGACAAAAAAAAAGACAATTACCTAGGTATATAATAATTTATGACCTCCACGCTGAAATCAAACCTTTGGCCTTGTGTTGACGGTTTTGAATTAGAAATATTATACTATTATTGTGTATATACATTAGTATTTATATATACATATTTACACTCTCATTGATATGTGCACGAATAAACGCAAATCGAACACTTATTATTATATCGGAAGATAATAATAATACAATACCACAAACAGCACGACAAAAAATTACGAGTGAAATGAATCGAATTAATAGAAAAACGCGCCGTATTGTTGTACATTATAATATTATTATGCATTATTATATATTATCGCGTTGATATAATTGTTTAATTGTTCAATCGTGTATTATATAGGTACAGTAAATCCGTTACGATCACTACATAACACGTCGTACGCTTACCTATTTATATGCGGGTATTATGTTATTATAGAAATATTATCTATTCTCTCGCCATATATCGAAAACATCACGTAGATGAAAATACGTACCTACTATTAGTGTATAAAGTAATCTATTATTATGTGCGTTATAAAAATATATCCGATATCATTAAAAAATAAAATAAAACGTCGTGCTAAATATTAACCTTTTATGATTTGTAAATACGTATAGGTTACGAATAATGTATTTATGACTTACACTTTACACTTTACAGTAATAGAACTTTTACGATTGAGCTGCACGGAAATATAACAATAATAGTTTTTTTTTTTTTTTGTTGATCTGAAATATACATCGACAACTAGGCCATTAGTACACGAATTTTTGATATCATTGTTAGTATTTTAGTATTTACATGATTACATTAAATTAAATTGTACAATTCTGTTTTTTTTTAAGAAATAGTATTTTTTGTTGTATACACGGTCACTTATATTGTCACATTTTACTTATTTTCATTGTTCTTGCATCTATAATATTGTATTGGTATGAATTTTGACAGACTTGTTTACCGAGTCGATACTGAGTAGCTCATATTATATTATAGTATGTACACCATAATATCATTAAAATATTCTGTCTGAAACAAAAAAACAGTTCTGGCCTAGGGTTTCTCAAGAATTTGAAAATAAGGTCTTTGAGTATATTTAAAGAGGACGGCCCATTTTAGCCATGTTTTTAAGCTAGTACGAGCAATTCCACGCCAGTTGTATTTTAATAAAATATAGAATAATTATTTTAACCTAAAAGTTAGAATATTTTCTAATAGTAATACTTTGTATTTAGAAATTAAACGAGTAAAGCGTTTTTTAACGCTTGGATTATTCGTCGATCTGAATATTTTATTTGTCTTCAAAATTGTAATTAAATTATTGTCATTCGTGGAGCATTTTAATAATATATAGATATAGTGTTCGAGTTAAATTATAAATTAATAACATTTCTACCTATCCTGTCCGTGTCATCATCAACTAAACGTGGGTAAACCATGTCTAAACCGTAAAAGCACATCGAAACCAGTGGCGTATATATAGGAAGGGATGTGGGTTCAATCCCCCCCCCCCCCCCCCCCGAAATTACATCATATATTATGTGGCTGGCAAAAACACCATAAACCTAAAATGCATAATGTTTTGCAAATGACATGAAGATGTGGTAAAAACAATACATACATATTTTATGAAAAATTAAACATAAATCCTGGCTTTGTAATCAAATTCGAAAAACATCTTTCAAATTAAATTGTTTGTTTTAATATTATACTCCCAGTTTCAGTAGCACACAATTCAACGTCTGAACAGTTTACTGACCAATAACTGTAATTTGGCGCTAATGGGCAGGTCTCTGCAGAACATTATAATAGACATTTGGTGGTGGTTTATCGTTTATCCTCATTTATTCAATTGACGAACACGGAAAAACAGAAAATCACGGTGGTCACCACATGTAATTGTATTCGTTATTTTCAGTATAGAGCCTCTGATTGACTATACAAGACGAGTGCCCTAACACAGTGCACACATTATACCTATATTATATTATCATCATACCGCTCACAATGAGTGGGGCGAGTTTTCACACAATATTATTCGCGGGTGCAGCAGTCTCCACGCCGCCGAATACGTATTATAGCATTTTTATTATTATTTACCTGCTACAACTGTCCTATATTATATTATATTGTATCACTATAGCAGCAGACTATATACACAATGCGACGCGTATATTAGTATTTTCTTCCCGAGCCGCGGGCGTGAAATGAGAAATGTGCCCAACCTGCCCTCGCCATGTAGAAATTTGAGAGCGCGTGAGTAAAGGTCGGAGAAGAATATTATAAAAAAAATATATATTATGCTCACGCACACGCACACGCACACATACACACGCACGCACGCATATCCGTATAATGCGTTAGTACATGATTTATTTCGCGGTTTTCTTCGCGTCTAGTATTTGATGATTTAAATATTTTCTTGAATACAATAATCGTGAAGGATTATACTTTATACTGAACGTCGGCGGATTTATATATACTCTCAACTCTGTATAAATAATAAACAAGGTTTTTGTTGAAAATATACCTTTTAATGATTTTTTAGTGATTAAAATTTGATTTACACACTTTACAATACGAAAAAAGAAGAAACTAAAATTGCTCGTGTATACAAAAATTATCTTTTATTAATTTAACAAATTTATAATCAAATACAAAATTCAAATATTATAACAATTGAACGAACAGTTACAAAATGTATAAATTTATATAGGTACATGTTTCAAATAAAAAAAATGAACATACAGTTTTGAAAAATATATTTTATAACTGGCAAAAAATAGAGCAAAGTTGCTATTATCATAGGGAAAATATTTTTGAAGATTTAATATGGATAATTTTTTATAAATTAGCACAAAATGGCTAAATTATTACATTTTTACAAGTAGAAGATTTTCAAAGTAGAAAAAGGGGTTGGGGGAATAAACAATATACATAAATATAAAGAAACAAACAAATACACAAAATAAACGTCGCATACAGTAGAAGCTTAATAAAAAATATAACTTTTAACACATGCTTCAAATACAAAAAGGGGAAACATTAAAAAAAAAAATGAGAAAATGAGAAAAAATAGCACAAAATGACTATAATTTAAATGTTGCGAGTACAAGATTTAGCCGAAAAAGGGGGGGGGGAGAGACAAAACAACAACAATATATACACAAAAAAAAGTTATAAAATTAAATAAAAAAAAAAAATACGTCAGTCAGGAGACACAAAAACAAGGGGGGGAAGATACGAGATGGCGATTGGGTGCGGATTTGTAACAGTTTTGGCCACTGGTCACCTGCACAACATTTCACGACCGTTCCCACGGGTAGACGAGTGTCACGGACGCGTGACGACCTTGCCCAGCCGGCGAGGCCAGACCGAGACGGCCGCGGGAGCGATGGTCGACGGCGACAAGCAACGGCGGTTAGTGCGCGATGTTGGCACTTTGATGGTTGACGGTGAGACGACTCTAGCGACAGACTTGCAGCGGATACCGTTGGACACGAAGCGAGAGAATCGAGATTTGGTACATGCCGCGGAATGGACGGTGATCGCTATACGGACAAGCGACCCGGCCGATGTGTGTTTACCGCGAGACGAAAAGGCGAGAGCCATCGGACCGCCGCACGAGCGACGTACCGCGATCCTTGACAATCGGTAATTTTCGTCCTGGCGTCGTCCCTTCGGCCGCGTCTTTGTCCTGCAATGACCGTTGCCACGAAGTCGCACGCCACCGGACCCTGAAACATTCATAGTTTCCTCGGGTTCGGTGCCGCTGACATCCGTGTTCCTAACACATAAATCTCTATACCACTTACCTCGAGCCAAAGTGTCCGCCCGTAACGAGTCGCCATCGCCGTCGCCATCATCGTAGGTACGGCCGGGGCGGAATCGTTGCCCGCGCCGTTACCACCGTGCCGTCGACATCGTCTGTCAATCCACGCGACCGTAAAATCCGGGCACTCGCCGAGCCGCCAGAATGTCTCGCGCGTCAACGACGACCGAGCGCGCAACGCTCGTGAACCCGTCGCTACGTGGGTGGTCGGGAAAAAGGTTCGGGTGACTTACCGCCGTGCACCTTCCGGGATCTTTCCCGTATCCTCCCCTCCAACCCACCGCCGTCTTCCTGACGACATCATCGGCCCTTATAGGGGACCGCCAGACTAACGTGGGTCGCGGACGGTTTCTCTTCGCCAGCAACTTAGACGTCGGAAAATCCGCCTGACGCCTTTCCAGCACGAGGTCTTGTACCTTCGTGGCTGGTCGGATTTTCCGGTTGTTGCTGGCGGGTCCAGCCTACCTACGACCTCACCGTTGTCTGGCTCTTCAATGCCCTGAGCCGGCTCAATTTCGTTTTCAGCTTCACACCTATCACATATATATTTTCCTTACTACTTACATTATGTATTATAATATTAATTTCAATACTCGTTTTTTTATTTGGACATGTTGGTTTATTTTTTTTTTTGCAATATTTACATACATTGCATTTTGTATGCACCTTATGAACTCCGGTCTTAAAATAATATTTCTATTTTAATATCTGTTCAAAAATTATATGTAATGTGTAAATTAGAAAGTCATAAAGGTGCAAAATTGGCCAGCATAATTTTATAGTAAACTATAAGATGAGGGATGCCTTGCAACGATTTCTTCACTCACATAATACCTACAATCTTCATATTACACTGTAATGGACTAATTTAAAAATGATTGTATTTTATCCCTGGAGTTCATTAGATGCATTGAAATAATTGATGCGTACAAACCAAAAATATTACATACAGTGGAATCCTAATTATAGGATAAAGAATTTCACCCTTTTTGATTTCCTCATTCAATCAATTTCGTAATATGTAATGAATTAAAACATATGGTATTCAATTCATAGAATTTAGTTAGTACTTTAATAGTTGTGTTACATTGTATTTGAAGTTCATTTCGTAGAAATTGCAATACATGTTGATATTATCGATGTGTGGTAATAGTTGGTCTGTATTTTTATACTTATAGAAATTATAATTAGCAATTTTGTGTATTGTAATATTAACTGGAGTCAATAGTAGCATCCCCTGAGGCCCTGACCAAGACGTGTAAAATATTGAATAATATTCAGTTGGAAGCTTTATAGCGCTTATACTTTTTTAGCATGTTTAAACACCATAAACCCGTGTAAATCTCAGTGTTGCGCCGCGCCGCCTATATTCAAAAATTGGTACTATTTAACACACCAGCGTTACACACAATAATGTTATTTTGGACCTTATGGATTCCTATCTTTGAAAGACAATTTATAAGGTAAGAACGTGTTACAATTACGAAAATGACATCAACTTTTGTGACCTCCGGATTTCGGAGGTCACTATGATACTTGAAAGTCATAACGCCGGCTTGTATCTCGATTGTGGATGTCATAAGATACGCTGTACAAACACAAACACACACGCGCGCGCTCTGTAAACAGCTTTTCGTCTTCCGTACACGTAAATACTTACATAAAACCCTTATCGATATAGACTCGCATGACATATCTCGCACCCAACCATTGTTGTAGAACATAATGGTTTGAATTCAAAAGTTTTCGTATTCCATGCGAAAACGCAACTGAAATTATGACAATAATATTAATGAAAATCCCGCGTGCGACACAATGTGCCCTTTAAATAAAAAGATGCGGACCACATCACGGTCTATGGTTTTGATTCATCGAAAATAAAATCCCCTCAAATATAACTTTTGTATGAATAAGAAATAATTAAACATGTAACGGAAAACAGTTGCAAGTCCCTAAAATAAGAATATCTTTTAAACTAAAACATAGTGATTATCACAAAATCGTAATATTCAATTTCAATATAAGATTTAGTGAAAATCATAACTTGATAAAATGTCATGAAGGACTGCTGTCTGGTGTGTATTAAAATGTTAAGCCTTAGCACTCTAAATTGAAAATTAGATGAATTTTTTATAAACTAAAAATAACTAGCACATTTTAGCGGTTTAGTAGAATTTTGCTAAAATTTCAATAACAATATAATAGAGTTTTAAATAAAAAAATAAAAATAAATATTGTTCACAAATGGCTAATTCGTTGGCGTACCTACTTAGTTATTATTCATCGGTTACAATAACAAAACCAGCTAATACTTAAACGATTAAAATATTAGGTATATAATGTTAAACAATTTGCACAATAAATACTATGTAATATATATTTAGATATACATAATATCTGTGTACTAAGCAGCGACATTGACTTCATAACAATTGAAACGTTTTGAAAAAAAAATATCCCGCCTGCGAGTATTAAAAATCACAAAATAAAATCTATTTTAGCGTGCGAAAATCGTCACGTTTTTTATACGTGAGTGTATTTACTATTTTATTTGGTATTATTATAACGTGACGCACTAAGCATTATCATATTATTATTAATATTTTTACATTAAAACTGTCTAATTTTGAAGTACCAATTTAAATAGATGCTGTGTCGAGAAATACCGAGCTTGATAATTGAATAAGCCATCAGTGACGTATAGGTTCACACGATTTGAGGGGGTAGGTTGTTACACCTCCCCCAAAACACTACTTTTGGTATGTTTGTACCATTTGTATAGATGTCTAAAATTTAGTAAAATTTAAAAAATATTGTTATAGGTAGGTATGCTGTAAAGTACATAATACTATATATATATGAGCACACCACTGTAAACCATACATCAGAGTATCAGACTAATAAACATTGAAACATTTGTCGTTCATAAAATATCACTGACGACGTTCGACCAAGGCATCAAATATTGTTCAAATATGGTTCAATTTATAAGAGCATTTTATATTTAGTGAATGAAGTCCCATTAAATATTGCAATGCTTCTCGGTAGTGTCGAGCTCTACACATATATACGGTAAATAACAGTAAATAATAGTTATATTGATTATCGAATGTACATATTATTATGGTATACGTTTGTATAGGTATTGGTACAACTTATTAGTTATTGACCCCATAAATTGAAAAAATAACACAATTTAGTCTCAACAACTCGAGTGTTAAAGGGAATAAAAATCAATCAGACTTTGTATTTTTTGAGTTTTTAAATAGGTACCGGAAACACGAATTAAAAACACGTCAAGGAGCAAGGTAAAAATTCGAATCATCGAAGCTTTATAATATCAAATCAAAATTGTTTTTGCAAACTGTGTTTAATAATTTTTTTATATTATGGTCATTATAATTATAATACTGTAAATGAAAAATATTTAATTAAAAATGCACTGTTTAAAACGAGAAAAAACTATGTTTATTAATTTTGCATATTTTTTCAACGTTGGTTGCGAATAATTTTATTCTTATTTATTATTTTCAGGCGTTTAAAAAAAAAAAAAGCAGTCAAGTTTTAAACCAGGTGGATACTGCAATTATTCTACGCATGCACAAACAACACAGTTTCTTCCATTCCAAATAAGTTATTAATATTGTACCTGGGTACTCTAATTAATAATTATTGCTCTAGTATCTGATGAAAATTAAATGTAAATAAATTAGAAATCATAAGCTTTGCGATATTATGTCGTATTCATTTAAAAAAATGTTAATGTAATATATTTCTTGAGATGTTGGACATATTTTATAAACAATTCGCTTGTAACGAGCGTAAGCCTAAAGATAAAATATTACAACAAAAATAAATAATACAATAAATCAGAACTTAGTAGGAAATTTTTTTATTATTTAGTCTATATTGAATTAAAAGTTGATTAAATATTTGAAAAGTGATTATTAGCACAAAACAACTTTCAAATATTAGCAGCAATTATTGCATTAACTGTTCAATGTTTACTTTATACAATCCTATGAAAACACGATGTAAAGAAATAATAATTATTTAGTTTCTTTTTTTTTTGTATATCCTATTTTAACTGCTAAAATATTTATTTTTATGCCTTTGACAGCGAACAGCGTTAGCGCAATAGCTAGAACATTATTCTGTCATAAGAAATTTCATCAAACGATAAGTTGGTAATGGTAATACAATAATAATATTATCTTCCACAAGTTTATCATTTAAAATAATTAATATTTGACATGACGTGTTTTAGGTAAAACCTTTTAACGGGATAAATTCATACAAAATATCTCAAATAGTTATCGTTAAGGGCTTAAAACGGAATTTATTATTACCGAGTTCCCACTTTGTGTAAGAGGCCGATGAAAAGCATACACAAGACGTAAATTTTTCGTAATATTCTCTTTTGCGCGTAGAATGGAATTTCGTTGGACAAATAACGTTAATTTTTCCGCTTTATTTTCGTGGTAGGTAGTATTATTAAGTTGATATGTATAAGAGCCTTCTTGTGAAAGGGGTTTTTTTTAACGGAAAAATAAACTTAATAAGAAGGCTTTAGGTTAGCTGGAAAAAGTCATGACTATTATACACTACATACGCATAATGGCTGCTACACATTAAACATATACCTATATATGTACAGGTATATGTAATATTACATACCTACTGCAAGTAGAATGTATGATGGCATTATTTATTATGAATTTATAGCTACTTGCTGCTCAGAGTTTTAGCATTTAAGCCGTGTTATCATCGAGTATGCTGTTATTCGTAGTACCTATATAGCTATAGGTATTATGTGCAAATAAAATATTTACCTAGAAAACAGACGTATTGTTTTAAGATTTTGCAGAGCTTAGAGCAAATATTTTATATAATCTACGTGTTAAGAAACGAGCGACTTTCAAGAGTATAATATTTTATAGTCGTCATTGGTTCGTCACACAGGGATGGGCAAATTACCAAAAAAAAGTAATTAATTACAAATTACAAATAACTCAAAATACCAGTATTTAATTACAAATTACAAATTACATGATTGTAGAACATTTAATAACAAATTAAAAATTACACAATTGAATTACTTACAATTACCAATTACATTTAAAAATTTTATTACAATTGTAATAGTTAATTATATTATTATATGAAAAAAAGTTTATAAATTAAATCAAAAAAACATTGGAAAAATATAATATAAATTAGATAACCCCGTAATTTTGGTTACCTTTTCATTCATCGGCGTTAATTTTAGTAATTTTTTACTTAGTAATAAATAAGGAATAAGTAAAATAATTATCAATTTTTAAGTCGTTATTAGCGACGGACGAAAACGAGATGGTTACTAAAGCCTGTACGTACGTAGACACGTAGTGTACAATTTGTACATCGTACAGTACGATTGTCAATTTATACATAGAACAAGGACAATAAGATACCTAGTATAAATGTATAATATATCTGTATTTTGTAGTAATGTTCATCATAAAATTATCTTTATGTATCGGTGCCGAATGTTCGATAAAACTTATGCTGTATAACTTATATATATATATATAATATAATATATTGCACATTGCAGAAAATTCTAAATTCTAAATTTTTATCATTGAAAAATTGAATTGAATTACTGTAATTGAAAAGTGCCCAGCCCTGTCGTCACATAATACGTATAAACAATATGAAAAGGACAATGGAATGAGGAGGGTTATCATACGTATAATATTAATTGAAATTTGGTTGATTTAATTAAAGCTCTCGCATGTTGTACACAAACAATCAGGAAATATTTAACTTTTGGTTCGATGAATATCTATTTAATTATGACTTGTACCGTTAACCTAAACCAGATCCCCTGAACACCCCTGCAAATTTTAATAATATATATATATATTATATATATACAAGCCCAGGGGATATTATGTACCTATATCTACTAGTTAAATTTTCATTAATAAAGGGAGGGGACGTAGTTTTTCTTGCGATTGGCCACAGAATGTGTTGATACGGATTCGTCATTAATATTAGACGTGATATGATTTCTTATTCTCGAGTTTTTGAACAGCAAAAATTGATTTTTTTGATAGTATGTTAATTGTGTGTTTGCGAGAGTGATGTGGCCTAAAGTGTGTACCAGCCACATGATTGCGACCACGTGAACTGAATTCGTAAAATCTATGGAGGTGAATAAAAAGGAAAAATTATCATAACTGAATAATATTTTCTAGAGCGTTTGGCAAACTAAAAAATGTGATCAATTTATTTGTTCAATCCAAACATATTTTACATTTTACAACTGTATGTGCTCTGTGATGTGCTTAGAGCACAATCATATACTTTAAACTTCGTGTATTTATTATTATGTACATGTCCAAATACTGTATTTATGGGTACGATTTAAAAGTTATAATTTATTTTAACAGCTTCAAGTTTGAGAATGTTGATTGCACAATAAATTGTGTTATTTTTTTCAAGAAACTATCTTTTTAGCATTAATAATTATTCTCAAAGTAAGAAACTGTGTTTATTATAAAAAATTGATGTATTGTTAATTATATCTAGTAGTTTATTTCATTGTAAAATATGTCAAGTTGTTATAGTTTATACTAGTAGACTATAATAATAATACAAATATAGATTATTATGTATATCGATTTGGGGGTAGAAAAAAAATAAATTTTCAACATGCTTGCGTATTATTTAAAAAATGATAATTATGTAAGTAAGTATCCTCGTTTGTATGTGGTTTATATTATTAAAATTTGAACTTTAGTATGCGTTTGAGAAGTTTCAATAAAAAATAAATGCAATTCACACTTTCACAGTGTGTATAAGCAACGCTTACTGCGGGTTGAGATTGCGTTTTTTTTTTGTGCTTATCGTGCTATCACTGTAATATATTTTATGGTAACGACCACAGGGTTACCATGTTTTCAGCTTAGCTTAGTGCTCTGGGAAGATTTTTATTACAATTATATATCATTTCGTATGAAAATAATAACCCTAGGCGGCGTTGCTAGGTGTAGAGAACACCATTAAAGATTATTATAATATATTTGATTGAATCATAGACCTTATGTAGTATAAGGCCTATGGATTGAATATACCTATTATGTGAACATACAATTATTTTCAAAAAATAAAGTAATTATAAAATATGTTTATATATTTTTAAATTTGACTTTTTTATTTAGAATATTTAAAAATATATATGATTCCTTGTATGAGCTAAGTGTATTTAAAAAAATATTAACTATTGCTAATAAATTATATTACTGAAATGTTTACAGTTGAAAATAAATGTTATTATAAAATTATAATTCTGTATTAAGTATCCTTAGTCCTTACAAATAAAACTTTCAAAGTCTCAAATTTCATTAAAATATTAAATATTATATATTAACTATGCGCCAAATTTTACTTAGCAATCTCAATAATACAATATTACAATATAATTATAATTATTATAATATGTTAAGACTATAGTCTAAAATACATGATTTAAAAGCGTGAACATAAAATCCAAATTGTTTTCAATGCCCGCGGTTTAATGACTTGTATATTATTGTTATCTATTTAGTGTTAGTTGAATTTAAAATATTGTTAGATAAGCTTTAGTAATGCGATTTTTAGGGTGGCTGCTAAGATTAGGTTAGGCCTGCATTTATACGTTATTTATACGTTTTCGTGCGTTGGAGTATTAAATTTGCACCAAAATACTCCCAAAGATATGTAATTTACAAAATCTCAAGGAGTGTATTTCAATGGGAAATGTAATTAGCCAAAATTAAAATCGATTAAAATAAAATAAGTACAGTCGAAAAAATCTAAAAGTTTTGAAAGTAGAACATAATGTATTGAGATATAAGAAGCTGAAGACAAAAAATATTCCGTTAATTGATTCTGAGTTGTTATTTGGTTTATCAATTAAGTATTTTATACCGTTTTATACTTCAGTGTTCATTAAAATTATAATATTAATATCATATTTATTTTTTAATTTATAAAGTATAAGTATAAACTTTAAAAAAAACTAATACAAATCGGTGTTGTATTGTTTGGCAGATTGGCTGGATTATTATTATTAAAAAATTTTACGTTGCAACAAGTTGAGAAATAAGTAATCAAGTTTACTGTTGACGCGAGTATAGAAATAACATATTATATATACTTGTTTAAAGCACTGTCTGGTTATGTAATATGTCAACAAAATCACTTGAAATATGTCCAATGAAACATTATCTAAAACGCGATTGTTCGGTTACTTTTTTTTTAATTTATAAAATTCAATCGTCGCTACACTAATTAACTTAAGTGTCGTTAGAGTTTAAGCTAGATTTTCGTCTTGCGAGGTTTTTTTTTCTGCACCCACACCTCGTCGTTTCGTCACCGAATTTTCGTATACAATAATCGTCTCGAGTAATCTAATTATTCGGCGGGTAAAAACACGTTCGGCACTCGTTGGTCTCGAAACAGATTGACATAATTGGATTCAGAATCAATTATCTTTCGCAAGACTGAAATAACAGTAAACCCGACGATCACATGTAATATAATTATCATGAATACACAAAGAGTATAAACGTAAACGACGACGACGAGTATATTATATTATAAATGATATAATTTACGAAAGACGGGAAACTGTATAGTATATATAAGAACTTTACTATAAATATCGTACATTTTGATCATAATTTTATTACCGTCATCATAAAAATTTGCAAGAACAATCTGACACATTAATTTTTGTGATTTTCAGTACACGCCTTAGAACGCTAAGTAATATTTGTATACTTCAGGGAAACACAGAATGCCGTTTGGAAGTTAATTTTGTAATTAAACGTTCCATCATCTCGACAGTTTTATTAACTATAAGTCAGAATTATTGAATAATTCGGCAAGGCTTATTATTATTGTTCAAAAATACTCCCTTCTCCGATTAATTTAATTTTAACTTATCTCTGGTGCGCTAGTATCTTCAATTCTTAATACATTTCGTTAACTAATTTTCAATATCCGTTAAATAATTAAACATGTTGATTTTTGAAAAACACAGCGATAAATTTTAGTACATGTAAATAGGCGAATGTCGTAGGTATAAAATTCATAACCTACAATTATTCGTATAGGTGCAAACTCCTAATAACATGGCAAGATAAGTCGAGATCGAATTCAAAAAAATCTGTAAAAATTAAAAAAGTTTAACGAGGCATTAGAAAAAGAATGGGCAAGAAGGTACAAACAATTTGCATTTTCCCTCAAAATATGGGACAAGTGAGTTGATTTAATAATGGATGTATTAAATTTAAATTCAATTATATAAAATCGTTATATATATGTTAAAGTTGTATAAAGTCGGTCTGTCAGTGGTCAATCATATTAATAAGTTTATTTAATGATATCGTTTTCGTTAGTCGTTACTATGCAATATTAAAGTATTTTATTTTATTATTAGACATTAGTAATAATGCAGGTTGAACTAATTTTTTCCGAAAAAATTAATTTGAAACTATGTCATTGTGCATAAACAATATACCTAATAATGCATACTTTAAAAGCTTAAAGTACCCACTATTTTTTTATTTTTTTTTTATTACAACAAAATATCTAAAAATCATTATTATCCGCTTAAATATTTAATTTCGTCCAAATTTAAATTAAAAATCTTTATAAAAATAGAAACTAGGTTTATATTATATTTTTAGATTTTTGGTTACACTATAGTTACAGTATCAATGACTTATGAGAAACCTTGTCAATCCTTAGTTAAAAGAATTAAACATCTTTGAAATTTTTAACTATACCTACAAAATAATTTGCAGTGATTTGTTATAATTTGTTGTAACATCGAATTTCTTCCTCGAAAACGTCAAGCATAAGAATAATGGTTGGATGGGTTTGTAGAAAATATGTTTTAATATATATTTCATCCGCACCAAACGATGCCACGTGACAATCGTGACATACAACCGTGCAGCCTAAATCCACGAGTGGACTGCAACTGTAAATTATAGTCTTGTAGACGAACGACGCACAATATTATATTAATTAAAATACACACTCATTCACTATATACAGCGTGCGTATACTAATTGGGTTAAGCCCGATGGGTCGTGCATATTCCTAAGTCCTCGGAAGAAAATTACAGAGCTTGTCGTACTACACACACACACACACTTAGTGTAAATAATCATTAATAAATTCGCTCAGGATTTGGCCATGACGGATCGTATCCGTTGAATGTCTATACGTACAATACGGTGTTGAACATGCTATTGATACCAGCATGTTGGGTATAATCTGCCAAACGGAAAATCTCGTTAATGAATTAGTTTTCAAAAACGACCGGCGAACGAATAGATGAACGAGACCAGAATCATTGAAAATCGTATACATACATACACGTCATGTACTCAAGTGTATAATCATATACATTACAGTGTTTCCTTCTTATGATATGTATCACTAATAATATCTCAGCCAGATTTCCTTAGATCGGATTACGGTTTCCAGTACCTATCCAATGATAATTAAATAGCTTCACATTTTTAACTCTTTTGGGGCGAGTATTCAGAATATAGATTTTTGGTTTAATTATTATTTAATCTAATATGTCGTCAGATATGAATAATGAATATAGGTTAGTTATTATTGCTTTGAGGTACTTCTTGATCCATTGTCAATCATCATGGCCTGAACGCTACACAATACCGAGTCGTAATTATATTTGAAATTTGAACACTTTTTATGAAAAGTAGTGTTTATTTTTTTTTATCGATTTGCATATTATACACAGCAAATTGCAAATCATGTGTAAATTTCAATTCTTCATCAATTGGGCTGAGATATTTTTAGGTGCCTCATATAAGGCAGGACACGTTGAATATATTTTTTATATATAAACATCTGATTAGGTAATCAAAGAGTCAAAGTTTTTCGGATCGTGCTTATGTGTAGTTGCATTGGCAACAAGCCACGAAACTTCCGGTCAGACCGCATATATAGCGTATGATGTACACAATATACATAATATAACAATATTATGTATAAATGTATAATACTATAGAAGGTCATATTATATCACCTATTAGCTATTACGACGAGCATAAGATTTACCACTGGATATGTAACGATATACTAATACAATATAATACCAATAAATACAAACACGTATATTATACAATATATTTGTGTACACTACACGTATTTCCGGTGGATTTCGGAAGTCGAAACTCGGGTGTTCGCACTGTGAGTGTATATGGTATATTACTATAAAATAGCAATGATGTCTGAACTAGCCAAACACTAAACGTCCGTCGAAAAGCGGTTGTAGGTATATATCTTATTGTCCATTATATTATCATATCACATCGTCGAAGAGATCAATCTCTCCGTGAAAATAACGCTTGCGTTTTGCTGCCATCATCATGCGGGTGAGGGTACAGGGTCGTAAGACTTGGACCTTGAAAGTCGTAAATACATTGGCTGGTTACCACTTTATCAGCTGGTGTATATTATAGTTATTATACCTATACTAAACCGCACGTATATTTATACGGCAGCAGATCACAGACTTCTATACTAACTAGATAAGGTACTCTTATATTATTTACATAGTTATCATTGAAGCTCGCACGGGGATGACCGCCATTTTGTTGGTTGGCATACACAAAATGTATAAAGAATAAATGAAATGAAATATTTTTTTAAAGGTGAAATAAAATAATTATAACAAAATGATCAGGGCCGGCTCTAGTGATTGTTTATACGTAGGCAAAACTTAATTTTGCCGCCCCTGTATACTAATCGTCTGTATCTGTCGCCAAACAATTCAACTGTACTAAAAATAGTCAAATAGGCATATGTAACACTAACTAACACTGCGTCACAATAATAATTGTCGTACATAATGAATGATATTTCATAATATGTGCGAAAGAACGATAATACAATGTTAAAAATAAATCTTAAAATAATAATATACATTTTAGTTTTTTTATATATATTTTAAATTGTTTTAATATTGATGTCAAAAAATGCCGCCTTTTAAAATAATGTTTTTAATGCCGCCGTAGGCTTGTGCCTACGTCGCCTACGCCTTAAGCCGCCCCTGAAAATGATCTATAAAAAATATTTTTGTTTTGTTACAAACAACAATTCTAAAAATAATAAAATACAATACAACATCAATTAATATTTATCATAAATACATATATCATATAGGTAGCATACTATTTGCCAACCAAGAAAATGGCGGAACCCGGCTTCAACTAATACCCAGAGTTACTTATCTATTTAATATATAAATCTGTGCGGCAGATGCGAGATGAGAAGTGCTATATTATTGTTATCATAATATCATAATAATTGTATCACTTGCCAGAATGTTTATCAGTCTCTGTTCATTGGATGAAGTTTATTTTTTCAACATAATATTAATATTAAATAATTGCATGAATGTAAAATAATTATGATATTACAATTAAAGAATTGTTTTATAATTGCTTTGCTATAATTATTTTTTAATAAAAGGCAAATAAAAAAAAATTTAAATTTAAATTTAAAAATAAAATTAAAGAAAAAAATATGTTGACTCACCAACCACTGTAAATAAATCCTGTCGTCACCGTCGCTGATATATTTAAAAATAAACAAGATGGCGCGATCATCTAGGTGAGATTGTAAAAAGTACATATTATATTAAATTGCACCAGGAATTTTTATGGATTTCTAAAATGGGCCTAGTAATTCGAGACCATAATGTATCTAAGTAACCCTCGAACTTATCGATATCTGTTTTAAATACTGTTTTATCTACATTAACTTGGTATAAAAGTCTAACGTTTATCGCTATAAATGTTTATAATCAATGATTTTACGAGGTAGTTTGTGGAAAATTGCGGATGCCCTACGTAGTGGATTCAATAAAAAACAAAATTAAATTACAATTTACAAAAATTTTAAAATTAACAAGTGGATTTGCTTCATATGAAACAAAATTTAAAATAATGTAAAAACGTATAGGAATGTTTAAGAAAGCTTACAATAAATATAAACATGAAGTTGATGTGCGAGAATTACAATGAAAAAAATAAAAATAATAATAACATGACTTTATGAAATCTCAGGGTGTATTAATATTTAATACACTGAAATTGATAACTCAAAATGTATTTGACACTATTTACAAATTAACTCCATTTTTGTGTGTAATTTACATGTGTCCAATTTTTTTCTCTCAAATATTAATGATTATGAACGATTGAGTTCAGAGTTGACCGACTTATAACCGTTATACATATCTGATATCATGAAAATCAATTGGCCTTGATCATATGGCCAAAGTATATTTAATGAAATAATACATCAATATAATATGTATATAATATTATTGTTTTTTCTGTGAAAATGATTTATCAAATATTTTCCCAATGGGTATGTTTATGCATAGTTAAAATAAACAACAATAATATTATATTATTATACAATCATTTGCGAACATCGATCAAGGATATGAATATAGGCCATGATAGTAATGAATAATGATGACAATATATAGTATGATGTGTTATCATATTGTTTTGAAAAAATACTGAAAACTGAAAAAGATGTGCATAATATATAATATATTCCGTAGGTATTAGTGGCATAATTGCTGTATTACACAAACAAACGATATTATATTATGATAGTATGAATATAAATATGTTAATATCAATAACTATATTGTATCACGTTGTTATCAGATTAGATTTAAACACCATCGCATTACTTACGGAGCACTTTTGGAAAAGCTGCTCCTGTGGCGGCGAAAATTTAAACTAAACCTTGACCGATGATGAGATTGTTATATAATATCGTTATCGTTATCCTAAATCACTATTTACACTATCACAAAGTTAGTAAGTATTACAAATATTTTTATATTACATTTTTGAACACTTGATTAAAATAAGATAATTGGGATCATTTTAAAATATTATAAATTTCAATTGTACATATTAATATTAAATTAACTATAATATTTAAGATATAAAAAATGAGTTTCAAAATATAAAATAACAGTCCTAATGAAGGTACCCATCGCAGAAGGACTGACATGCGTATATAAGGGGCGTTTTGTTTCATCATTATCATTATGTAAAGTAATTTTATCGGTAAATGTATTTGCTTTTGAAAATGTTCTTATTTTATAACATTCAGTTTTAAAAAAGCTATTTTCAATAAACACATTTATTACACTTAACTTTTACTGTCATCTTGTAATAATTTAATCACAGAGCATATACTATCTAATATTTGCACGGTACAAAGTGGTTAAAGTTGCGTTCACTGTATGGAAACGTATTTACTAGGAAAAAAGAAATTATTTTTAAAGTAATTTATTCAACTCTTTGAAAGAAGCGTATAACTTGCATTTCTGATTACCAGTTACGAAGAAATTGTGTACAATTTAGTTTATAGGTATGCATGTTATTCCTAGATACCGCTGGTAAATTGTGTTTATTCAAAACTTGATTTTATATTACTCGTAAGTCGTAATGGAAAACTTTATTTTAATTAAAACATCCCATTAATGCACTTTGTGATTATTGAATTGTCAGCGTTGTGGACTTGTGGTCATTCGATTTATCTTTGATAAAACATAAAACGTTCATAAAAAAAAAAACACTTTTATTGTTGTACACGCTTTACATGAAACCCAAACATTAATTAATTTAACAAAAAAAAATTCAGATTAGGTACTCGATATAAATGAGTTCATACCATACGTCATACACTCATAATACAGAATATAATATAATTATATGATGTTCATGTACAGGGTTTTATTTAGAAGGGAGGTGAATAAGTGTACCTATTTTGGATGCTAGAGGGAATAAAAATCTTAGGTCGTCCTAAGGCGAGGGACATTTTTATTCATTGCTATTAAATCTTTACTTTGCATATGTATTATTTGTCATAGTATACTTGCAAGTTGCAACTATATAATATAATCACCAGGAAATAAAATTACGCATATTAAGAAGACGCTACACCCTATGTTGTCTCCGTCTTACAAGTGCGTAACATACCAAATTTTATGCTCATCAGATCACGTTTAGCTCCGTTAGTTTAAAATTTAGAGTAAATTGACCTCTTACAAAAATTAAAGGTAACATTATTATCGAGGGCATGACGTAGGCTTTTTATTATATTTTAATTTTAAAGTGAGTTATGAGTATTTTAAGATATACAAACAATTTACAATTTTAAAATACACATAACTCACTTTAAAATTAAAATATAATAAAAAGCCTACGTCATGCCCTCGATAATAATGTTACCTTTAATTTTTGTAAGAGGTCAATTTACTCTAAATTTTAAACTAACGGAGCTAAACGTGATCTGCTGAGCATAAAATTTGTTATGTTACGCATTAATTGCAAGACGGAGACAACGTATGCGGGTGTAGCGTCCTCTTAACCAAATATATTAAGACAAATAATTGATAACAATCAAATACGTTTAGTAGTTGAAACACATTTGGTTGTGTTGTACAACCAGTATGATGACGGTGAGCTGAATTATTACTATTGTTACTTTTTACCGGAGGTTGACAGGGCTAGTTGGTCCGTGTCCGTCTTCTGATATTTTGTGACCATTGAGCCTCTATCTGAATGCACCATATACAGGCTGATTTTTTTTTATCGAAAAACACTCATTATTTAAAAAAGTATTGACTTTTTCAAAATAGTTTTTTACATAGTTTCACGTTGTTAAAAAACAAACGTTTTTATTAAAAAATTATATTTTTTATCCTTATCATTTTTTAAGTTTTTTACTTTTTTGAATGACAACATAGAGTTTTGATTTCATATTCCAAAGCAGAATATTTTTCTAAGTAATTTGATTCATAAAAATCGAATTTAGGACGAGTAGTTTATGAGTTATAACTTATAAGTATTTAAAGTTTAGATTGGCAGAGTGGAGTGGTACGGGGTTACCCCGCAAAATGTTTGTCCACTACTCCGCTTGTATATACCTATAAACTGCCAGTTGGCCTATAACCAAACCAGTTCATCCCTGTTTATTTCTGCAGAAATTATTGACATACTGGAAAATACAGTAATAATAAAACGTGAATGCGCTTCGACCGCGTTCATCGTACGTGCCAACGTTATTATACATAATAATATTTGATTAAAATATGTAATGGACATCACAACGAATCATATTTATATCAAATACGTGACCATGACGAATGGTGTAACTCCATTACGTTTTTTATTTATGGATTTATTTTTGAGGAGGAAGTTGTACATAGCATGAACTATATTTAAAAGGGAAAACTGTATACCAGTAACACAAGAGGACCTATATAAGCTGCCACAGAGGCGGCTCATGTAAACTATAGTTATAGAAATTAATAACGTTTATATCATAAGTTATAATTCGTCCACGTTTATGAATTATGGGAAGGATTATTGCGAAATGCTGTGACGAGCGCGATGGCGTTCAACGGACCACCATGAACATTAAAATCGAAACCATGAAAACAGAACGATTTTTTGGTTATGTTTTATCCAGTAATTACCTCATAATCGCATATACGGGTCATACTGTGGTGTCTAACAGTAGTGATAATAAACCATATGTGGTATCACTGGTATATCTTAGGAAATACAACGCAAATATTTTTTAAACGTCTTAGATCCGAAATCGTTTGAGACAAAACAAAGACTAAGGCCATAATTGTTTACTGTTTTTCTGTGTTTATCAGTATTATTTTGTTATCAAATCCAAAAACAAATTATGAAATTCCACATTTATTAAAAAAAGAAAATAGTTTGGGAAATCAAACTTGCGCAAGTGATCTTTGATAAAAAAAGATCTTATTTTCGAAAATAACGAAAAGTGTAAAAATATATTTTTGTAAGCTTTTATTTTTTTGTAAAACATTAGAGTAAACACAAACTTTTCAAAGAAGTGTTAGACAATAACACCAATTTGTATTATACACGTCATGTACTATGCCTACGTATACAATATATTTTCAAGGAAAAACGAGTATAGTGTTTTTTATTTTTATTTTTTGTACTATTACCTACTATTTCCGAAAGAGTTTTCTTTTAGAAAAACGCAATTTCTTATCACGCTTATATACTTATATTCAGTTATATCCAATCCTTTTTGCATTGTGGAAAATGCTGAAAATCATATTTTCCCCCCAGGGCGTATAATTTGGTATTTATATTCGTTATTTTCTTTAGATATATATT
The DNA here is from genome assembly GCF_037042655.1 of Diuraphis noxia. Taxonomy (NCBI): domain Eukaryota; kingdom Metazoa; phylum Arthropoda; class Insecta; order Hemiptera; family Aphididae; genus Diuraphis; species Diuraphis noxia. The sequence continues at coordinate 70,182,615 of NW_028301713.1, forward strand.
GTGGGTCTTAAATTGCGTTGCACTACATGCAGTGTATTTCGTCAATTGCTTAGCGTGTCTCAATCATACGTAAAACTGTAAAACCTAATATACCAGGTACCAACATTAGTCTTATATTTACATAAGAAATGTTATTATGTTTTGGTTGTTTTAAGTCTTATTATTATTTTTTTTTTTCACTGAGAAACATTTTCAATATATTCATTGTACAATAACTAGATTTGATCATGATTCATGAACTACGTTTCTTTTGATATTACTGCACTAGAAAGAAAAATAACTTATCTATTGATAGAACTCAACATGATTTTTTTAAAATTATGTTTCATATAATATATTGTAGAACCAAAGTATGTACATTATTTACATTTAATAAAGTGCATTGGATGTCCCAGAAATTAATTAGATTAATTAAATGTGGATATTAGAAGATTTGCATAATGTTTCTAATTTTAAGTGAAATCTATAATATCTTATGTTTGGTTGCTAATATTTTTGAACTGTTTTTATTTTTTTACTCTAATGTTTAGTTGACCTGATAATGTATCAGGCTTTAGAAATGATAAGATGGCGGGTTATAGATTGGAACTCCGAATGCGTGTATAGCTGCATAAAATGTACATCGCCTAAACTATAACGTGAATCTTATGAGTGACTTATCAAGGGCGTAGTTAAGGTTGATGAGAGGGATAGATCCCCCCCCCCAAGAAAAAAAAGAACTTGTAATTTACTGCTAAAATTTTATATTTTGTGGAGTAGATTAATGTATGAGGCTTACAGATTTAAAAACATAAAAATCAGCCCCCCCAACCCTAATTTATAATTACGCCACTGGACTAGACATGTTTTCGAATATCTTTGATTTATGGATTGGATGATTTGGAGATATAGACATCTATAGAATTTTTTCATCTTAATTTTAGATTTTACAACTGAGGAAACATAGAAATATTACATGTTCTTTGAAAGTATTGTTTCTAGTCACTACAAGTAAATCCTAAATGTATCCGATAAAATTAAAATTTTTATAAAAACATAATCATCAAAATGCTTGAGGTTTGTAATTGATTTCACTCCTACCCACATAAAAAAAAACCATGTGGGTAGGAACTAGTAGGTACCTAATACGAATATAAAAAAAGTTTTATCAAATTTTGATGAAGTTCATCTTTTTCAAATATCCTGCTATCCGCGACCGATTTACCGATAAACGATCGTATTATATTTATTATGAAATAAAATCGCATTTATATGATAGGTATTTAAGTATCTATATCTTGCGTGAACGTTCGTTTAATCTTATCACGTGCAGTTATTTACTGTGTTGATCACTCACGGTCATGATCAGCACAAAAATCACATGGCAATTGACGCGAAAAATTAAATTGACTTTTGAATTGATAGGTACCATACGTGTCTTGTTGTCAATTGTGTGCTCATAAAATATTATGTGTGTATGAAACGTACAATGGGACATCTCCGGCTCCATGCTGGGTTCGCGTCCAGCAGCCAGAATCCATTTTCGACGTATACAAATAAGAGCTACCGTGCTAACTTTTATTATTTTTCACTGCCGTTAAGCAAATTAATTCCTCTCGAAAAATGTGCACTATTGTTATCGTTTAATTCTATTATCTGTGTGTTTTATGGGGTCAAATGTGGCGTGTATTGGTGTTACAATAACGCTGCAGCCGTGACACGAATGATGCCGTACCATCATCGCATTATGTTATTATTTTATCTCTATAATAAATGTAAGCGCGGCGGCCTTGTCCGTTTCCCAATGTCATGGAGGTTGATTTTATTATTAATACCTAAATAATATATTATATTCTTATCGAATCGCGTTTGCATTACTTTGCGACACGCCGGCCACGCGTGCTGTACATGTAGGTAACGTATACCCACGACCGAACTTTGTCGCACGTTGCTTGTTTGTGTAAACTTTCACGGTTCCCGAGGTTGGAGCCCGCGCCTCGGTCAAACAAACATAATATATCGCATGCGTATGTGCAAAAAAAAAATATTAGTAAACTGCACATTACGAATTGCCATATTATTATCGACGAAACGCGACAGAAATATATTAAACGGTATATATAGGTATTGGTATATATATTGGTATTCATATTATACCATAAAATATTTTGATATTTGATACCCAAACAGTTGTCATAAACAGATCATTATTATATAATTATATATAATGATATAATGAAACAGGATTGCTTGATGGAACAATCGCATAGATACCTCTATGTGATATTATGATATTTCCATTTTCGTTTGTAAACACCACTCAGAGAACAGTAGTAAAAAAATTAAATTTTTATGAATAATTTTATGGAAATATTATGTCGTCGTGGACCGCAATAGAATTCGCCCAACACAGGAATAGAATAAAACTCTAAATGATCGCTAAAAATGTGTTTTTAATATTAATATATTGAATATAACATTACCTCTTTAAATTTCAAAACTTGTGCCTATATATTTATAAATTATATTAAAAAAATTGGAATTTATAAAAATACTTAACTTTTATATTTCAGTTCAATTTAATAATAATCTAATCATCTGAAATCTTAATTTACTGAATTCATATTTAAGCCATTTTTTATTCAACATTTTTTATATAGCATTGATTATATTATGCGATCAAAATATTACAAACAAACCGTGCACATATAAAATCCGTACTTCCCAGAGCTAGATGTATTTATAAATACTTTGATTATTTTGGATATTAGGTACTTTTTAGTTTTATAGTCTTAAATTAAAGTAGTAATTTTGTTCTATAGGTATCGTATAATATTATGTACCTATGAGTCATGATAAACCTAATATTTTGACTCTAGAATTAATTACAATAAATAATTACCGTACATTTTCTTTTAATCATCATTATTATAGTGTTACGAAAATACAAACCTACAGTTTATATTTATATCACAAATCTCATCTGATACTCAAGCTATACATTCCACCAATCTACTAAAAATAAAATATTTATATATAATGATCATATGGTAAGATTGATAACAATTTGTTTAATCATTGAAAATTATAATACAAGTTTAAACTATGTTTAAGTCTAAAATACCATGGAAATAAATATACACTTTTCTAAAGGGTGCCAATAACTGTACACTTTACCTTATTTAACATGTCTATTAAACTAAAATAATATCATTATATAATTATAAAAAAAGAAGGTGGACAAGTGAATAATGCTCAAGACCTTTAATCAATAACCACTGAACATCAAATATTGTTAACTTTTTTTTGATTCAAAAACTTATAAAAAATTAATACTTTTCAGTTGGTTTTTTTTTTTTGTTTAAAGTAGAAAGCTTGTAGTGAAACTTCTCTTAAAATTTTTTATGTGAGTTATGAAAAGAAAAACTTTTATGAATTTCTAATTGAAGTAAAAATTTAAAATGTTCAGGATTTTGTCAACATTTGAACTTTTAAAGCATAAAAAAAATTGCCTATGTATTTTCAATATTTTTGAACTGATATTAGAACAACTTATTTGAACCTTGTATTAAACTTTCAAGCTTTCTATATAAAAACTACAAACTATAATTAAAGTTATCATAAACTATAATTTAAAAACATTACAAGATTCAAAAAACTTATTATGAACGGGAATCGCTAATATACGAGTATAATAATTCGTTTGTAAAAATTTAAAGGGTCTATAATTATTAATTATTGTCTATTGGGTTAATCCCAAAAATAAAACCAATTTTGTCAGTAAGTGGTTTTGCGTGAAAATTCCCGTATCCCTTCATTTATTTTTTATATATTTTGTTTCTCTTGATGCTTTCAAAAACTACTGAGAACTTACAATATTCTGATCCAACAATAGAGAATATGTATACTATATTTTATAGTTTGTCTGTATAGTGTATATCGTACATATGAAAGAGTATTATGGGTAGTGGATAGCAAATTACTACGCATTACGAACTTACCTGTGCTTTACATTAAGTTTTAATAATACAGGACGTTCCGTAAGGATATTACCCATTAGCCGTAGAGGGGGACTCGCCGCAAGGAAAAAAAAACACAGTTTTCTGCCGTTTTATCCATAAAATAAAAAAAAAAATTATTAAAAATCATAAGATCAATGAAAATAAAATGATGAAAGGTCAACATTTTAAATAAAATAAACTACATAAAATAGCCAATAGGTATCTTTATTTTTTAACTTTTTACCAGAAAATAAAATAAAATTAAAAAATAAAATTCATATTGTATCCCTTGTGTATATGAGTCTAATAATAAAAAATAAAAACAGATTTATGATATATTTATTATCTCAGGAAATATCTCAATGTGTAAATCCTCGTGGGACATCTGTATATATGTATAATTAGTTTAAAATAAATATTTATTTTATTCGAAAGGAAGTAAGAATACATTTTGTTTTCGATTATTATTAGCAATTTATTACAATTCATTTCAAAGAATTACCTTCGAAATTCTGTAATCAAAAAGTAGGTGGGTACAATTATTATTATTGCCCGTAAATAATCTTGTTCGATCCAGTGACTACGTTAAGTATAGATTATAAAAAACAATATAGAAACATCGATTTTGTCTAACATAATACTACCACGATGATGTAATTGTGTTAATAGTTTGACCCCATTCGTAATATTATGATATATTGTCAAACTTGGTTCGACTATTGTATTTTAAATAGTATTTTAAATGTTTCGATAATTATTATACCGTGAAACCATATTTCCATTTTTTCTGTACTGATGTGAAACAATGTTGATATATCTAGCTAATACTTAGATTTGTTTAACTTAAAACTATAATATATTGTTTAAAGTAGGAACAAGCTACACTATGTGAAAATGTTTAAAAAAAACAAAATAATTGTATACTTGCAGAGTACATTTTGATCATAAATATTATTATATTTTTTTGTTTATGGCAAAAGCTATTATAATATAGGTATGTACAGACTTTGAAGAGATGATAATCACTGTAGTTTTTCGCGAATTATGTTTGATTAGTATAGAGAATATTTTTTATAAATTATACATAGATGACGGTTTGATAATTGTAAATTGCCAAAAATAAAATAAAACAATAATAATTAAACAAACACCTACTACGCAAAATCCATTTTTTATACATAAAATTACTTTTAAAAAGAATTAAAATAATTTAAGCAAAACGAACACGCATTATTAAATCTGACGATAAATATGTAAGATAGGTCATTAAATATTTACGCCTGAAAATTTGTTTTTAAACGTATAAACGATTAAAATCAATTTACATAATAATAATGAAATAAGTTGTCACTCCATTAAAATTCTAGGCAGTTTAACATTGTTATTTAACGGATAGTTTAAACGAATAGCTAGTAAATTCTGAAATATAATTTTTAATAAATAGTACTTATTCAACTATATATAGGTACTTAATTATTTTTTACTTGACCTATTAAACAATATTGCGTAATAAAATATGTAAATACAGAGTGACTTTTTTTAAAATAAATGACTAGATGAGGCTTATAATATTATCTCAAAAAAAAAAAAAAATTTAAAACAATATAAAAAATATCCACATAATCAATATATTTGAGTTTCACAATTAGATTTTTTTCTGTATTTTGTTATATACTTTTATTAAATTTTTACATACATTTTAAATAAAATTATCAATTGTAAAGTGAAAGTTGTACTTCAAGATTTTAACTGGAAATGATAAAAAAAACTAAGTTATATTTTTTTAGATTACCTACGATTACCTGCCAAAGCACATAAAATACATGTTACATTTTTATATATCTACAAAATTAAGTAATTTGATTATTAAGTGCTGTAATGATATGCTCACACATCATGATTGTATGTTGTTTAAATATTCAATAAAATAAATAACAGTCAAGTTGTCGCACGCAGATAACAGTTAAAATCCAACAAAAAAAACACTATTGTCCACTGATGAAAGGAACGATTTGTATTATTTAATCACATGGGAACTTATACGTAGTTGTGACTATCTGGCACAACACGTGTGAGCTATTTCGTGTGCCACCAGAGCAGGGGATGGTCCAATGAGGATCTCTGTTGCCAAAGACAATGCTAAGTCTTTGGAAACGCAGAGGCCTTTGGTGGAGCCACCTACAACCCTGGCTAGCTGGACCACGTCGTCTCCTTCCATCAGTGCATGAGCACCACTCTCAAGTGCATGAGCACCACTCTCAAGTGCATGAGCACCACTCTCGAGTGCATGAGCACCACCCAAAACTAAAACAACTTCAAGAGTGCAGGAGCACCTAAAAACTTTTCAACACCAGACATTGCGAGCGACAGCTGGACCGTTTCTTTTTTAAAATCGAAATTTAACAGTGTTGTTTTTCTTTAATCTGAGTGTTTAATAAAAAACCTTTATTTATTTTATTACGTCAACTGCATATCAAAGACAGCTGCGAATAAGGTAAGGTGCATGCGCATCAATATTCATATATTTATATAATTTCATATATTATATTGTATTTATTAGATTTTTATAATTTAATAATTAATATTTTATTACTACGGTGTACTTGATCGTTCTCGAATCACGACCTCGAGAACCCTCCGACGATTAGGAGGAAGGTAATAGCGCAATTTTAATATTTATATTTGGTAGCTTATTATCCAGCTCTTATAAGAGTAGAGAACAATACAGATCCTTTAGTGTAACTCAATAAATCAACCAAACACCATTTTTATTTCTAATATCCTCATATTTATATCTAGTAATATATAACTATTGGCAGGAGCCTTAGTTATATAATAGTTATATTAACTTAAATATTTTAGTTAAATTATTACTTATTTTAGTATTTTATTCATATTATTTTAACTTCTTTTCTTTTATTTTTGTGTTATTACAGTGCCTATATCATTTTAGGAATTACAAAACATATTCAAATTTTCAAATTTTACAAAATTATATATGATTAAAATACAATACTTTTAAACGTTTATAAAATATAATATTGTGGCTTGGTGAAGAAATCCACCGGGATAACGTACTGAGCGTACGTACCGGCCGCAGTTGCTAGCTTCCAGATGGCTGACCACCCTGAATTTTTAGCAACATATCTTCAAGTTTACCAATTCTAAATGTTAAATTTTTTATCATCATATCAATAAGTTTGATTACCTTGTATGTCAGGAACAATTTATAAGAAAAATAAAAAAAGCAACACATACACAAATATGTGTTACAACGTACCAATTTAAAAACCTACAAAAAAATAACCCCTACCGTACCACCCACACCCTATGTTTCTGCGGGTTTCCCTAGAAAAAAAAATATATAATATTGAAAATTTCCATTTGTATAGTTGATAAAACACATTTTGAATATGATAGTATGTTATTATGATGCATAGTTTGTATTCTGTATTCAAATTTGGTGAATAATTTGATCTCCTAATCTACATCCAACAGATTACGAAACTCACGTGTAGTTCCTCTTGTTTTATTTCGTTTAAAATAAATATATGCATTTTTAAAACATATGGGTAACAAGGTCAATACCATCCACAAGGTCTAAAAATGATCATGACCCACACGTCTGATAAAATCCCTTTATAACTCAGATATACGAGTACGAAAGCCTTTAATTAGAAAAATAAATAATTATGATAAAAGTGATAATTTATTATCTATACGACTAACGTTTATTGCATAATTAGCAAAATCAAATATGGCTGAAAACAACCGCAAATCTCAATGTAATGTAACACCTTTGTTATGTTCGGATATAGGATTATTCAAACGAAAAATTTGCAAATGTGATAAACATGCAAATTGTGTCCGTCTTATCATTATTGTTGCCAATAAAATATCTACTATCGCTTTTAAAATAAATAAATAAATATTAAAATAAAAATACTATTTCATTTGTTATTATTAAATATAAACACGCATATTCGTCGTCGGATAAGATATATGTTGCATAAAGTTTATATTTTGTTGTATCGTAAAAAAATATGACTTCTAAACTTTACTGCGTCATTACGCAGCGATTGTCTGCGTCCGTCTACAGTATAATATTCTTATTTAAGTTACGATATTTTTCATAACTTGTGACGATTTAGTTTTTATGATCTAAAATTGAAACGGCTATTGGATTGCGCGTAAGCTATAAATAATAATTCGCCAGACTCGGAGATCCATGCGTAGTATAATAAAATATAGTATTTATTAGATATTACAATAGTATTCAAATTGGATACAAAGATGACAAGTATTATATTCAAATTTAACTATTCGATTCAATATGGTATACGATGAAAAAAATACTTTATAGGTCACTTACCCTGGCGCAGCGAACGGGTTTTTACACAAAAACCGTTTTTAATTTGCTCTGTAAACAATATAATAAGTTATTATTAATAACAATATTTAATAACAGATTATTTTTTTCTCCCGGAACCCTTGGCGTACTCTAAAGACTTAGTATAGTAATTTTTCATTAGTGATATTCAAATCTAGTTATGAAACAATCTGTAACAAGGATATCATAATACGAGTATTATAACTTAAAAAAATTTATTCAGTAACAAAAACTACATTTTTTTCTATAATATTATTTTATGTACAGCTACATAAAATAGCTACATAGCACATACATAGCTGTACATAGTACAGCTACATCCAGCTATGGTTGTGTGACTGGGTTAATGCTTATTTAAAATATTATTAGTTTGTTCATTTTGCTATATCTATTGACATTTATAGTTAAGTTATAAATAGTTGACACGTTTTAAAAATGTATTTTAAATGTAATAACCTATTTGATTAGTGTACATTAAAAACATTTACGCAGTTTACATGGCTAGACAATATGTGGTCACATATTTTAACTGATGACTAATAAATAGATAGGCATTATAAGTCAAACTGAACGTGGCTAGTTGCATTACCTATTACAAATAGGTTTGAAATATTAAATTGGCTTTTAAATGAGATATAAAGCTCACGATGTATTTATTTTTATTCCTGTAAAAACGTTCAATGATAAAATTAGTTTGGTCTTAACGAGTGCCCTATTAAATATAATTTGACTCATTCAAATACGAATTGTGCGTATTAGACCTATTTTTTTTTTTTTGATTGCATTTATTTATGTAAAAACAAATTGTAAAAAATATATGCAACGATAAGTCAATGTTATAATATGTATTTATTTTACTTTATATTTTATTTTTAAACTGACATTTTTAAATATAAAATATGGGTAATTCTTGATAAATCGGTATTACAATTTTAAAACTTTTTTATCGAGACAATTGTAACAAGAATGTTTCGTATGACCAGTGTTTAATAGAGTTATCATTATTGATACCAAAGTGAGTTTTTAATAAAACATTGACGATCTGGTTGTTAAAATCACTTAATTTTCTCAATGTACTTTTAACATACCTATATATAAATTATAAATATAAGTATTAGGTATTTCTTTTTAACATTTCGATTGATATTAGATACTAGAAGTACAACGCTTTAATACATATATATATATGTATATATATCTAGACTAATATTATAAAGAGGAAAGATTTGATTCCTTATTTGTGTTTAATAGACCTCGAAACTACTGGACCAATTTGAAAAATTGTTTTACCACTAGAAGTCGGCATTATGCTTTTATATGCATAATGCATTAGTTCTTATGACGAACATAGACTACTTTTTACCACGGTAAAATGATTCATTCCTACGGGAAAACTGGTAATAGGACAAAGGGTAATATGAATTATTCTTCCGTACTTATCTTTATCACATAACTCCTAAACGGCTGAACCGATTAGGTTGAAATTTGATATGGGTATTTCGACGGTTTCCTGAATTATTTTAAATATACAATTGGACCCGGTAGGTGACGATGCTGTTGGTATGTCAACTTTAATTGTATTAAATTAAATTAAATTAATAATAATATTAACATTAATTACATTATTTAAGCAACATATTTTAATAGGTTTACCTATTAATTGATATAATATATAATATATATAAAATTGATTGCCTATCAAGGTGGCTGAATTGCAGTGAGTTACATCTAAAAAGATTTGAACAATCACAGCTTTTTAAAGGGTTGTAATTTTTCAAGGACAACATGAGAAACATTAAACACGAGATAAAACAACGGATGAATTGTTAAGTCAAAATTGTCTAGGTCGATTTGTTTATTATAATAAGAAACGATTTACCTATTATACCTATTGTAATTACTTTTTATCAATTCCAATGTTATATTGTTATGTTAGTGTATAACTAACGAATTGTGCTTATGGTAATGGAATAATAAAGGCTATAGTTTTAATCATTTGTGACAATTTTTATTTTACGTTCAACAGTATTCAAATTGTTTTTTTTTTTTTGTCAGTAGATTTAGATAAATGGATAAGTGATATTATGGACTATACAATGATTCCATTTAATTAGTAAAACACAGTTGCCTATAAATATATATCATGTAGGTGATAAAAATCTAGAATATTTTGATTTACTTGTTGATTAGTAGTTTTAATATAATAGGCTGAATAATAACAAATTATTTATTTCAAGTTTATTTGGTTTTACTTTATTAGCCTCACTAATTGATTTAAAAGTAACATCATAATTACTTAACACTTTAAATAGGTACTTTTTAAATTATCTGATCGTGTTAAGATGATTTTGAATTGTAATAGCTAGATAAATATGTATATGACGTTTATCTCTACATCATATGTATTGCAACTTACGATACAAATAAAATAAAATTTATTTTATACAAATGCATAACCGAGTTTGATATTTTTTTGTACCTATATGGTGGAAAAAAGTCACGAATGTGTCAAATGTAAAATGAGTTAATGCGTATAAATCAAACAGTTTCTTTTATACTCGGCCATCCTTAAATTGATAGAAAAAAAGACTTGATATTTTCGATCTGTCTAGGCTAGTCTATATATAGCTAGGTTACCTGAGACTTGCTTGTATAGACCATTGCAGGTTTTAGCTAGAACAAGTGAATAATATCTACCCACGAATGAAACAATATTAAAGGTCATGGTAGAGAACCGAATGATGTCACCATAATACGAATTATGTGGGTTACTTCTGATCCATTATTTTCAATCTGTTTTTTCCCTCCCCCATGATTCATTTCAATTCTACCGAAATGCATAGGTAGATGGGTATTATATCGTTTTTCGGGACGATTAATATGCGGAATTAGGACGTGACCTAGAAGCAGCGGTTGTTGCCGCCGATACACTTATGCTCACCCGACCCGTGTCGGACGTTGTTATCAGCAATAAACCATGTTGCGGAAGTTTCACGTTGTCAGACCCAAGCGCCATCGTTATCACAGTCATCGTCATTAACATTGCCATCAACGTAGTTATTATTATTAACGTCTAGTAGACGGTCGGTCGGCGGTACCCGGCAAGGCCCGGAGTCGACCATGACCTCGGTATTGGTCGAAAGCATACGCGGACGCGATGCGCGCGATCGCAATATGACGCGAAAACCCGATGAAAAAAATTCCGCGTCGGGCTAATATAAATACTCGCGTTCGGTGCGAGTTATGATCAGTGCAGTTCACCCAATCGAACAGTCGACACATCATCGCCTGCTTCCGAAATCTGAATATTTATTCGATTTTTGTTGCTATATTGTATAAACTGTCACCCGTCGCGTTTTCAGAAACCATAATATCCAACCATGATGTGGAACGTCTTGTGTTTGATGACCGTCGCGGCGCTGGTCGGACCCTCTTGCCAGAGGGCACCGGTGAGTGGATGAGAAGCACTTGATAATCGGTCGACCGATAAACGATAGATTTTCGCCTTGATTTCGTTAATCGTATGTCGACTGACACCTGTGTGTGTGTGTTGTTTTTAAGGTACTCATCACGGTCAACCACTCTGAGGGCAAGCCCGGCGATCTCAGTCAATCAGCTTTTGCGGATTACGTCAACTGGTGGCAAAACATTATCGGCATCATCAACCAAACCGAAGAACCCGTCGCCGAGACACCCATAACGCCGATCAACCAGTCCACGTGCGCCCCATGCAGTGAGTGCTAAAATACTCGATATCATTATAAATTCATCGATAGTTATGAGACTTTGTCTTATTACTATTATAATTATACATACACGGGATGGGCCCACTGTGTTTTCCGATTAAGACTAATTGGCACCGAGTCACTGGAGGAAAACGGGGAAAAAACACTGAATAATATGCTATGATTATCGCTATGTTCATAATATAAACGTATTAATTGTTGTTCAAGCTTGCGGAGCTTTGGGCAAGAAGAACAGAATTGTCGGAGGAACCCCCACGTACGTACACCAATACCCGTGGATGGCCATGCTCACGTACAAGGGCAAATTCTATTGCGGCGGGACGGTCATCAATCACAAATACGTCATGACGGCCGCACATTGCGTGCACGGGTAACTATACACAGTATAATATATACCACGGTTCACTATATCATATTATAATATTATTATATGTGCATACGAGTACATGGGCCTATTGAAATCAATTTCAAAAATTGTATTAATATGAATGTATTTTTGGTATGAGTATATGTACAACTTTATAAATTATGATTATTCAGAGTATTCGACAAGTCCAATTACAGTTAAATAATTGACGATAATATTATCGTAACATCATTGTAATTTTTCGTGTAAATCTTCGTGAATTAAAATAAAATTTTAAAAAGTTCGAAATTACATGATTTATTGATTTTAACTTTTTTTCTCGGAAAAGTGCCATTAGGTAGTTGAAAATATTTTTAAAATTAAATTAAACTAATATTATTGTCACACTATATACTTATATCGTATATACATGGATTATCAATATCATATATGGTTTTCAATCACTCTTTCATATTTCTACCGAGCACACTTAATATATTATTTTAATAAAGCCGTTTTTTAATGTATATATACAAAAAAAAAACAATAATATTCCGAACGATTTCAAACATAGATTTGACGCGAAAAATATCGGCGTGCGACTTTTGGAACACGATCGCAGCAATATGGAGGACGCGAAACACATCGACTTCAAAGTGTTGAGGGTGGTCAAGCATAAGGGGTATAGCCCGACATCTTACAATAACGACATCGCACTGTTGCGTATGGACACCGATGGGGTGGAATTCGGACCCAACACTGGTATCCATCCGGTTTGTCTGCCGACCGAAGGTAACGTATTCAGAATTCAGATCGAGTTATGGTCGGGCTGGGTTACCTAATGACATTGTTTCGATAAATATAATATTATACAACATATACACGACCATTTTCCGTTGTAGGCAAGAGTTTCGCTGGTTACGAGGGCGTCATAACCGGTTGGGGAGCAAAGAAACAGGGAGGTTCATCGTCGCAGGTATTGCACGAGGTGTACGTGCCGATCATGAGCAACGACGATTGTAAGAAAACGGAATACAACGAAAAACGGATTACGGCCAACATGATGTGCGCCGGATATCCGGATGGCAAAAAGGACTCGTGCCAAGTAATAATTTCCCCAACAATTGTTTTTAAAATCGGTACCACTTTTTTTAACTCGCCCAGTTGTCCCTCGATTGACGTCACTGTTAATGCGGTATACCAAAATGAATTTATAAAACAGTGTAGTCACTCGCAACAACATACTATGAAAATAAAATTTTTTTAGTAATTAACACCTAATAATTAGTAAAATTATAAATATCCAATACATTTAATGTTAATTCGTTATGATAAATATTTTCTAAGTTGTATTTACAATTTTTAAACCATTTGTTATTAACGTTTATCACTAAAAGTTGGTAGGGCATTACAAATTACAATCGTTTCTGGACCCTTGATTTGTGAAATCGTAACGATTGCCGACGGTTAAGTTAACTTGATGAGTTGCAATATTCATTATAAGTATAGCGTTCGTAGCGTGAATGAGCGTTTTCGTTTAAATCCACATAATAATAATATGTATATAAATTAAACTTATAATATGAATAATAACTATACCACGTACAAACGTAACGTTTTCGGGGAAAACTGTATCTAATAATAATAATGTAATACAAAGACCGATGTTGACGGTTTTTGTAAACGCTTCGGGCGATTAGTTTGTCAGGTGACGGGGTTGGGGTGCCGCATGTTTTCCGAGGCTTCACGAACAGAACGAACGATCGAATATTGTTGCGATATTATGCACAAGAAATAATAAATAACCACATATTATTATTACTCTTATTACTACCATGAAAATAATTATAATTATTGAGCGTCGCACGTCGTCATCACAATATTCTACCGAGACTGAAGTTTACGGGTAAGAGCACACGGGTGGGTATACGTAAGTCATTGTTACTCGGAAAACCTTTGAAATCCGATTCGCGGCCGCCCGAAGTTCGACAGGTAAGTTTCGGAAAGTAAACACGGTTTGCCGATTCGCATTTATAATTAATGCCGCTCTCTGTGCGCGTTTATATTAATATTATTACATATATTACTATAAGTCGTAGCTGTGATTCGCCTTCGGTACGACTGAATCTGACGTTTTCAGACTTATAACAGTGTAATAATAATTATAATAATATAACGAGTAGGAATAACGCTATATGCATTTCAATAAAACTTGCTCCCGAAACAATCGGAACACGTATTGACAAAGTCTCAAAACAACGCGTGCAGTATTATAGTATTTATAGTAACAGTTAATCAACAACATAATATAATAATATATAATTGAATAATTTTAATTAACAAGTTGGCTGGTAACGGTTTAAGTTTTCATCCTGCTCCCTGTAGACAGCCGTTGTACAACAACTAACAAGATGATATTACAACTTCAAATGCCTTCATAATATTATGTATCATATTACCTATACAACACTCTCGATCTTTTATGCATTTTCGGAGATGTCGCTCACATTTTAGATGCAATTATAAAACTTTGAGTTGCCAGGAGATGATCATATACAGCATCACAAACTTGGTATAATTTTCGGTGCAGGGACTTTAGACGGAAAATATCGATCATTGAGAATTTCTGATCATTGCAATCATTATTTTTATCAATATTACCTTTTTATAGTAGTATTTTTTTTTGTCCTCTTGGTCTTGATTGTGATTTCCATTTCTGTTTACAGGGCGACAGCGGCGGCCCGATGCACATCGCCAACAACACTGCTTACCATATAGTCGGTGAGTATAGTACAAAATATAATAAAATATAATTCATCGAAACGCTTAAATTCGGCTGTAACGTCTTCCGATTTAACTCTTTATTTTTATTTTCGTTTGTTCTTCCAGGTGTGGTATCTTGGGGAGAAGGATGCGCTCAGGCCAACCGACCAGGAGTGTACTCTCGAGTGAACAGATACCTGAACTGGGTGGCTAACCACACGTTGGACGCCTGTCCGTGTTCAAACGTTTACGTCCCGTCAGAATAATTCATCTCTAGCAGCTGCAGGTGCAGTATTACCATTGTGCTGACGTCACTCAGCCTCCATACATGCAGTACGTCACACATCACAATAAACTTTTATTTGGATCTCACATTATCGCGACTCGTTATGTAATCGACATCATAATATCATTATTATTATTATATATTATTTATTATTATTTATTATTGTATTTATTGATTATATAATTTATTGAAACACTATTATGATTATTATTATTTATTACACTATATTATATTAATGTGCGATTGGCGAGTCAAAAATATGCAAATATATTTTTTATTTTAAACGATATAAAACGTGTATTATATTATGCAATATTACTTCCTATATACCAAACTAAATGAATTTTTAGAGTAAATTGGGCATTGGCCGAATATTGTCATTCCACCAAAAGGTATAATATATATGTACAACCTTATTGATTTCGATCTAATGCGGTGATTGGGACTTCTAGTATTAATTACCAACGCAATCAATTTATGATGAATTATTTTAAGAAATCTAAGAAAAAAGCCTGGAATATAAGAAAAAATAACTCCTTACCAACAAACACTAAACATTCAATGATTATGCTCTAAATATTCCAAATTTCTTTTTATTCTATGAATATTATCAAAATTATTGATATTATTTATTAATAAATAGTTATGAAGGTAATAACACCAAGTTTATCATTATGTATTGTGGTGTTAAATAAGTTAAATATAATTATTTATTTATGTATTTTTATATCATACTATTTAATAACAATAGGTTAGGTAAGTACTCTAAATATTACTTTTCATAAATTATACAAAATATTGTATAGAATATTATAAACATTTTTGAACCCCATCATATGAAAAAGGAATAAAAATATAAAATAGGAAAATAAACATTTTTAAGTATATTTAAAATACAGTCCTTAACTGGCTATCTGAACTAAAAATCGTATAGTTATATGGATTTTACCTTTATTATGCACCTATTTTATTAATTTACTATTCAGAAAAAAATTACATCTGGTAAAACATGACATTAAAAAAAATGACTAATACAATATAATAAACTAATTAAAAATATTTTTTCCATTGTTTTATTTTCCTATATAGCCAGAAATTTTTTCCTGTTTTTTTTTTTCCAAATACTGCATTTCAAGTGAGAATCCGATGAAATAAAAACGTGAAAATATCAAGCCTGGTCAAGTTAATGATAATTTTTAACTGAGTTAAGTTGATGGAAAATATTTTAAAAAGTTTGAAGCTAACAATTAACATAATTTTCTTTTTTAAACTCAGTTAAGTTAAAAGTTACATGAACATTTTCAATTAACTTATCAACTTAAGTTAAGTTACTAATATCATTTTTTTTAAATATCTGTATATATATCCATTAATATGTTTTAAAACAGTAAAAATCATAAATATTATTGAACACAGATAATAGGCAATAGATAGCTAATAATAAATATCTAACCTAACCTAACCTAACCTAACTTAACTTTTAACTTAACATTAACTTTTTAACTAGTTTATGCCTAGACTAGGAAAATATTGATATCATGTAGAAGTCAAGCAAATGATTACTTTCCCATACAATGCTCGTTAAATATTCCGCCACTTCCCTCATGTCATCATGAAGCGGTTAGCGGATAACCGAATTATTTAATCTCTTCTTGATGACTCCGAAAATATGCATCTGGTCTTCTAACCAGCATTAACGACCGTGTATCATAATATTAAATCTCCAAAATACAAACACTTTTCCTTGTTCTATCTTATCCCGCCTTCAATGGTCACGAGTCATAACTATCCAGTCCATATAGAATGCTTCGTTGTCACTATAACAAATGTTAGTTTTTCTCTTTCTTTTTTTACCTTCATTTTTATCAATGATACTAGCATACTATGATATATGCATAATTCAATATGTTATTTAAATTACTGTTAGGCGTTAGGAATTTAAAAAAAAAAAAAATAGTAAATTATTAAAAATCCAATGCCACGAACGACTATTTTTTTAGTTTCTTTTAGCTAAAATTATAGTATCCCGTTTGTGAGTAAACAGATGAATCGCAGTCACATGCACTGTTGATTATTAATAATTATTCAACACACAAACACTATCGCACCCGTACAAATTGTTGCCGATATTGAACTCCTCCAATCTATATATTTATATATTATATGGATGGATTTCTTTCGGTTTGTCTGTCCTTTATTATGTATTCCTAACGGCTGGACCGATTGCGATGAAATTTGGTACAGAGATATATTAAACCTATTGGCAGAAGATAGACTAAGTTAAATGTGATAAGCCCAACAGTTTCCGTGTGTAATAAGGGTGGTGAAGAATTTAAATTTGTCATTATTACACCAATAATTATATAGTTAGATTTATAGTAAACGTTATATTAATAATATCTATATGGCTAGGTAATTCAAACAATCTCTCATCAAAATGATCCCATACTTCCATTATAAATATATATATCGAGACGTCCGTCAGTTGCATTATGGTGATAATATTATATCAGAAATTAATTAATATTATAATTATTATTCCATTGTGTGAACATTAATTATAATAATTTACTATCATAGGTACTTGAACCAAACTTCTGCCCGACTGCTTGTTCGACTAAGGTAATCAATTGACATATTGTCAATATACAATGCTACGTACTTATCCGATATCAGACTGAAGGACGCTCTTACTCATATCATTATTTACGTGCAGCGTAATAATTGATATGACAATACTAACGTAAACATATTTGTTGGCGAGTCTGAACGAGACGAAGGGTTTTATTATTATTGTGTTGGCTTTTATGACCAATCTTTACAATATTATTGTTTTCGTTCTATTTTAATTAGCACCGAAAGCCAATTAACATTTAAAATGTATTTTCTCTCTTTTTTACATAGACCGTTGGTATAACGATACTTTAGTGGACAAGTTATTGAAAAAATAACTTGAATTAGTTAAATCGAATCAACGTTTAAATTATAGTTATAAAATGATATAAAGGTAATTCTGAAAATAAATTAAAAATTAATATGGAGAAAATATAACCTTACTCAGTACAAAAAACGGTTTTTTCTTTTAATTTCCACCAAGGTTGCGCGTCATAGGTCATTGAACAATTTTGAATTTTTTTGGTAAATAATCATTTGGTTACAAATGTTTTTTAGGTTTACAAATTATTGTATCAATAAATATTAAATTTATTATAATTTATTTAAAAATGATTTTTTACAGCTTAACTAATTGAAAAATCATTCAAATATTTTTTAATTTTATCTACAGTTATAGATTTATAGGTATATAATTGATTTTAACTTTTATTATCTTTAATTCACTAAAAAATGTTATTCTATTACAATGAACTGAATGAATACTTAGTATTAATCTAGTCAAACTAGTGTAGGTAAATTAGAGATAGATACAACATAAAAAATAATTCATTTTTAACTAATTAATAACTACTCACATTTGATTACCTATGTAATATTATGTTATAAGTAGGTCCTAGAGTTGATGAAATATGTAATCAAGCGTATTTATTTAAATATACACTGTCTATTTTATAATATCGAATCTTGTGTTACTGTTTTTTAAATTATTATTCAATCTATACCTTATACATTTTTCTAGTATAAGTGGCATATTTTATGGCATAGATACTTTTAACATATATACTTAAATATTCTTATACCTGCGAGTATTTATAAGCATTTAATATTATTTTATTGTAATTCATCTATTATGGAAAAAGCTAAATAAATATAACCTATGCTAATTCAAACATAAAGAACGTTTTTTCAACCTCTTTAATTTTCAATTAAAGTTCTTAGCTCAAACTTTTCAGACAAATTCAAAGTGTACTCTAAATAGTCTGAATGCATGGGAAATTTAAGTTTTAAAAATGTAATGTTTCATTTAGCTGTCAATTTTAATTTGACTTCCCAGATCCATCTTCTTGAGACTTAAGGTAATTATATTTCAAAGAAAATAACTACCATTCGTGTAAAAGCTAATCAATATTCTGGATGTAATTTAAGAAGTAAGTACCTACGTTAAATTGCGGACCTAAAGCACTAAAAATGTATAGGACTATCATTATTCATTACGTACCCTACCATTCTTCGTTTTAATTTTTCGTTTAGTAAGTTTAGCTCCAGGTTACAAGTACAAGTAAATACACAATTTAATAAATTGCTCTGTAATAATATATATAAGAACAAAAAAAAAAATAAATAAAAAAAAAACGCTATTAACATATTACCGTACGCGTCAGTCTGTACTAACAATGGCACGTGTGGATTTGTTGCTCTCATAACATCATAAAATTATTTTTTCAGACGATTTCGAAATAATATTGAAAATAATTGCCGTTCCTACGTAACATTATTTTCGCTTTTGTAGCATTGAATGGTTTAAAAATGAAACGGTCTACGACCGCAAAATTCTGTAGCTGTCGGCTGAATGGTTACAATGACCAGTGGAAAACGATGAGTTAAAAATATTATGCGACTGATAATATCATAAAAATGTACGTGCATTGCAAAATTGTATTGTATTTTCATATCCTTATATACGAGGGGAAGTTATATTCCCCCTCCATAGGGATTTTTATCTTTTTATTTAAAACAATATTTTAATAATTGTATGAACAATGAAAATTGAACACTATGAACTATATATTTTAATGGTATTTAATTTAATATATTAAGTATACATTTTATGCTATTCCAAAAATTAGAATTGAAGAATTTTTATTGTATGATTCAACACATTTTCAAAAATTAATAAATCATTAAAAATTATGTACATATTATCCGTATCGAAAGCGACTCTTGAGAAAATGTTTTCAACGCTCGAATGATGAATAAAAACATATTATTTAATCTTATGGCTTAGATCAATTTCAATTTTTTTTTTTTTTTTTACTTGAAATATACAATCTATGCCTAAGAGGCAAAATACATTTTAAAACAAATTTTACACTTACTGTTGATTATGATAGTGTTCCTTAATTTGTCTTTAGAATCGACTAAATTACATTGTATGCTGTTGCTTGTTACACCTAATGAAGTACTCATAATGTTCTTGCATTTCCATAATTATTCTCAATAAAATTGAAATTTATTTTGTAGTTAATAACCAAAATTGTCTACACGACACAACAGTATATACAGAGTATATTATACATTATATTTTAGTATAAATAAATGTATATACTGAGCATGACTGTTAAAATCTTTATACCACCCCCCCCCCTACTCATAAAAAATCCTAAATATACGCTAATGTCAAACATGATAGTTTAATTAATAAAATTTACATAAATCATCCAACGAACAGATGCTCACTTCTTGCGTGGTGTGTATTTATCTAACAATGGTACATTTAAATAGTTTTTAACCTATTATTTTCATAATATTTGAGAGCTGCATACGAACTGAGTCTCAGTATAACCTTTTTTGACGAATTGAGTCCATGTTTTAATACTAACTGAGTCCCGTAAAACTAAAAAAAAACATTTTCCTTCCCATTTTTTCAGAAAAAATTCTACAGGTATGGTTAAAAATGTTTTTTTTTTTTTTAATATTTTATAATATAAATATATAATAATGTAGGGGTATAATAATACAGTATGAATAATTAATTGTATATAATTTAATAAATATAGATAATGATAATAATTTTTAATTCTTTATATTGGTAAAAATGTATGGGACAAGCATTGTACATATTCAAATCGATTTATTTTGTTTGATTGCAACAACTGCATTTGATGTTGAATTTCTTTTTCTTTATCTTTTATAGAATTTCTTGTATTAATTATATGAATACTTCTAATTTTTATATACGTTTCGCATTGTGCATTCAACAAAATGTTTATAAATTGGTAAATATTTGGATGGGCTGAATACAACATAGCATTAATTTTTGAATGAAAGGATTCACAACTGTTAGTGGTCCTCGCCAATGAATATGTTAATGAGGCCCGCATTTCCAAGTTGATATGAATAATATCAGTAGATATCGGTAATTATTATACTAGCGACGATAGAAATAAAATCTAAAATTCCCGGCCTATAGTATAATAATATAATATTACTATATTATCTGATGAAAGTCATAAAAATGATATGAACTAAATGTATATTATATAGTATTATATACGTATATTGTACATCCATTTTGACGCCCGGCACGGCTGTGCGACATAATTTCCGCTTTGTCTGGACTCGGACGGTTGATTTTATATTTTACTCAAAATAATCCTCGGACTCAATTCGTATACTATAAGTTTCCAAACTCCGGACTCAATTAGTATATATCTCGTTTGTACCCGGGACTCAATTAGTATATAATTTTTTCCCCTTCAGGTATAGGGACTCAATTACAGCGTATACAGCGTATTTGAGGGCACATGGCACATCGTATAATAAAATAAATCATATTATATCGTAGTCATTTTTATTTTCTTAAATATAAACATATGTTAACGATAATTATTTATAAATGTTAAAAAAAACAATTTAAAATAAACACGTCATATCATATTAATAGTATTATTATAAAATAAAAGTAAACAATCGATTTCAGACGATCATAAACTGTGACGTTTTTCCGCTTTTGGGCTCCTGGGTTTCCTCTCCACCCAAAACGTCTCCATTTTACCTTTCCCCTAGAAAAAAGATTTAGAAGTCATATATTTATCTAATTTCGACAAGATGTGTATAATACTCGTCATTAAACTTAGCACAATATAACTATATTTGTTGTTTTACCTTAACGGTCACGAGTCCCCTCGATGTCAACTTGTACAAGTTTTGCGGCAAAAGTCGCTTGGTCGTGAAGGAGATATGAATTTTTCCCGGCTGACCGATAAAACAAACGAAATTCACAGTAAACATACCAACCCATTGTGATATTTTTTCGATAATAAGTTGGTGCAGGTTATATACTGCACCATTCTATGTAAAAGATACTTAATAAAAGAATTCAAGTAAAGTTAGGTAGATATAATTATTTTGAAAAGTAGATATTTAAAATACGTATTAGAATACTCAGCATTTAAACAAAGTATTTATAAATAATTTCAAATTGTTTATAAAACTTTTTTTGAGCCTAATAGTCATCAACTGAACTGATTTTCATGTCTTACGCCAATTTTATTGACAATACTCGTATTTTTTGCTCCATATCATTTAATAGAATTATTAAATACTCAACTGTTTTTTTTTTTTTTTTTTGTCAAAGGATTTTATTTGTGATTCACGGTAAATAAATATATTATTTTAGGTATCTATGTATTCTCAATTTCTATTTTTAATTTACGTGATAAAAATTAAGATAGAGAATATAAAAATAAAGAAAACTCTTAAAGCATTTGATTTTAAATATTGATATTTCAAGACTTCGTTGAAATATTTTTTTCGGAAACAATATTTGAATATTTTTAATCAGATACTTGACAACACTATTTGTGATAGGTGTAATAATGGTAGTATGATCTATAAGCACACTGCACGGATTTCGAATTTCAAAACTATTTAGCTCGACGTTTACCTGACTGGTGGTTTGCATTCTAGACGCTGTGTTGACTGTGTCCCCAAACAGACAGTACCGTGGAACTTTCATGCCGACCACACCTGCGACGACGGGACCCGAATGGATGCCTATACATATTTATACAGAGAATCATTGTATAAATTATGTGGTATAATATAAAATGTATAATATATATTTTTACTCGTGCACACTCCCCCTTAGCTTACTATAGGTGCTGTAGCTCACACAATCAGTCTACCTAAAACCCACCTACCATCCAACCTTTTAAGACGTATACACTAATTGATATTTATTGAATTAGTGTTCAATAAATACTTAAAACAAAAATATGATAGTTATATTTTCTCAAATATTTACATCAATATAGACTTTTTAAACTTAAATATAAAACTTGATAATGTTAGGGGTTTTTTTTTAATGTAATTTGTGTAAGGTATTAATTCGAAAAATGTTATACATTTTATTAATATTAAATAAAGGGATAATTTTCCAAAATTATATTTTTTTAAATGTGTTGATTTACATAGTTAATCGTCCAGAATATGAACATGATGGTGTTATAACTTATATATTATTATATCGTTTCAAAAATAGTGATTTATAGAAATCAAACACTTCAAATCTTGATAATACCGTTCAGTGGTGGTATAGGAAGGTTAGAGGAGGTTGCATGTGATTTGTATACTCGAATTTGTGAAGCAAATCGAATCTGATATATCTAATAATCCTTAATAATGATTGGATATGATATTGTAGCCGTTGTGAGGAAATTTGTTATTTTTCAACCCTATAACTTACGGTCTCACGTTTCACTATTCGTTACATTATTGAACTCTTATTGTCTTTATTTTTATTATAGTATTATACTCAATCCCAGTCTTACAATATTGTCTTTTACCATTGGCCATTTACAGTACGGGTATAACCCTCATCAATACTGAAAACCGACTTGAGTATTGTTTTCACCCTCGCCGTGAAATCGTATTTTTTGATTCATCTACCCCGCGAAACCTATTTTATATTCGCATAGCTGGGTTTCTAATTTCTATGCAACATAATGAGAAATATTTTGGAACAGAACTGTCCAATAGAAAATTTTTACAATTACCACTCAACCGGTTTGTATATAGGTAGGTAAAACAATATCATATGGCCTTATGTTAATGTAAATAAATATGATGGGGTGGATATTGCCATGTGCATGGGGTGAGACTATAGGAAAGGATCTTGATTTTGAATTTTGTAATAATAATATGAAAATGAAAAGCTCCGCTGGGAAAAATACCTATTTCATAATTATAAAGCATGATACAGGTGTGCATGAGTATACCAAATGTTATTACCACGGTTATACCACCAATACCGATTTTATTCGATCTCGGCGCATCCGTGAGACAATATTAATAATAATAATAATAATAAAATATAACGATTACGGCGGCGGTACGGTAGCGACGATAATCATAAAAACAATATACATTACCACAGTTATTCGAACTGCCAATAAAATATAAATTATTATTATTATTTGTTTTTATTTAGTTACCAATTTTGATCTGGATCTGAATATTGCACGGGAACTGCAGGTCTCTAATGTTTTCTGCAAACTCTAAGCTCAGGTCGGTGACGTTGCGCGCGTGCTCTCCCGTGTACTCGGGGGCTCCGCTAACGGCCATGTACACTTGGTTCACGGTTTCCACCTGTTTTCGGGAAAACAAGCGAACGAAATGTAATTAATATGCAGCTCGGGAAACGTGACGGATACCGAATCGAATTGAATTAAACGTTACACGGCGGCGGCGTCATAATAAGCGTTTCGGATTAACATATTAATTTTACAAACCGCGAGATATACACGGCGAGCGCGATTTTAATGTACATAATATATTATATATATTATATCTGTGTATGGCTATCATGTACGTCTATGCATTTCACAAACACAAACAATATATATTGTATAATAACACGCAGTATATCATTTTCGGGTTCGCTTTATCGATTTCCATTATATATTAATATATTATTATGCATTAATAATTAATATACGACCGTGTGTACTGCTATGGCATATAAAGAGTACCTACTATATGACGATTTTATGATGAAGCACATATGTCCCAATGATGCATTAATTGCAACAAACACGGGGCGATTTTGTGCTTATAAACTATTTGTTTGTAAATTTTAAATCGTGACTGCACAATCGTGGGTACAATTAAAGTATTACAATACATATTAACATTATAATAGTAGGTACAGTAAGTATATGCATATTGTTAATTGTCGCATCAATGATGCAGTGACACACACGCATAAAAATGTATTTATTATGCTAATTATTTTTCATGAAAATATTTGATTTATTTTACGTACCGTTCTTTTTTTTTTTTGATATCGATTGAACGATTTAATTTTTGTACGAAAAATGAATGGGCTATGCGTTTAACGATAAACCCGAAAGACATTATATAAGATAACGTAATTATTATCATAACAGGTTGTAAAATTACTGCTTATTACCTTATAGACATTAAATCGGTCAGTGAGCGAATCGAAGCAGCTGAAAACGGTGTTCATGCATTCAACGACATCCATTACTCCTTTTATTGTTGCTTGTGGTCTTAGCCCTTCGACTTCACAAAACATGACGGATATCAAATCAAAAGCCTACATAAAAAAATACACACACACATTTGGCCGTTATGATATGAATGTTTACAAAATATAATATATGGTATACAGGGCGATTCTTTTATCAAACACACTCGTTATTTTAAAAACTATTGACTTTTTTCAAATATTTTTTTTTTCAAAATGTTAGATCTATCTTGTTCTAGAATAATATATATATTTTATATTTTCACCCTTATATTTATCTGGTAAACTATTATCAACTTTTGATTTACAAATGACAACCTATACTTAAAATTTCATAAATTAAAAAGGCTATTTTTTCAATGGATTTTCACGTTTGAATTTTCATTTTTCGTTAATCCGTTTACAAGATATAGCCTCCCAAAGTTGGGAGGTTTTGGGTGGTATTAGTGTGTTATAGGTGTATGTTAGGTGGTATTTACACACAAGCACCATTATTATTAGTGTTGTTTGATAAAAGAATCACCCTGTATACTATATAAATTAAAAGGTATTTAAAAGCTAGGGTGACTGATTTATTTTTTTAAATAAAATATAATAAACATAGATTGGGTACCACTTCTGGTACTATTTCCACAACTCAAGTAGGTTACGTATCTTATTCTACCTACTAATAAAGATAATATAATTATGAAAACGTTTTATGAAAAATTAGATGTATTTTATGAGCAGTATGTATCGTAATTATTTGGCAATTTGATACAACCGTTATAAATCTAAATGTACAATTCTACAATTTCAATATCTACCATGTTATCTTGATTTAATTTTCGTATCTAATAATCGATACATCAAAAAGTATTTATAAAATGCGAGTATTTATCACACTGTTCATTTTTGTTCTATAATGTGTAGCTATTACGAATATATTTTCTTTTCAAATGCTACAGTGTATATGTGAAAAAAAAATAAAAAAATATTGATTCGTAATCCGCAAGTGTTTCAGTTCTAATTAATAATAGATATTATATTATTTCGTCGCCCCAAACATTCGCAATTTCATCTACTATAGGCCAGTCTCACAATATTGTCGATATATAAAATAAATACGTTCGTGTTGGTTTAGTGTAACTACGATTGCAATAATCCTGAATAGTACTAAAACGGTCATGATGCTGATTTTAAAACCATGCACATATCTAAACAATATGTGGCACAACGTAATACATTATGTAAATAATAATATGTTTATGGTAGGTATAATTGGTAATATTCTCTCAAAAATAAATGATAATAATAATATTATTATTATAATATGTGATTTTATCCCAAAAACTGATCAACGATATGATACGGTATAAAATATCATTATTCATACTCGCCTCACTCCTCTCTCATGAACGATTTTTTTCTATATCTATATAATTTATAAAGTAAGACTTTTAGAAGTATTTTAATCAACTTGCTTATTGTTTCTTTTTTAATTTTTATTATTATTATTATTATTTTAGCTTTTTTTATTATTAATAATTAATTATTGCCGAATAATTGTATTATGAATTATGATAAAGTAAACAGTGAATTTATATATTAAAATACTAACAAACGAAAATTTAATTTATTCATAAATGAAAAATTAGAAACTTTGTGTTATAATTATTTTTAATAATTTACTTTCTGCTGTTATGAATTATTACTACCATCATTATAAATGTTGTATAAGTTGTATAACATAACTGACTTTATGTTTTTCTACGATTTACAGTAGGTATAACATAAAATGTTTTCAATAATAAATAGTTCTTGCCCCCCTCCTCGATCAAGCATCAGTTACGTCCAATTGATAGGTAAATAGGTCGTCGGTTTTAGTAGGGCGCCTGTATATTATTATTTTTAAAGTTTATTAAGGCTTCAAAAACACAGGTTTTTAGCCTACTTTAATATATATTATTATTAATAACACATTAATGCATTATAATATTATAATATAAATTAAATTTTGGGTGTATAATACGTAAACATGATATTTGCCTTGCACGTATTCATCGTACTCTGTCCGTTCTGTAGCTGATCGGCGACGCTCCTCGGTAACATCGAATACAAAAGTGAATCACCTTTGCGTTTCCATTTATCCAACTGTTCGTAGTTGTCTTCTAGATCTTGTGACCACTGCTCCGCCCTTTCAAACATCAGCTCCAATCTAAAAAAGTCGACACATTTTAACACGGTATCACAGGGATGATCGAAATAATTCGGATTTCAATGACGTGCATGCATATATATAAACAAATAAATATACATAAAATATTTATTAAATATCCGTTTGCTATATGGGTACTATTATATCTATATACACATACGAGATAATAAAATGTATATTATAATTTAATTTCCCGATAACTAAAAGCAAAGATTTAAAAAAAAAAAACAATCACGATTTCCGCATGCAAACGAAATTCGATACGCGTAAAATAATTGTTACGGGAAACAGAAACGTGCAAAAATCATGAGTATGTGTACCTTACGTACTATAAGTTACAGTTATATTTCGATAGACCCTCGAATTATATTTTATATTATCGTCAACTATTAATTAATGATAACTATTACAAGAATATGTGAACGGTTAGATTGCTTTTCAGGTCAACGAATTATATTGTTCCAAGGCTCAGCAAATTAACTAATTTCAATTAACTCGTAAAGTAACAAGTAGATATATAAAAATGCAGGTAGATTATGTTTAAATTTAAAAGTTATTTTTCTATTTTTGAATTCTGAAATAAATGTATTGATTTTACAACGATAAGTATTTTTTCTATTTGTAAACATTTCTTCTAGCTTTAAATTTCATCTTAAGTCTATTTTCTGGTGGGGAAGTGAATGTAGTTCGTACTTTTAAAAGTTTAAAATGAAAAATTCTCAGTAGTTTTTAAAAACGTCGGAAAAAAATAACGAAAATTTTTACTCGAAATCATTTTTCTACAAAATCGATTTTTTTTTAATATATATCACTCAGTTATATGATATTTTCGCCCTCGGATACTTCACCGTAAAATTTTTGATGTTTTAACTTTTGAGAAGTTATTATACTACTCATAATTTTGGTTTTTACGATTGACACGAATCAATGGATTTTCAGTTCTGGACTGACTGAATATGATCTGTTGTTAAAATACCAACATAATATTATATTATATTTTCATAAATGGTAATGGTGCAATGTGTATAGGCTAGGTTAGGTTAAGCCCGTGATTGTACCTCGAGGTTTAGGTAGGTAGGTATATAATAGTGGATGCTAGTGTAGCGTGTGATTTACCGCTTACGTGTGCTCTACCTGTGATCTACCCATTACCTACTGTTTTGGTATTTCGTCTCCGATAGTCGATAATAATTTAGTGTGCTTTCCGATTTCAAAACATCAGAAGGGTTCATTCATGAAACTGTTAATCATCAAGAAAATTATGTTGATCCCTTATCAGGTGCGCACACGCAGGGTGTTGAAAGATTATGGTTGGATGCAAACATATCCATACTGAAAAAAAGGGGGTGTACCTATATCCATATGATTCAGTTACATTTGGATCAGTATTGTTGGAAGATGTGGCGAAAAAGTCAACCAGATTTGTTCATTGCATTTTTAGAAGATACGCGGGTGACATAATAAATTACGACTAAATTGGCTAAAACGAAACTTATATGCGGATTTTTTATATTTTATATTTCCAAAAGCAATAGCTGGTAGATCACATGCTACCAGAAACGAGCTGGTAAATCGCACGCTACACTAGCACTTAATAGTATTTTGAAATACCAAAATAATAAAAAATAAAAACACTAATTGAAAGTACTGAAGATATAGATTTCGATGAAATGCACTTTGCAAAGTAAAAATATTCGGAGTCGCTTATTATTGTTAAAAAAAAAATTCACGAGACGATTCATCATCGGCTTAGAATTTAAAAACGGCATTGCCCTCCGCATACAATATAATATAATATTATAATATGTAGTGACATATACAAAAATCTTATTTATCTAAGTCTCTGCAGCGATTGCGGCTCACGTCCGAAAACATATTTAAATATGTTTACATTTCACGCAAATCCATCATCATAATCAAACGTCGCTGTATCGCATTTCAATTTGAACACGTTTCGTGTAACTCAAGACGATGTATTGCATGTGTAGGTATAATATATGATTTAAAACATTTTTGATTAATTTTTTGGCACATCATTACAGGTATATTTCGTACGTACAGAAAAATAAAGCAGAGCTTTAAAAATTAAATAAATAAATAATTTGAGCTTTGCACTTTTGAAGTCACGAATTCATTAGTCCAAAAGTAGAGCGTGGTTTGTGGGAATTTTTCGTGGTACTATGTAAATATTAAAAAAAATTGGGTAAGTGGATGTCGCTCTGCTGTACATTAGGTGGTGAGGTGGACCTCTAACTAGGGTAGGTTAGATTTGAATGCAATGATAGGTATCATTGTATTGTATACGAAAAACGATTCTGAACGGAGATGATTTGTCAGTCTAGGATATATTATATTTAAATATTGTCATATATTCTATTTTGAAACAAATATTTTATTTTTCAATTAGGACGCATTTTGTATAAGGCATTTTTAATACATTTTTCCAAAAACATTGCATGTAGTTATCATAATTCATAATACCTTATATTATCATAGATATACATATTCCGGGTTTGAGGATAAATGGTTATCATTATGCGATTTCATAACAATTTAAAACTCAAACGCTCAAAACATTTTTCCTATGATGACGCTTCGAGTTTTCTCTATAGCTACTTGAAGAAAAACTTATGGAAAACTTAGTGTTGTATTTTTAATCCTTAGTTATAAACACAAAAATTTTTATGATTTTTAAACTTCAAAATTACTTGCAAATTTTCGCGTTTTCGACAGTTTTCGTAAAAATTTGAACTATAAACGCTTATAAAAAAAAATTGTGCCTATGTATTCTTATAATTTTTTAATCACTATAAGAATAACTTATGAGGAACTTTGTATTAAATTTTCAAGTATTTTGTTTGGGCTAAAAAGATTTTATCGACACTTTAAAAAAATTTTTTCAGAAATATTGAAAATTTCAGTTGTCTAAAAATATCTCAAAAACATTTTGGAAATTAAATCATGTAAAAAAAATTCCAATCTAAATAACTGGTAAAATTTTCAAGTATCTACGACTTATACTTTTTGAATAATAACAAATGTTTAAAATCGTTTGAGGATAAATCATAACGATTTACGTTACACTATTTCGTAAAAATTTGAAATTCAAACGCACCTAAAATTTTTCCTATAATGATGCTTCCAGTTTTCTCTATAGCTACTTGAAGGAAAATTAATGGAAAAGTTGGTGTTGTATTTTTAATCCTTAGTTATAATCACAAACAATTTTATGATTTTTCAACTTCAAAACTATTTGCAAATGTTCGCATTTTCAACAGAATTCGTAAAAATTTTAACTATAAACGTTTATATATAAAAAAAAAATGTGACTAACGATTTTTAATTTTTTTAGCTACAATAAGAACAACTCATAATGAACCTTGTATTAAATTTTCAAGTTTTTTTGGCCATCCAATATTTTTTTACCGACACTTAAAAAAAATCGAAAATTTCAATGGTCTATAAATAACTCAAAAATAGTCAAAAAAATGAAAATGAAACTGTGTATAGATAACACTAACATAAACATTTGGTGAAAATTTCAAGTATTAACAATGATTAGTTTTTGAATTACAACCATATAAAATTCGATTTGGTCGAAAACTGGTTTTGAGTAAAAATTCCCGTTTTTCTGTTTTTTTGTTGTTTTTCTCGATTTTTTTTGAAAACTGTTGAAAAATGTTTACTTTTGACGTGTATAATGCAACAAGGATATTCACTTTTACATCAAAAACCACTCCAAAGTTTGAAATTGAAGCATTATTTCGACTAGTTATGCTGTACACAGACATACACACAAAAAAAAACATACATCATTGTAAAATCAATACAATATTCATCACTCCGTTCAGAATCTAAAATAAATATTCACGGTATTCCACTACCGTGGCGATCAGCGTTCATATTCACTTTTTTTGGTAATGAATCGATGGAATTTCGCGAGCCCTCGGAAAAATTCCGAATTTTGCAAGATGCCTTTAATGTAGAATATATTATAATAGGTTTGCGTGTGCATTATATATATATGTATATTTTATACTCAAATAATCAAATACGATAATCCTCTTACGTAATTTTATGAATTTAAATATTTTACATAGCTATAGGTTGCGTTGTTAAATTACGATTTCTTCAAATTCAAAGTAATATCACTGAAATATCTGAACAATAAGTTATGACGTTAACATGGAAATTATAAATAATTTAAATAGTATAATATAGGTAATTACGTAAAATAATGAAAACGGTGTATATAATATTTATTGATCATTCACCAAGCATATAATCATACCCATTATTCACTCCATCATGATTTTATTACAACTATTATTTATTTTTTTGGTAATTTTAAATTTTCTTTAGTGCTAATGTTCAAATATTTAATATATAACATTTAAAAATTGAGTGTCTTGTAACAGTTCCAATTAATTTTCCACAAATAACAAAAACATTTTGATTTATCAAACGAGTAATTTGGGGGTTACGATGGTTAGGTATTATAATAATTAAAATTAAAATTTTATTTTTTATCATTTGTTCATTATTGTATTTGTCTATTGTCTGAGTATAATTGTATAATATTTTATATTAGATTCAATATTATATTGCATTATACTGTTTGAATTTTAAAACAATTTTTAAGAACTATTATCTTAAACATAATACTTATATATATAATATATAATATTATTATAATATTATAGGTATACGTTTTAAATTTTAAATGTCTGCTCAGAAACTACACGTTCAAGTTTTGATCAAGATATATTAGGCATACATATATAATTATTCAAGTTTTTATTATTACATTTTATAAATTATATAGCTACAAAATTATTTATATTAACATTATATAATATATTATATTTTATAACTAATAACTGCAGGTTTGGTATTTTTGTTTTTCCATTAAAGTAACTGAGAATTGTTTAAGTTTCGGCCCCCGACTCTACACTTTAAATTTTAATATTAAAATGTTGTTATTATTCTTTAAGGTGATGTAAATCATAATATATAAACACTCACCGTTGTAAAATTAATAAATTTATCGTTCAACTTAGAATAAAAATGAAACTGACCTCTACGAGATACTCATACAATTGTTATAAAAAATCTTAATAATTAATTGGAAATATTGTTCTTAGATACCTGGAACAGTGCTGCCAACCAGCCAATACAAGCTCTCTACTCAATCCATGCAAGTTCAGGTCGTTCATGAATAAGCTCATGGCCTGTAGTTCATCCAAGTTGTTCACTCTGCAATTGATAATTAGTTTATAGGCACGTAAGTTTTAGCCTCAAAAGTTCGAGGAAGAGAATGTAATGATACAAGATGATTCACCAAGTATGCTCAACGCGAAAACATTTATTTCCTTTAATAATTCATTTGTTAACATTCTGATTCATGGGATTCTTAAATATTCTTAACGACCATATTTTCAAAATTTAAATTTAGTATTCCTAAAGGAGTTTTTTGTAATGATACAAACTTTATACTATATTATTCCTCAATATAACATTAATCACTGCACGATTACAATATCAAAATATCATCTACTAAGAAATTGAAAATTTTTTGAGGTATTGATATTTTCTTTTCGGCATTTAAGCAATTGTGCTTTTATAGTTAATCATTTTTTTGACAAACAGTAATGTACACTTATTTTTTATTATTGTTTATTTTTTTTAAGAGCGTCTCTAGAAAGTTAAAAAGAACGAAAAACTGAAATTTATTTGTAACAAAATATATTTTCTTTTACTCACACGGGACTGCATAAGAACACAACCACGTCGATCTCCTTGAAGTGTCTCATCTGTCCTTTGAGAAGTATACTACGTGATCCATAGCTACCCCTCCTATCAAGGGTGGCTGGTAACTGACTTATTGATTTCTTTTCTCCTTTTGTTGGGTTAAGTTTTTTTTCAGGCATCGTGGCATGTGTTCCACGCAGCACTTCAAGTTCAAAGGTTACCGATGCCAAATACATCAACTGAAAAATGTCATAAAACAAAACGAGTTGAAATGTAATAACATACTCGTATTGTTACACAATTATAATTTATAACGCGCGTTCTCATGAAATATTATGGTAAAAATTAAAACACGGGTTGTTTCTGTAGGTACCTAAAATAATGACAGCAATAGCTATTAATAATTTTTACTTTTATTTTTTTGACATGATTAATGATCTTTAATGATATTATTTGCCAAACGAATATCTTCTTGATTTACTATACCTAATTTATACATACATTATATAGGACGTAGGTACTCTACAGTATACAGGGAACCAAAGAAAAAGTGAAGTTGTTGCGCATCCAAAATATACAAGAATTAAACAATCGAAAGTCAACGTAATTTACGATTCAATAATTTAGTCTCACTCTCAATGTTTCATGTTCCGCAAACAGAATTCAAAAATATGTATAAGGTATTGAGAATAACTGAGTTTTATGGTGTACTCTTGTTTTTTTCAGACACATGGTAATGTATATTGTACGCTGCGTTATCGGTTGTTTCGGAGAATGTTTTCTTCAGACTAAAAGCTTTTGGATCGTTCCGTTTACTTTATGAAATACTCTGATAGACGAATCATTTGGCTTTTAATATACTGTTCAAACAAAGCTCACCATGAGAATTCGATTACTTTGATGAACTTTTATAGTTCTGTGTAGTTGTTTATATGAGTATTATTTTCCCCCGCTTCGTTTAAACTTTAAGTCTTACTGCTCTTACATCATATTAGTAGGTTACCCATTCATTTTCAATATCTCCAAGCACAAACAAAACTTACAAACACAAAGTTGCATCGTAATTTCGTGTACCTATATTAATACATTATTTATTATGAATTACATGAACTCAAAAGTTAAAATACCATACATGGGACTCCAAATATTTACATAAATATTAGTTTATCTGTTGGAAACAATAATTATATTGGTTTCATCGTTTCTTGTGTACATACCATAGTTATTACTTATTAACATTTACATTTTCTAATAAAATTTAAATACTTTGCAGAGATTGAAATAATTTATGTATGGTCAATATTCATAAAATAATAAATCATAAATTTAAATAGTTATTTATTCTTAATGTTTTAACAACATTTCATTAGCTTTTTGTTAATATTATATTTATAAATCACAATAATACATTATGAATCGCTATTTTTAATATATTTTCGTGGTATTTATTTATATAGCGTTCGAACATGACTCTTCGAACTCGTTACGGACAGTGGCATATCAATGGAGATGAGGTATAAGAGGCTTTAGCCTCCCCCCACCCGCGGGTTGTGTGATATCATGGATATCGAATTATGAATTATTTTGTTAAGCTCCCCCCCTCCAGCATATCGAAAAACACAGGGTATGACACTGATCACTTTGGTAATACCCATGTGAGAAAATGGAGGATTTTAACTACTATGCAATTATCATTTTATGGTCTCAAGTGTAACTTCTCAAATCGACTTCATTGTTACATCTCATAGACTATATACAATTAATTAATTTCATAATAAAGCTTATGCGATATAACAATGTAGAAGTTTATACGAGATATGTTTGTGATGGTTATAGGCATTCGTATTGTGATTATCACATTTAAGTATAATAGTAGTAGGTACAAGAGTAGGTACTACCCTTGATGTTTTACTTTAATATCCGTTTTACATTGGCGCATAGTGATTGAATGGTGATCGAAATTCATTTTTAAAAGTTTATAATCTTACTATTTTTAGACGTTATCGCTGTAAAATCCCACAATACACATTACACTAGCGCGATAACACACCGCCACCTCACGTCCTCACAACAATGGTACACCAACCATTACATATATTATTCGGGGATGGACATACAGACATGTCACTGTAAATGTGAAATGATTTATCACGAAAACGCAGTGCGGTCGTCGCAGGACGTTGATGAGACATCTGCAGTGTTATACACAGACTTAGACGCAGACCGAACCCAAATACTTACCTACGTCCCTAAGATCGCGCGTGATAATTGTTCGGAATATCGTTGGGTTAATCGTCCACAAACGACAGCATTGTAATAGTGTACGATATTACACTGATGCGCTGGAACGCAATAATTATATTGCATTAGCGTCATTATTGTCAGCTGTATAATAGTATATTTAACTAAACACCGTTCTGGATATTTCGTTCGTTTCATACCGCAGACAAATCGGACAACGATTCTGAACGGCAAGGTATACTGAAATGATGAAGTATTATTATCGTCGTCTGTACTTATATATTAAACATAATATTGCTCGTCGATGAGGAAACCCATTACTGTAATCGACCCGAACGATAGAAATTCCAGAAACGGAATTCCGGTATCTAGGTAATATAATATGTATAGGTCGGTTGGTATAGGTATGTAAATATATTTTATTATTACTCACGCATTTAAGATATTATAGCGAATATCGCCCACCAGTGAAATATATCGATACGATATGTGATTAAATAGTATTTACAGTCTGACCGTGATAGATTATTGATAATAGTTCTGTGGACGGTTTTTACATTCCTTTTTTTTAAACGTCCGCAGAACGATGGAGTAATATATACTACATACTTATAACCGTGTAGTAAATCACATATGTGTGATACCGTTACATATACTGTAAAATATAAGGTCTAGAATGTATAAAAACAATATAAGTATTGATTACAAGGAAGAAGGTTTATAAACATGTATCATTATAGTCATCCGGTACACGTAGACAAATATACACATACAATTGTTGTTGGCATATACACAATACAAACACAATTTTAAGTTCGTTAGTTCCGGGACAATATCAGCCCGGAACTCCGGATGACCATACCATTCGTCGCACTAATACACGATCTATCCTTTAGTCTTTTGTTATACTAGGTTTAATATGACGTAATTAAGTTTATTGTAATAGTTGTAATAGTAATTTATATCAACTGGAACTTATTATTTGAGGATCTATCTTTTCTGA
Organism: Diuraphis noxia; assembly: GCF_037042655.1. Classification (NCBI taxonomy): domain Eukaryota; kingdom Metazoa; phylum Arthropoda; class Insecta; order Hemiptera; family Aphididae; genus Diuraphis; species Diuraphis noxia. The sequence goes on from NW_028301713.1 coordinate 70,219,483, forward strand.
AGCTCCCTAGCAACGGTTAAAATATGTAATTCAAAGGGCTCTGAAAACTCTCTCTGAATTATCTAAATATAACAGGTTCCTCATCAACCGTATATCCGTAGAGAAAGTTTTATTTATAATCAGTACAAATCTTACAAAGTAATAATGGTACGTTAAGTCGTTGATGTTTAACATAACATAAATAATACATTTTGTTTTCTTCATTTTTCCATTCCGTTCATATACAATAAAATAATTTTGTGTAAATTAACACAGATCATTATTAAATAGACTTATAATATTTTGTGAAATACATTTTTATGAATAATATAATATTTTTCTCAAACAATAATGTTTTTATATTATCTAATATAAATGGTCAATTTATATTCAGATACTATAACTATGTGCATGAATCGATATTTTTTTTACTACATTCGTCAAAACAATAGCAACCACGATAATAATAATTATTATATTTATTTTTTCGTAAAAATAATAAAGTTTGTTATTTTTATGCGAATAACAAATCAATCCAGATGAATAAATTTAAAAATAATAAATAATATACATAATAGATATTTATTTTTTATAGCTCGTGAATAAACATAGACCATTTTTTTTATATAATATACTGATGATTATTATATTCATTTTCAATATTACATTAAAATAAACCAAACGGACAAACACTAATAACAACTTTATGTTTATTTTATTTGTGCTTTTTAAAATAATTCCCTTCAGCAACCTGCGTATGGTTCACTGTCCTATGTGAATAGCAAAATTATTATCATAAGTATTATCGTTTTAAATGTTTAAATATTCAGTCACAATAATATTATTATGCATGTGATTTATATATTTATATATCAATATACGAGTATCTAAAAATCTCAGCAGGTGCAAATAAATAAATAATAATAAATATGAAAAATATAAACAGAGAAACAGAATCGTAGTCAAATCTTATTCACGGATAATTTTACCACTGGTAAGAATATTCTGGGGGTAAGATTTGCTTGTTACACTGACTTTAGGTTTAGGCCAGCGGGACTCTTGTCCTTGATCTCGTGCATTTGTATGAAATTTTAAAACTCACTTTATAAACAATATTGTATATATCCTAAGCCTCTAAGGTCTTAAAAAAAAATGTCCCAAGCCTAACTCCACCTTAAGGCACTGCAGATAAAACGAAAGAAAATTACTCGTAGTATATAATAGAATAAAAAATGTAAAATAATATAAAGTGAACTACAGTTTATACGCGTTTTAATATTTTATTATGTATATTGTATAATAATTTCACATATTACTATCTTCCCATACCATGAATGATCGACAGACTTAAAAAACAAACTTCTATCCGAATTCTCTAGGTAATATATTATGTACACATATTATGCACACATTATGTAGACAATAATTTGTATGACACAATGATAATAAATTAATAATATATTGTCTCTATTTTCTTTACGTTCGAATTTTGGGATGATACTGAATGACGGTTTAATTATCATTTTTATCTTCAAAATAACATAAATTTTATTCAATATGATAGTTGCACGCGTTTTAGTATTTTATAATTAAAACGCACTCACCGAGTCAAACGGAAAACCAATTATTTAACATCTATGACGTGAAAAACCACGATTCATGGCGTCAGTGCGACATACCTATTAAACGCACGTCAAAACGGATATAATATTATTATTATTCCGATTAACTCGACGACTAAATCGAATCCACCCCATCCAAACCACACCTTCTGCCGCGACTGCCACTCAACAGCTGCCACCCACAATCATCACCGAAAGTTTTTCGTAGTAAAACGAATAACACGTAATTACATACAATATACGGTCAAATTTTTAAATGTGAATTCTCCCCCCCCCCCCCGTCAAAAAAAAAAAAACCACCTAACCTTGTTTTACAACCACGGTATAAATATTATTTTGTCTGGTTCACAGCACGGACGTCACATGTCGTATTCGAGTCGTCATTTTTCACAACGCATCATTGCGGCGGCGGACTCGAATCTCTTTCATCAAGCCTGCCGGCTGCCATGACTTGTCTGCTTGTCACCTTGCGCAATTTATATGATAATGGCGGACGGCGGTAACAATATTACAATATTGTCGTTTTTAATTTGTTTCGTGTTGATTTCATGAACCCGCTCGGATGGAAGTCCGTCGTCGTTTATTCAGATCCGGAAGGGGCATCGAGGTTGCGTAAAAGCAACGTATCGAGATCGTTTGTATAATATTATAATCACGTTTAAATATAAACTAGTGCCTATTATATTCTAGTATACGCCACAATAATAATGTTTTACATACAATAATTTAATCTGACGAACAATGTTATTAATTAAAAATAAAAATGATGAAGCCCGATTCACGGCCACCCAATTTTCGCATAGCAAATAATAATAGTATAGATTGACACTATTTTCATTGATGAAAAATCGAGTTTGAATAAATAAAATAGATCCAAATGATTACCTAGTCGTTTCAAACACTTGTTTCAGTTGATTCGTGTTTTACATTTTATACGTTATTCAAAAGCCCAGTGGCGTATTTAAAATTTTGTCAAAGTGGGCGATATACGTTAAAAAACATAGAAGTTCACTTACAATAGACATCACAATATTATAAATAGGCCACAAATAAAATACCAAGGAGGATCTATCCTCCGTATCTGCTTTATCTACGTAAATACGCCACTGCAAAAAAACATTCAATTTCAACGCGTTTCAAAGAAATTATTTCCGATTTAACATCAATCAAATTGTATAATAATAACAAACGAATATAAAATCATGCATCATCATCTATGAGATTTACCTACCAAGAAAACAGCAAAATCGAAAAAGTGAGAAAACTTTGAAAAAAAAAAACGCACGTAAGCTGTTTTTTTTTATAAAGTGACGTGTCATTGGTTTAAAAAGAAATGTTAGAAATTGAATTTATTATTTCTTTTTTATTATTTTTCAAAGTTCAAAAGAAAAATGTCTCGTAAAAATGTGCGTACAATTCACTACTGTTGATATTTTGTTTCAAAACTCGTAATTGTATTTAACTTTAAGTTATATTGGGGGGAAAGTTACTAGTAAAATTATGAATTCTGTTGGAAGTACTAAAATAACTATGATATATAGTTTATTAAATTTACCCATTTTTTTTTTTTTTTTGTTTTAGTATTTTAGTGACTGTATATAATATTTTTTTACATAGTAAAATATATGGAACGTATCGAACCGTATCGAATCCTAAATAACTTACATTTTTATGTTTTACCACTGACCGCACTACTATTGCCTATGTTATTTTGTATAAATAGTTTAGAAAATATTTGATTAAGGGCTGCTATATTATATTATATTAGCTGATCTTGCATGCATGACGTTGCCTATGTGGCTAGCTTCACAGTATTTTAGTCAAATATAAAGTACAGGTCTACAATTATATCCAATTATAATAAGTAATTACTATTTTAAATTTCATAACCAATAGCAATATTATTTAAACAAAAAAAAAATTACTTTTTGGTGATCCAACAAATTCCTGTATGCGTGCCTCTTTAAAATTCAAATTTTACAAACATTTTTTTTAATGCACTTTTATGTGGTAATAAGAACATTACTTAAAAATCATTAATGAATTGATTCAGTATAGTTTCGTCTATCCATTGATGTTAAATCAGTCCATCAGGACTTCTTTATACATATTATTATTTATTAACTATATTGTGTTATTTTGTATTCAGTTATTGTAACCTTAATGTTACAATTTTTTCTAGAAGACGTTGAAGTACTAAAAAATACACGTTACATTGTAGGTAGATTAAATTAGTAAAAGTTAATAATTTTTTGAAATATTATTATTAAATGATTTAGATACGACTATTATATACATATATATTGTTAGAAAAAATAATATTTTAAAATATATTATTCGAATTTACGAATGGATATGATTTTTTCCTTTATTACATAAAATAGTATACCTTATAGAAACGACTTGTTTGAGTTTCAATACATAAATGTTTTTAAAAAACTAATTTGCTTAAAAATAAGAACGAAAAGAAAAATCAGAGGTTATCATTGTTTTGCAAATCAAAAAACATATTATTATTTTAGAACACCCTCCTTGAATTCATCAGAAAAAATAATTAACGTTTTCTAATATTATGGTATTTGAGAAGGTACATTCAAAATAATGTTAAAAAAAATCTGAACCTGAACAAATTTGCAGTTCAATCGTGAAAAGAATATTATATTCAATATTTTAAATTTCCATCAATAATTTGTACCTAATTCGAGGTGGTAAAATGGTAAAATTGAGAGGTGACCGCCTTGCAGAAAAGGTTAGATGTGTATAGGTAGTCACGAGGTAAGAATTCGGAAAAGGGTTCAAGTAATCTAAGAGTACTTAGGCGAGAACGGCGGATGACTCAGAGGAAAGGCGAGTCTTGACTGAAACGAGTACAACAAGATGCACTTGTATCTGACAATAAACTGCAGTTAAGTTCACCATCACTCATTGTATAATATAACATATTTTATATTGGGTATAGACTACCAAAAAGTCCGAGGTAGAAAAGTCCTAGGATAAAAAGTCCGAGTAAAAAAGTCCATGTTTAAAAAGTCCAAGGTATAAAAAGTACGAAACATAAAAAGTCCGATATAGGTACGTCATATAATTAGGTAAAAGGAAAAATTAATACTTAATTTAATTAGGAAATAATTTTAATATATAATTATATTTTATTTGTATGATTAATTATTTTGATTGTTTTATATTTATTTATATATTATAATTATTATAATTGATTTTTTTTGATAATATAATATTATACCGGACTTTTTATGCCTCAGACTTTTTTGCCCGGACTTTTTTACTTCGGACTTTTTTTCCGCGATTCTTTATATTGATACGCCTAATTTTATTTTCTACGAATTCAATGTTTTTACAAGTGCGTATATTGGTACTCACGTTGGTCCATGTGAACGGTATGTCCCTGGGTCGCCTGAGCACCAAATGTTGGACCAACAGGTGGCCGCGAATGTCGTCGGCCGTGGCCGCGCCCCACACGCTGAGCAGCTTCTCGCCGGCGTCCATTATGCGTATGTCCCGGTTGATGACGACGCCAAACGGGAAAAGCCGGAGCAACAGCTTGATGGGTATGGACGGTAGCTGCAGGCACCGGTCGAAAGTGTGGACGGCCGCGTGTTGGTCGACGAACGCGCTGTTATCGAAGTCCAACCGGTACTTGACGAGAACGTTCTGATAGCCGGCCGCCGTGGCCGCCGCAGACGCCGCCGCCGACTGATGCGAGGATACCGTGGTCGTCTCATCACACTGCAGCACGCGGATCCTGAGGTTTGTGTCGTACACCTCTTCGGCGATCTGGTCCAGTTGCCCTGTGAAGCATTTAGAGAGATATTTTATTATGTCGTGCTGAATATTGGCAACGCGAATTGATCGTCCAGTATTATAAATTTATAACGTGCGATTTCCTAACTACTTTTTGTTGAACGTATTAACGAATATAATAAGTAATAACACTTAAGTTACACTACATAATATTATTAGGTACCTAATCGAAAGTTAGGAAAATGTATTTCATTTTTCGAAATTTTATTTTCATCAATCAGTCTTACCATCCAAAAGACTGTACTATACGAATGGTGAAACTTTCACTGGCCTAATTTATTTTGTAAATATACAATGCTACGCGTATATAGATTGATATTTGATAACATAAGAGTAGTATGTATTTGTATGTTCACAGCCAGCTTTTACGCGGTAAAAAAAATTGTTCAAGCGGAAATGTTCCACTCCGAGAACACCGATTTACCGCGTAACACAATACGGTGATTACACAAAATTGTCCATCTATTTGCCCCTTACTCAAAAATATTTACCGTATCAACTATTTTTTTATTAGATTTTCCGTTTTTTTTTTAAATTTTTCAATCAAATATCGCTAATTTTTTATAAAAATAATATTTCAAGTAAAGAACACAATTAGATCTTTCGAAACTTTTGAATATCCTGAACTCGGAACAACTAAAAAAGTAGTATGGAACTTGAAAACCGCTTCAAAATCAGAAAAACTAAGATTTATTATAATTAGATTACAAAAAGGTGGTAAAAATTCATTAACAAAAGATTGTAGTATATTCGATCATTGTAATCTAACGAACGTTAAAGTATTTCTAAACTCGATTGCATATCCGTATGATAATTTGAATTTAGATTTTTTTAAATGAAAATTCAAATTTGATTGAAAAATTTAAAAAAAAAAAAATCGAAAAATCTAATAAAAAAATAGTTGATACGATAAATATTTTTGTGTAAGAAGCAAATAGACGGACAATTTTGTGTAATCACCGTATTGTGTTACGCGGTAAATCGGTGTTCTCGGAGTGGAACATTTCCGCTTGAACAATTTTTTTTACCGCGTAAAAGCTGGCTGTGAACATACAAATACATACTACTCATAAGAAATAAATACAATTTATTAGAATTTATCTGAAGCAACTATTATAATCGGTTAGGTTCAGACTTCGAGCGAATGACAATCGTTGGGAAAATATTATTGTTTAGAAATAAAATCAGTACGAAAAAAATAAAAGTGTTTTATTAATAAATGGCTAAATCAAAATTTGTTAAGAATAGGATTAATAGTATTGTACGCCATTAATAACAGATTTACTGTGGTTTTATCGTTTAATTTTCAAGTCAAAAACTCAAATTCAAACTCAAAGAACGATAAATCGATAAAAAAATGTAATTGAATTCTAACTATTTACGAAAATACACGGTGGCGCACACTCAAAAATAAACAGTGGTGGCATATATTGGCTTTTAGTCTAATGGATATAGCCTATATGCCTATAGTATTTAATAGTTTATTTTTAATTTTTATATACATTGTAGAATTGTTACATTGTGGATATTTTTGGAGCTTGGAGACACCCACCCACGGTACCCACCCACTTACCAAAAAAATCAGGTGTGTACCACTGGAAGTACAGTAAAAATTGAAATTTTTTAAGATTTGTCGGAGAGTTTAAAATTTGTTAAAAAATCAACATCGAATAAGAAGATTGTATAACACTGTAGTTCCCCAACCAATTAAAAATAAAAGCGTTGTTCAAATTCAATTAAACTTTATTTTCCGTTGAATGATTCTAATTGGGCGCCGAATTGTCCAGAAATTCAATTACGTACAATGTCATTTGGAAATCTTAATCTTTGCAGGTTTTTAATTAATTTTATTCACATATTTTGCGACCATTTGTCGAAGATTGAAAATCATATTTGTATTGCGTGATCGATTTATGTGGAGATATATTTGATTTAAGATTAATTATGGCAGAAATCAGAATCAAAAAAGTCTATGTAATAAATTATATGTACCTATATACAGGAGAATTCATCACACATACCTACACCAGTTTTTGTTTTTCAATAATGCTGTATGCTTGTTCAAAATATGATTTTTGAAATAATCGAATAAACTTTTAATCAACATACTTTCAATTTTTTAAGATTTTTTTGTTCTACCTCTTGTACTACTTACAATATTTATAATTTATAAAATTGATCCAATTATGATAAGTAACTAAATTATTACATCTATTTTATATTTTTTTTTAAACAATTTTTTATTATTTTAATCACTGAAAAATCACTCATTGGAATTTTTAATGAGATGAATCAAAACATTCAAAAATTGAAGTCCTGTCGTCTTGTATCGTTTCGAATATCTAATAGCCTCATGAGCTAAATACAAATATGGATTCATTTATATTATAATTTATAATTTTATAATTGTAGGTACGAGTACACATTATAATAATGTAACAATAATAATATAAAATGTTTGACGAGTTTGATTGAATACCTATCGTTGCAAAGCGAACGGTATGGATTTAAAAAGTTTCTCCGTGAACGGTACACACACACACACTCATATACTACCTAACCCCGTCGCGCTAAGTGCATTTATGAGCGTGCGGTTATGTTTATATTAGAATAAAATACGATAATGGATTATCCGGTGCACGGGTGCATAATAATATAATATTATATATTTTAATAATACTGACGACGGGCTGGCTGCATTTGATTTGCCGAGGAAGACCTTTGAAAGTTTATAATATGGATCATGACAGTGCGGATCGGACGATCAAATCGGTACGGGTAAAATTCGTAATTTGACGTTTTCGACGATTGCAGGTGCATGGTGAGTAGGCGGCCGCGTTGTGTTTTTCCGGCGATGGTAAAAGTTTAATTGAACGATTGCAGGGGATAATGTGCCCGCCAGATGCAATTGTTTTCGGGACTTAATTCCGCAATACTACGGCACCGTGGCATAATAATATGGTAATTATTTTTCCGAGACTTTTGATATCATAATAGTATTCTCCCGCATACCGTACATAATATAATATCATACATCATCATTTCGACTTCCGCTTATCTCCATAACTGGAATGGGTGTACAAATAATTGATTTTGCGGGCACTATTATAAAACCGCAGTGTACGATGCACCGCTACAGAGCGTCAATCATCCTGTTGCTTTTACAAACACCACCGCTGGGAACAGACATTTTTCAGACAGTTCTGTGTGAGATAGGTAGATATTTAGGTACGATGATCAACTTGAAACTTTATGCAGTACAGACATTGGTGAGTGGGGTGGGCTGTAAAGCTACGGAGCTTGTGAGTGTATAATATTATCATACAACAGAAGGGAAATGGAATAGTCATTCAGATTAATTTCAATAAAAAAAATGTGGTGGTTGTCAGGTTCGCGGATCGAATTCGATGTCTATATACAGGAGAACAAAGAAGAGACACGCGATTTTATATTATTATTATAAAATAATATTATGTATACTAACCATTTTTATACTTTGAGGGTTGTATGAATTTAATTTCAACTTAAAATAGCGTCGATATAGAAAATATACTACAATGCAGTGTCAGTCGTTATTGAAATATCACGATACGTATATTATAAACATAATCACGTAGGTGATATAGTACAATATATACTTGTAATGGATATTTTTTCTCGGATAAAATGTATTAAAATATTATGTGAATGTGTGAATTGTTATTATTATATCTATGTCGAACTGTAGACTCTCATCGTTGCCGTATTATTTATCATACGCGCAAAACGAAATCGTGAGAAATAAATTAGTTTTATTTTTATACAGAATACAGCATTTCGAAAATGACACAGAAAACCTACGCTGAGGTACAATTATATATACGTATATAGATATAAATAATATTTTGATACCGAGTTGAATTTAAAGACGCATTATAATATATACACAAACATTCAATTAAATTGGTCGGATTGTTAACAAAAATCCAATTACGCTGTAAATTGAAATTGAAGTCCCACGCGTCTTGTCCAACCAATACAAATAAACTACATAGAATACTAATAATGAAGTTTATTTTTATAAAAGTAGTCCATTGTATACCTTTGTACTGCATATACATATTATATTTGTATAATACCCCAATACCTATAGAGAAATAGAATGACCATTTAAATGATGGAAAAACGGTGAAAATAATTATAAGTAATGGAGGAATACATTTAGAGGGTTTCCTTTATATTTTGTAATACTCTGCATTTTCTGAAGTGTCACCTATATTGTTTTTTTTAACCTTCGTGCGGTTTCGAGAGAGCAATATTATAATTGGTTATCGTTTCAATTATTCAACATTTTTGTGATTCAAGGTAACACTTAACACATTTTTCATCATAAGTATCATAACAATTATAGAGTCTGTGGCGCATTGTAAGAGAATTCTTATAAATACATTTTTGTCACTGGTCATAATATTTAGATGTATTTGATTAAATCACGCATATTTTGTATAAAACTAAAGGATTAATAACGTGGAAATTGCTAATTTTATATATAGGTCATTATAAATACTCGGTACACGTTTTTTGGTTATACTTTTTCAGGTATTTCACGAGTATAGTATCTTTTGAGCTAACAACGTTCAACAATACAATAGTAATTATGATCACGCGGCGTTTTGTATAGGCCATTTAGGTACAACAAAGTCACGAGGCAGTTTTTCCGGTATCTCCGACATCTTCCATCAGTCGATATTACTTAATGCATTTTAATTATGATAAAATTTTGGTTATGATAGACATTAAACGGGTGCGCTTGTTTCACTGGTGATGAACAAAAAAATATGTAGAATATAAATTTAAAGATTTAATTTTTAAAATTAAAAAAAAATTTTACTTTTCTCGGTTGTTACCGAAATAAACAAGATAAATGTGTGCTTTTTTCTCTAAACCTTGGAATATGCAAAGTAAAATTTGACGTATCTGATTTGATGGCATCGTGAGAAATGAATTTTAAGACTTGCAGCAGGTGTGCAAGAAAAATTTGAAAAAGTCATAGACATAATAGCCTAAATATTATTATATCACTACTATAATACTTGTAGTCGTCAGCGAATCGAGTTCACACTCACCCATGAAGTACTGCGTGAACCCGCGCCTGGTGCTCCGGTAGACGAGCACGCACCCGTTGCGGTCGACGTGCGACATGTACATGGACGGGCTCTTCATCTTCGGGTAGGCGAACCGCATCTGCAGGTGCAAGTTGTCCACGTTCTTGAGGAACTCGCAAAAGTATCGGCCGGTGGCTCGGATCGGGGCGTCGTAACCCAGGTTGCTGAAGAACCGCACGAAACACCGGCCGAAGTACCGCATGAACCCGTCGGCCGTTGGCTCGACGTTCGCCCCGGGCCGGTCCGTCGGGTCGGTGAGCAGCTCCGCGGCCGCGGCCGCCAACTCCGGCATCAACCCGTCCGGGTATATCTGGTGGGTGTTGAACACGTACCACTTGCAACGGGCCAACCGGACCACCTCGCGCCAAGCGCTCTCGCCGTACTCGAGCTGCAATTCAGGGCGAGTAGCTTATGAGTTATAAGTATTTAATGTTTAGACAAGCGGAGTAGCGGACAAACATTTCGTTGGGTAAACTACTCGTCCTAAATTCAATTTTTATTGAAACTGTTAAAAATCAAAATTGATCTAATGGAAATATTTGAAATGTCAGAAGTAGACACCTGAGCACATTTTGATAAAAAAAATCATGGTATGTGCAAAAATTTAATATGATTAAGTAAATTGTGTAGAACAAAACTTGAATTGCAGTCAATTTAATAACAGTAGTATAATAAATTAAGTTATTAGCAGAACTTCAAAATAATATAGTTTTCAATATAAATACAACCCAATATAATTTAAATTTTGTCACCCAATGGCGTTTGTCACCGAGGATATATTTCGTGTAAAAAAAAAATAATTTATAAAAATGTAAAAATTACTCAACAGGCGACACCAGTAAATTTCCTTCGACATCAAAATCCATTATTAGGTATTCAAAAAAAACAATTAAGGGCCACCCGACGAAGGATTAATAATGACCTATACTTGAAGTCGAACAAAAGCTACCACATTAAACATAAAATCTTATTAAAATCAGTTGAGTAGTTTCATTAGCATTGGTATTTTTTTATTATATCATGTTATCTGACTTAAATGAATATATAAACAGCATAATATTTATAAATACATCACTATAGGTACCCAAAAATATATTATCTGCGTAACAATTAAAATATTCATTTGACAATTTAACGCCTGCACGGACCGTTACGTTATTTCTATTATAGTACTTATATTGTTATACACAATATATAGTGAACGAGTTAATTATTATTGCTTATTGAAAACTACAATTGTCTGGGTTTCAAGATGAAGACAAAATCATTTATAGCACTAAGAGCAATAGCCGGTATAGGATAGGCGATTTTTGTACAAAAAAGCAAGATGACTTTTAAAGGTACACGTAATTATGCCGAATATATCAGCATAATCGAAAAGATAAACCAATTTTTTACAAACGGAGTAGTTAAAAGCATCTATACACGAAATTAGGTTTGATAAAATATTGTGACTTAAACTTTTAGAACGAACAAGATCTGGTAAACGTAAAAAATAATCTCGAGATTATCTTAATCTAAAAAAAAATGTCTATTTAAGATTTAAAAAAAATATTATTTACGACAAATATTGGTTGGATTAATAATAGTATTAAAGTATTGATATTTATTGATATTTAAAATTGTTACAACACTAATCACTTATCACTTTTATCGTTGCTTTTTTATGTAGGTTCTTCAAAAAAGGACGCCAAAAATATGCTTGCCATCTGGGTATTGAAACATTTTTGCGAAAATGAAAGTTATAGCGGCGCACATACACACGAGCGCGTAAAAAGGTCTTTTTCAAGACCAACAGTGTGTACGAAACCACACGTTGACAATTTAATTTCACACTTTTGTCAGGGAAACTTGACAGACGAAGGTGGTTTGTAAAGAAATAAGTTACAAGAGGGTGATGAGGGAAAAACGCACGCACCAATCAAGTAACCCGCACCACTGCAAAAGTGCATTTATTTAATTTCAGCTATGACCATTTCCTTGGAGAACAAGAAGGATGAACATCGCCAAAATTATTAAAGAGAATTCGTTGAATAACACAGACAATATTAAATTAATCAATTGTTTAATTTCTTTTTACACCTATTATCCGTCATACCTACACAGTGCCTTAGGCACTCAATGTCTAAGTTATCACTCAATACCTTTATTATTTTCATATTATAGTCTAATTTTTGTCATATATATTATATTTCCAAATTATATACACTATACATAATTTTTATGTTGGAAGTATAATATATATGGCTAAAATTAGACTATAATATGAATATAATAATGATATTGATTGATTACTTGTTCATCGAGTTCTTATATCAATGTGTTGTGACGGTTAATCTGTGTAAAAAGAAATTATCGAATTGGTTAGTTAAATGTTTTTATACTTAAATGCTTATTGTTACTGTTTGAAATAATATCAATAAAATGTATTACATAAAAGTTATATGTATAAGCTAGAGCGTGGATTTATATGCATCAAAAACAAACTAAATATACAGAAAAAAAAAATAAGCAAAAGTATATTTAAAAATAATTTCTTATGTTTGGTATATGTATTTTATTTTCCCGGTTATTGATCTAAGGGAAAACCGTTTATACCTACAAGTAGATGTATATACCTTTTAATTTATTTTAACATTAATCAAAACTATATAAATATTAAGTATTTTACTTATATTAATATAATACATTTTTAAAAAAAGTCTACAAAAAACAGAAAAAAACATCGAAATATGCTATTAAAATTGTAAAATAAGGCCATAAAATAGAAAAATCTCAAAATATGTAAAAACATGAGCTAAAAAGTTTCATTTTTCAAATCCTTATGTCATAAAACAAATGTTGTCCTCACTTAGCATATTATACGATTAACCAGAATAAATACGCAAGTACATACAAATCCGCGCTTTAGATATAACCATAAAATGGTACAAGAGATAGGAAAATGGACAAAAAAAACTCATAAACTTAACAACTGACGATGAGTGGCTAACACACTGATGCAGTATGAACAGAAAAGACGAATATCGGTATTAAATAAACAAAGAATAAATACTAACACACAAAGATAGAACACGGTTTTTTGATGGCCAAAGAATAGACCCTTCAATATGTACCACATGCGGAACCCAAATTAAAATCAATCATATTTTCACAACGCAAGAAAAGTATATATTAAAGAAATTATAATTATATTTCTTTATTCATTTTTTCAAAAAATGAGAATTATATAAACTAATTTATTAATATATCTATATATTATGTATATTTAAGAAATAATATTTGTAATTAAAAAAAAAAAAATAGAAACACTTTTCGCTTATAGTTTTTACTTTTTACACATTTCATTGAAACGAATAAAGGAAAACAAAAACAATAACTAGATTTAATTGGGTATTTAAAAAAAAAAAAAGGGTATAATATACCATATTAATACGGTATTAAGGTCTTACCAAATGTAGATAGACATTACATAACTATTTCTTCACTCTATAATACAGTAATACAGCATAAGTATTACATTCTGTGATAAAAAATTAACGACTTATTAGATATCATATTTGATTCGGAATTGTTTCGTCGAAGGATCTCATATCAAGATCGTGAGCATCAAACTCACCTGCATGACAAAATTGTAATTTTTAATTTTTTTTCTTCAAAACGTCTTAACATAAACTTACTATGAATTAAAATTAAAATTAATATTAACGAAATATTTAAGTTTATATTATTTTTATACTTTCGTAAACCTTACAATCTGTATAAATTTATGTCACATAAAATAATTAAAGTAATTTGATTACTTGTACGTTACTTACAGTTAACGTAACAAGTATTTAGTTGTATTAGACATTTTAAACTTAAAAATTATGACTGAATAGTTTTTTTATTATTATTAATAACTGATAATAATTTAAAAAATAAGATATTTAATATCTATTATGTATCTATGTCAGAACAATGAACATTAAATTGCCTTGTTTTAAATAAAAACACCCATAGGTCTTTACAAATATATATATCTAAGATTTGTTTTTAAAATCTATAATCAACGCTCTACTCCATTGAAACTACTTTTATAAAGTACTACCAGAGGCGAAGCCAGGAACTTTATTTGGGGAGGAGGGGTCTGACAACTTCTCCCTATGGATACGTTGATAAAAATGTAACGTTTCTATGATAAATAAATATATATATATTTAAAAAAATAAGTATTTTATAATTCGATGGAAAACCAAAATATAGATTCAAACGTTGAAAAAATATGTAATGAAATTCAGATCCAATATACAAAGAATCTATTATTCAAGTATGACATATTTTATCACATTAATTCCTGCCGTATATGATAAGATTTTTAAACCATGATGTAAGAAGATTTTAAAATGAAATACTTAAACGCGCTTAAAAAGTGAATATTTTAAAAACACGTTTAACACATTCACACCCAATAGAGGCATGCACGCATAACATTATTCCGACAAAACTAAATCCAAGATGAGACACTTTTTTTATAGGATTTATCACTAGAGAGATGGGATTACGCAATATTATATTATTTTATATCTCAAACGTACATAAAATATTTGGATGTAACTGATTTCTGTCGGTAACAAATTGAAAATTTTATTTTATTGAATTATAATAAAACAGTTTTTATTATGTTATAAAATCAAGTATACGTTTAGTGAATTAAATCAGGGACGTATATCATGTACAATAGTAAAGCAATAAAACAAATTGATTCTCAGCTTTTTGTATATTATATTGGATTAACAACATTTAACGGTCAAAATATTTTTAAAACTCGCTGTAGGCACTAATATTTTTTTAACAACATTTCATGCAGTTATTTACTTTTATATAATATCATAATAAGGGATTTCTTAAGGTGTGCAAAAAAACATGAGATTGTATTTACCAAAAATGAGCGTATTTTAGTTATATTTTTGGTATAAAATGAAATATTTACTATTTTTAATAATTTTCAAAACGTTATAAAAACTAAATCATCAACTTTTTATCAGATAATTCAAATCTATCCATGCATACTTTTAACTTTGTTAGTGATTTGTGTTATTTTAATGATAAAAATACTATTTGTTGAATTATATTGTTGATCAATTGTTAATTTTCATGACATTGAGAATTTCAAAGCCGATTATTACGAATAATTCAGTAAAATTATTTTTAAATAATTGTCTACGTTTACTCTGTTAGATTTCAAAACTACAGTAACTCATTTACAAATATCTAATGGGTATTAGTTATATTAATTATAGTTTGCCAATTATAAAGGAAAAGTATTAAATTTGAAGTTTAAACCAATACATCATAATATTACATACATTTATTCGAAAATATTAGCAATATGATATGATCTCTGATGAAAATTTATCTTCTTTCATTTAATTTGCGTAAGCAACTAATTTATTTTGTTATATTTTATCAACAAAACGATTTCATAGATTTTTTAAAACAATAAACTTAAATAACTGCATTAATTTTTTTCAGATATTTTCAAAATAAAAATACATTCATCGCTCCGCTCAGAATCTAAAACAACTTACTTAAAATGTAATCAACTTGTTACTTTTTATAATATTATTATACATTCACAGAGAATAAGGATATTATAATCGATTTATCCCATTATTCTTAATGGTGTAAATATTATGTTGACGTCAACAAAAATAATTTAGATTTTAGTTATTCTCTTATAGTCTTGTAATATTAAAATATTAGTTCTATATAAACACATTACACCTGTCAGTTGGATGTTAGAATATTTGTCTATTTTAATATCTATATGTTAGAACCTAACAGTATCTTGTATTAATAATTATAATATTTACTGTTTAAAAGTTTAGACTAGAAAGTGAGACACTAGTAATTAGTTTGAAGAATAAACTAAACATTTGTGATTAGTTTGCAATACTTATGAAAAAAATAAATATATATTTTATTAATAGGGCTCGGATTTAAATGCACTCAAAATATCGAAAAAATTCTTTTATGACCTAAAAACTCTAAAAATGCCCTAAAATATCAAAAAATGCATTATTTATTAAATAAATTAAAATTATTATTAAAAACGAATGAAAAAAAATTATATTTGCATTACAATGTAAAAAAAAAAATTATTATAATTAAAAAATAAGTTAAAAATTAAATTACATTTGCATTGCATTGAACAATAAGAATTTCTTTAATGTTTTGGAATTTAAATGATCGACGGTTGTCTACCTAAAAATTCACGAAAAGTTGTTTAATTCAATTTATACAGTGGTATATTCTCAGATAGAAATGCATTAGTTAAGTCTTCAAAGAATGGTGATTTTTGTACTAGCTGTTAATAAATTTTGAATTTTGGTACCTGCAATTTGTCGTTGTAATCCTTTTTGTGCTTATCTCGTGATACATGTTGAGTAATTGTAAACTTTTTGTCAGTGGCAACTTTCAACTCACATGTTTTACAAAATAAAAATTTGACCATCCGTAGAAAACACATCACTATCATATTTTCTTAGGCATCTACGAAGTCGGTCCGAAAATGCCGAACATGGCATCCTTACTTTAGCCATTTCAATTTTAATATTTTCACTTATACAAATATAAATAATATACGTAAAATATGCAACATGTGAAATACACCTGTAGTAAGTACCTCGCATGGTTAATGTTATTATAAACTTAAGACGTAAATAGTGATTATAACTTTGATAAATTTAGGACGGTAAAGACGAATATGAGATGTTTTATGTTGCGCAGGTATTTTTTCGGGGTGTAAGGTGCACGAAACACTGCAATGTAGAACGAGTATGTAATTAATGTTAACTATTAGTTTGAAGGTTTGCAAAGAAAAGGTGGTCATGACATGAGAATCAATATGTTTAATGCGTAGTCTCTACACTGAATACAACTTGCACATTATAAGATGCATGTGGTTAACTATAGGTACAAACATAAAATACAATTTATCTCTAATACGAATTTCAAAAAGTTTCATAGGAGAACCGAATCGGTGAATAATTCAAACACTACCAGTACTGCAGACGGTATTATATTTTATATAACTCAATATAGAAGTAATATTAAAAACGTAATCCGACTAAGGAGAGTATTGATTTAAAACAAACAAAAATAAAATTCCTCGTAGGTACCTATCGGGTAATTATATTTCACATGCATACCACTATATAAATAAGCACATGTACAAGATAAACTCAACTCACTGCACATAATGTAGGTTAGGTGATCGTTTTCGAAGTTTATTATACTTATTAGGCTAGGGACTCTCAGAACAATCGAAAACGTCTACTCGTCGAGTATAATTTCCACACCATTCGAATGGAAAACAATCGAGTTGACATTTTAGTCACGCGTGACGAGGTCGGGTACGGAATACATAACTGCACCGAGATATGGCAATTTACTATTTTAAATCAGTGTAGACTGTAGACCAAAGAATAAGAGGGAGTTACGTGGAAATCTTTAGAACTCGGAAATAACAACAACCAACCTGCGCCGATCGCTATAATAAATCTTAATATATTTTAGGATAGGTTTGTGCGCTTTTGGTTTTCAGATGGATTTTTTATGATTTGTTAAAGTAGATTAAAATATACTTTTAAATGATACTGTGAAAATATAACATTCAGCAGTTCAATGCGATGTTTACGTTTAAATACATAGAGTAAGTACGGAAAAACTTTTTACACCCTTGGCAAATGTTGAAAAAAAATCCCGAACTACAGCGTGATAAGAAATCAAGTTACGATTTGCCGCAATAATAATAATTAATCATACTAATGTGAAGCTGATATCGAAACACCTGTAGTTTGATATAAAACACAGTTGTACGCGAAAAAGAAATAAAGTAAAAAAATAATATATCAAACGTTTTTTAAAAAAAGAACAAAAACCAAGGTGCGACTGTCGGGGAACTAAATTCTTTGTCAAACACAATGCGTTATACTCGTATATTTATTACACGTACTTATGTAATGATTACAGAATGCTTCCAATACGTAGACGAACTCAGCAGCTTCAGTATACCCAAAATCCTATAGATATAGCACTCGAGCTTTATGTGAACATCGCAACACAAATTTTAAATTTTCTAAACGAAACCAAACTGTATAACCTAATTTAAAAAATTGTATCTTATGTGACTATTGTTGCCGATATTAATGAATAAAAAAAAAAAATGCAAATGTATAATATACAAAATTCAGACATCGCCAAAAAACCGAGTAAAAAATGACTTACACATAATATACTACTTGTTTATTTACCTGAATGAAGTGTTGAACGCTTTCTAATAACATGCCATACATTTTGTGACGTTTCCCCAAACCAATAACCGTGACACGAGCACTTCGATAACACACTGATGATTATTTTCATAGGTAAGCATATAATGGTTCTGTTGCGACGCATGATTTGGAAACGTGACGAAAATAATTAATTATCATTTGACGTAATCAACGATGTGCAGCCCGTAAACATCATATATTAACGAAGGAAAAAAAATTCAATTCGACGAATGGCAATAATATATTCTTTAAGAATTGTGTTCAAAACAAACTATATATAGTCAACAGGCAGACAAAAAAAAATAATGTTATATTATATTTCTAATGAATATTTGATATTACATTTGAAGATGTTTGGTTTGCTTATTTAATTTGGATGGAAAATGTAAGTCTCTTTTAAAATTGGCTTTTAGTATTACAGTTTGAGATTCTGATCAGTATTAATTTTTTTTACAATTATGTGTTTTTTCTTATGAATTTTAAGAACAGTGGTAATTCTTCAACTTCAACCTTGATACCTTTTGTAAGAAAGTTTGCACTTTTGGGAAGTCAAAAGTAAAAAATGTACCTATAGTACATTAAAGAAAATTACGTAAAAAACTTGATTTTCTTTTTCTTTTTGTTATTCATAAATGAATGACTAATAGGAACTTCAAATTTTCACTAAATATTTATGTTTGTATACTATAGACATTATATGTATTCTTGTTAAAATATAAACGCTAGATACTATTTATAGAGATTTAAAATGTTCTACTTTTTCTGGTTTATAAAGGAAAATAATTACAGTTTCATACAAAAACGCTTAAACATGTAATGCAAGATTCCCCATAAATTGTTCTTTCAATGACTAAAAAGTTAAACGTAAATTCAAATTTATCTTTTATGGTCGTTTGAAGTTCAAATTATGAAGAGGTCAAATATTCACATGGAAATAAAAATAATATTTATTTTGTTGTAATTAAATATATATTATTCGTTAAAACTTACCTAAAATATTCCACTCATACTTAAATATACTTCACATCGATAATGACATTTTAAAATTATATAATTTTTTTAGTTCTTTTCTTTTCTACGAGTGTTAATAAAAAATGCATGATGTTTTTTTATTTAAAAAGACCCTCAATCGTCACGATAAAGTAAGGTGAGATCCTACATTAATATTATCATGGTGGCCTTAAAGCGGAAAAATTATAAAACATCGGTATTTAGTCTATAAAAGTAAAAACATTTCCTGTTGAATGCCAATGTTTTTATATGTGTATGCTTATACGGGGTGCATCGTGATCACTAATATAATATGATATAATATGTTGTGTTATGTGTCTTGGCGTGGCGTGGTTACTGCAATCTGTCGCTAAACGTGATTTAAAGTACGCACCACCCACTGCCACTAGTTTCCGGATGGGTAAACACTCAGGTTTTTGTCTTATTGATGGTGAAATTATTGTAACGCATACACGTTCTACAGACTTACTGCGCAGTTAAAAATCGATTAAGAATAACCACCCAATAGTCTGTGTACCCGAGGGTTAGTTAAATTTAAAAAAATAGACCAAGTCTATTAAGTCCAAGGAGGTCAACGTTTTTCTGTATATCATACACACATACTTAAAAGTCTATGGGTAAGATGGTATAAACACAACCTATATATTTCATCTTTACAATATATACCTGTTTTTATATATATATATATATATAGGTACGTATATATATCGTATAATATTACTGCGTACTCGCAGTCTTAAAAATATCATTCAAAAGAATAAATACGATAAAAAAAATATATGAGTGATCCTATTTCCCATATCACCACGCCATTGTTATACTTACCCTATAGTTTGTGATATTATATTTTCGGTGGTATACTATATAATAATGTTATATAATAAAGTCAGCGTTAGTGTTTACGATTGCAATACGTACTCGTATAAACGTGCTATAGTCGTGGTCATAGCGCTTACACTATACGGAGATATAATATGCACAGTACACAATATGCTTTTGTTATAAATTTATATATATATATATTATATAGATTTTCAGGCATATCCTTTGAAAATGAATATCTACTATGATGACATTCAGTTTACATAGACTTTGATTAGTTGTGAGTTTAATATAGTATTATTGTTTATTGTGATCTGTACAGACAATAATGTACCAACGTAGACTTTGTAATAATGGTAAGATGCTAAGAACATAAATTAATTGAAGTGTATTATAATCTTAATTATGCTGTGAATAGTTATGTAAAATAATGAACAAGACGAGAATATGTTACCGGACAAACTTTAAATCATATAACTGATTATCCATCGGCTTATGTGTAAACCCTACCCGTGTGGCGTCCACGTATAATGAAAAAAAAAAACATTTTTTTTTTTATAGTGGTAGTGACGTTATGGACTTTAGATAGACGTTTTTTTGCACGTCATATTTTTAACTAGGGATCTGTCTATTTATTTTCGTCCCCGGTCTTAAAGCATTTAAATACACATATAAATATATTATATAATAATATATATTTAATATTGTACCATTTATTTATATTTTAATATGCTCGAATGATGAATAAATCATACCAATTTTTATTTGGTTGAATAAACACAATCGTGATTTTCTCTCGATGATGTATAACAATACAATAATAATATTATACACACTGTACATAGCCAACACGGACCACGCGCGGGTCTTAAACTTTGAATAAATGCATATACAACTATCGTACGGTCACCATAATACCCATATGATATCCGTTACGTCACGACCGTTGATCGAATACGACTGCTCTTCGTCATGACCCAACCACCAACCCCTATATTATACTGTGTCCCCGAATCCGTCAGCAAATATGCTTATAGATTAAAAATAATACATATCATAGTTTCATACACAGATCGATCATTCACAAAAGCGAAGAGCCTGGCAAGTTCTGCAACCTGGAGGTCATACAGCATTAAAATAATGCAACATGAAACGTTATTAAAATATAGATTATCGGTTCTTTAACTATGGTCCACGGCTCATTGGGGGTCTGTAATATTCATGCCAGCGGTCCTCGGCAGCTCTATCTAAAAATAATATATAAAGTTTTTATGAATAATTATCATGTGTACTCAATAAAAATAATTATAAATCGGTGTGTTTTTATGTACCTATAATAATAATGTGATTTATAATATAAAATTAAGTTGAAAATATTATTTTTAACCTATAACATGAAAGTTTAAAAAAAAGATATTCGAAAGAAATTGCATGAAAGTTTAAAAAAAAGATATTCGAAAGAAATTGGTGTTAGCCAAGGGGGGGGGGGTGATTTTTAAATGTGTGTCCATCAGAGATCCGTTAAAATAACCATTAGTAATATGATGATATATTGATGGATATGAGTATTTCACGTGTAGTCTTTGACTCGTTTCTCCACAGCATAACGCATGAAACCGTTAAAAAAGATCTTTAAAACTTAAATTTCTTATTTGTTCATGGGTACTATCTACTAACTAGGAATAGACTTCGTCAAACGATCTTTTCCAAACGTTCCTTTGAATAATAATTTTAATATATTTTGTGACTGCTATTCATAAATATATAATAGTTTATACTCTCATTATGAAATAATATTGGTATAAAATATAATAGTATTTTGTATGTTTTTTATACTTAACCATTGAAATTTTAACTCTTACACAACAATATAATGAAGTCGTTTTACTTCTCTGAAGATCAATATCATTAAATTCAATATTTATTTTATAACCTTCCACTAATTACGGAATTCTGTCAAAGAATAAATTTATTATATTATATTATACATTATAGTATTATACACAGGTACTTATATCATATAGATTAGGTTTTAAGCTAGTTTATTAATACCATGTTCCTATACAATTATACAAATAATGAAATAAATAAGCTAATAATATATTGCATAACAAACAAGAGTATATAATAATATAGTTTTATCGCAACAATTACGTATAAATGTGTATTTTTTTAATAATACCATTACCATATAATAATGGAGGTAACAAAAAGTATGGTGTTTTTACCTCGTCTTCTTTCTTTGAGTAACAATACGAAAAAACCATTCATCTGGTATGTACTTTAGAATTTAGGAATATTATAATATGTTTACAATATATAACTACAGGTAGGTATATACACTGTTATATGGGCATGTGGCTATGTAATAATATACTATATTATATTTATTCATGAACTATGATGCCAATCAATTACAATAATGTCACTTTTTTTATTATGTTATAGCATTGATTAAATATATATATATTTAATCAATGGTTATAGAGTACCTAGGTACTTACT
Organism: Diuraphis noxia; assembly: GCF_037042655.1. Classification (NCBI taxonomy): domain Eukaryota; kingdom Metazoa; phylum Arthropoda; class Insecta; order Hemiptera; family Aphididae; genus Diuraphis; species Diuraphis noxia. The sequence goes on from NW_028301713.1 coordinate 70,242,703, forward strand.
CACCTGAATACCTGATATCAGAACAAATTATTTTTTGTTATATGTTTTTAGTTATTTGTTGTTAATCAATCAAATATAATTTATATACATATAATTATAGTTGTGCAAATGATAAAGATGTATCAACAAACAACAAGATTTTAACTGGAAAAATTATATTAATCGTGTTTTTGAAAATTTTACACAAAAAATATTTTTATGGACATTAAACGATAAATACACACGAAAAATATTTGGTGATATTAAAAATATATTGAAATATTTAATAAACAAATTGAAGATCAATATGTAGGTAGCAAAATGTATTCATATAATGTATTATAGATGTTTTTATAGCTTATACATCAAAGGTGTTTTTGCTTAATTAATCAATATAAATAAAATTAAAATAATTAAAAAATACAATTTTTTTTCGCAATTTATCTAAGATCTAGTGTTTTAAATTGCATTCATTAATACACTATAGTGCACTACACTATCTGTATAATTTTAATTTATAGATCTATCTTCCTTTTTAGATTCTAAGCGGAACGATTTTACAATGATCTGTGCTTTTTTTTTGTGTGCATGTAGGTATATGTTACTGGCAAAGTATACAATTTGGACATTTTATACATTTTATACATTGTCCGGACATTTTAAGCAATGTCCTTCGTATATTGGGCAAAATAAATAAATTTTATATTTACCTCGTGTTCCATCCTGTTTCGTCTACCATGTCCAATTGATAAATGAACATTATATTGTATAATACCGAATAACTCTTCATCATGTACATAATATTTAATATCATTATTTTCAGATATTGGTACAATTAACTTGTTAATATCAGCAACTTTAACACGACATATTTTTTTTTAAGTTTATAATCATTCGGTTCCTTTTTCTTTGAATTATTCTTTAATTGATTTATATGTAAAATTAATTGATCATATTTTAACTTGGTAAAAAATGAAGTATTTGAACCTTTTTTTAACAAATTGTTTAAAGCTTCATTATACTTTTCCATATTTGAATAAGTAGTTAGGTACGCACTGAATCAATAAACTATTGCACTGTACAAACGATTCGCGGTTAATAAATAGTTCATTTTTGAGAATGGGTAAAAGGTCGATTGTGGCACTGCACGATAAGCACCACAACTGGCACATAACTTCATAGGTATAATAAAACTTATAAATCAGTAAATATAGTTATAATATATTATGTCACGTACACGCGTATAATATGTGGAAAATCGGACATCCTCATTGTGAAAATATGATAAGAACAAACAAACTAGTGACAGATAATAATTTGACTTTATTTTAATTATGTTTTACGATTTATCATAGGTATATCATTAAATCATCTCATCCGTGTAAGCATCCTAATATTGTGTTATATCATTATTATTATTATATTTATATGATACGAATTTATTTATATTTAATATGTATATTATTTTATTTTATTTCATTAAAAATCGTAAGTTTGGTTTTGTGTAATGTATAAACAATGATTTTCAAATCTTAAAACGATTGGAATTAAAAAAAAAATTTTTTTTCAACTATAAAAGATCACAAAACAAATAAATAGCATAAAATCGAAACCATCAATATTATTTTTGAAATAATTTACTTACTTATTATCTAAATAGCTATACCTATTGCCTATACTTTTCACCAAAAACTGAAAATTGTTTCTGTATAGATGAAAATATTAACTAGATACTAATCTAGTTCTTCGAGTGCACAATATTATGATATATGAATATCGTAATAATACGGTACCTATAAGTATATAAAATAATAATATGTTTAATAAAATGAAGAAGAAAGAGAAAAACTAAATATACCAACGAACTTATACGAAATAATCGGACCCGACTGTCAACCTGAAAAAATCATATCATTCCTCAGGACAACCGAAATAGACCAATACATTTAAGTAAAATAAATATAGTCAACAGCCATAAGCCTCGAAGTTCCCTTATTATTGTAATTAAATTGTCACCTAAAACATGTAATAGTATAATGGAAATTTAAGTATAAAGCTAATGGCCCATGTCGCCGAAGCTACAAAGATCAATAAAAAATAAAAATAATAATATGTTTATATTTTAATTATTTCTGTATCGAAATCATTCCACATCATTTAAAAATACATTATATTTTTATGAGGTCAAAATATATTTTATTAAATTATTTATTTATCATTGCATAATATTATATTACATTTTCTTCAGATCGCCGTTTTCACTGGCCATTACTAAGGCCCGGTATAACAATGGTAGTGCCAGCAGAGTACCACGACAGTTGTAGGTAGTATCTTCGTGTAAAACCGTCCCTTATTAGTATCTATACCCACCACCCTTCGCGATGCAAACGACCACAAACATGTACTGAGTCCGGTGCCCCTCCACCCACATACCCCACGCATAATCCACTACATCGTAACATAGCGCCGTCGCGCAACATCGACACGCCTACCCGCCTAAGACTCGGGTGGTTGACGTCCCCCAACGATGCACTAGTAACTATACGCAGGCGTACGTATGTGTGTGTGCGAGCGTTTATTTACAAAATACCATTACACACGTACACAGGTTTACTTACGAGCCTCGAACGTCCTCCCCGGGGGCACGGTTCCGCTGATTTTCATTGGCCATAGCGCTGGCGGCAAGTGGAATCCCCAGATTCATCTGCTAGGGCATCGAGATATCTCGACTGAACTTTCAATACAAATTCACCCGTCAAAAGTGATACAAGTGCTCTCGCTAATTTCCCAATTACAACCCCGATTCGACTAAACACTTCCTCTAAACACTCCGACTTTAAATTTATCGGCATAAAAGCAATTTCACTTCAATTTCTTAATTTCCAAAACTCACAACGGGCCCAGATCCACTCATTTGGACGGAAGCTACGAAGATCTTGAAAATTAAGCCCAGTGATTTCTTCATCATCTAGAAATTCTTTTTAATAATTTTATTTCGATTTATTGAATTAAACTCACAACGTGTCCAGGTCCACTCAAGACTACCCAGCCCAGTGACTGTCGCCATTTTGGAAGGTTTGTAAAATTCGCAAATTGTATACATTTTTTCGAGTAGTTAAAGCATGTAATTAATGAAAATATTATTTCAAGAAATTTCGTTCAATTCATCCACCTACACTTTTTAAAAATAACAAGACAACAATAAATTACAGTTATTTCTTTTCTTCATTTGGTTTAACTATTCGTTTGGGTTTTTTAATTTTCTATATTTATATTTAATAATTTTATCCAAAAAAACATGGAATTTATTATATCTTTTCCTTGTAAATAATAATATATGAACTCAAAAAATACAAATTTGCACTAGAAAAATATATTAATAATTTATGCAATTACTTTTAAAATTGTGTAAAATTCTTACAAAGATTGTCTTCATATTTCAAAAAGATTAAAGTACATCTACTGACATTTTGTGAAGACTACTTTTAAAAGAATTTTGTATAATTTTGTATTAATATATATTTCTGCTAATAATCTAATACTATTGAATGTAAATATATTTATATGTATATGTGAAATGACAAAAATATTCTACTCAAAAATAATCCCCACCGTACCACCCCACACACAATAGCCTATGTGCTGCGGGTTCCCCTAATAAAAAAAATATATTTTCAAATTCTAAGACTATTATCTCAACTGTTTTTTACAAATAACTCCATTTTCTAGACAATAATTACGTGTATTTCAAGCTAATTTCCATGATATTTTATTAAGTAATTTGTATTGTTTAATTTAGATCTAAAGTTGTTTTAGGAATTTGTAATAAAATAAAATAAGAAATACTTTATTTTACATCACATTTTTACATATTTCTTCATAAACACATATTTTTAAAATAAGTTAAATGTACGATCTGGCTTTACAAACTTATTAAATATCGAATTCCCTAATACTTAAAAGTAGAATAATTAGTCAATTTACATCATAAAAAATAGTAATTTAGTAGTAATTAATTTTTATACTTAAATACTATTACTCGTAAAAATATTGTGAGTGTGCAGTACATAATATAATAAATTTCATGGAATTTTAAAACCCTGGGTGTAAATCAGTGTTAAGACCAAATTGTTGTAGCTTTAATTAAAAAAATTTAAAACACTATTATTTGGTTTACAACTATTAAGCTTACTAGTAATTAATGATTTCATCTCTTATTACATATTTTGGTCATTTTAATTACACATATATATATAAATATATATTTAAATGTCTTTGCTTTTATATTTCATATATATCTCAATCATATTATTAAGATGATGAATTGGACGAAATATCTTGTACATAATTATTAAGTAGTTATTAAAACATTTTATTTAATTCAAAAAAATAAAAAAATAAAGAAAAAACCTTAATTATTTTTATAAAAAAAATATTAAAAAACAAATTCATAACTGTATAATTAAATTAAATTAAATAGTTATAATTAATTTAATTTAAAGGTTTACATAATAATTCTGTAACCTCCAAATTCCTATCAAACTCATAACATGACGAATATTTGTCAACATAATATTATATAACTGTAGAACACTTTAAAATTAGTGTAAATTAAGTTTAATGATAATTAGTTTAAGATGTATTGTTATCCATTAGATAACATGTATGCATGTAATTAGGGAGGGTATTGCCCAATGGTAATATTAAAGTAAATTTAATCTGATAAATAAAATGTTGGTAAATGTAGAAAAACAAACCTTCCATCTAATCTAAAATTTTTTTTTAGTCCAAAATTCAAGTATTGGCGAACGTGAAAACGAACCAAAGATATTTAATTTTAAATGTTCTCAACTTAATATATTTAACTTAAATTACTATACATATTTTTAATTAACTTTATTTTATCAATTTATTAATGATTAGTGAATGTAAAAACAAAAAATCATTTAACGTAATATAATTTTAAATAAAACTAATCAAATATTGGTGAACGTGAAAACGAACCATAGATATTTAATTTTAAATGTTCTCAACTTAATATATTTAACTTACATATTACTATACAAAGTTTAAATTAACTTTATTTAATCAATATATTCATGATTAGTGAATGTGAAAACGAAGAATCAACTAAAGTAAAATAATTTTAAGCACAATCAAAAACCTACCCTATATATAATATAACCTAACGTGTTCTCAAAATGATAAATTTAACTTAAATTTTTTTACAAACTTGTAAAAATCTATTTTTATTTATTTTTATTGAATTTTGAGATTATATGATGATCGTAAAACGCGATCATAGTATGATGAAAGCTAGGTTATATTTAAATATATAGGTATACATTTCAAACATTTACCTTGTGTGTTAAATTGTATTGTGAAGTGCAGAGAGTTACTACGCTAGTGATCCTGTTGATATGTCAGAACGCATCAACATTAGGGGGCTATATATATATATATATATACTGTATTATGTGCTGTTTATATTAACTGACTTCGTTGTTTTTATTTAATATGTACCTATTCCTCTATTGTATTAGGTATCCATTCGTATATAATATTTATGCATTCCTAGAATCAATCATATCGTTCTAAATTGTATTGGCGTCGAAATTTTAAAAAATAAACAACTTCACAAAGAATGCGCGTGTGAACTGATTCACTAGTTTCTGATTACTAACTCGCGTATGGCAGTTATTTTTGCAATGTGCAAAGTTTATTCCATCCCACCGTTTTATTCGCTAGTGGCGCCGCCAATACAACTTTAAAATTGTTCCATTTCCTATAAAAAAAAACCGTACATTTAGGATGTAAGAGAAAGGTTGGAAAAAAATTGAGAAGTTAAAACTATGATAAAAATTGTGTTAACTAGGTATATGGATAGAAAATAAAATGTACTCATATCAGGAAATTCTCAAAAATTATATTTTAAAAACTCTAAAGTATAACCTTTTTGACTTTAAAATGTTTTTACCGTTGTTAAATTATTAAAATATTGACTATAACAAAAGTTATTGTATGAGTTAGTTTTTCTGTAATACTCTGTATACATAAAAACTAATTCTTACCTATACTTATTGTATTTCTATTCTATAAATTACACAATATGATCCTTAAACCATAATTGACTATTCATTGATCAAATAAAATAAAATAAACTATTTTTCAAATTCTAATTATTAGAAATTTTAAATATAGGTATCCACATTAAAACCATATTTCCAATTAATTAGATTTGTTGTTACCTATACATACTATGTAATTTATGTACAACCTTAAATTACATATGTATGATGGAATTTAGTTTCATAGGTAAGTATAATGTATATACTTACGTGTTAATTTGAAAATGTACAAAACATACTTCTTTGTGGGTTTTTAACATTTTCTTTTAAATAAAACCATGATAGTTAATGTTATAATAGTTAGTAAAATTAGTGAATTTGAGTAACCTGGGTTATAATGGCACATTTAAAATTTGACATCCATTATGTAATAGCATAGGCGTTTTAGAAATAATGTTGTTGTTTTCCTATTATACAATTAGATTTAAGCTTTCCAGTAAAAAGTTGTTTAACCAAATCAAATATCAAAAATTATAAATAATTATACATTTTATTTAATAATTTGGGTATAATAGCGCATGCTAAATTAATAATTATTCATAAACATATATTTTATTTAAAGAAAATTGTACAATATAACTTAAAAATCAGTTATGATTTAATTCTATAATTTTAAATAAAATAATTGTAAAATAAATAAAATTAAAATAATATTTACTTTTTAAAAAAGGTATCCCTAATAAAAAAATATACATTTTTAGGTCAAGAGGATTCAATAGGTACCGTTATTGTCTGTCTTTGTTCAATGCATGCGTGACGTTGGATTTTAGATTTGTTCTTTGCCAAACGTATTAATTGACCTAATGTAGCGATAAAAATGTTAAAAACAGATTTGAATTTTTTGTCAAGACTAATAATTGAGATTGACTTTTTCACATTTTCGATATTGCCTCCCAAATCCCTATAAAAACGTTATGTTAAAAAAATAGTAATTAAAAATAAATATGTCAAAATTCGAACTTTCAACGGTTATACAAAAAAACCGTGCCCATTTATTTTTAAAATTTATAACAGCATATCAACGTATGGAGAACCTTGCATTAAATTTTCATGATTTTTGACCCAACGAATAAAATTTTATTGGCATTAATAGAATAAAAAACGGAAAATTTCAAATGTCTATAAATCATTTAAAAGCTGTTGAAATATTTTGAAAATTGTATCAAGTATAGAAAATTCTTATACAAACATTCAGTGAAAATTTCATGAATCTATGGTAATTTGTTTTAGTTACACCAATATCTAAAATCGATTTTCTTAAAAACCAATTTCGAGTAAAAAATTCCCATTTTCCTTAATTTTTTTATTTTGTTTTTCCCTTAGCTTTTTAAAACTACTGAGAAATTTAAATTTTGTCCTTCTCAACACACCAACTTGATTCACTTTCCAACCGAAAAAGTTACTGAAATTTAAAATCAAAATATTATTTCGACAACTTATTGTGTAGGTACACAAACAAAAAAAAAATAAAATCAAAAACACACATCATTGTAAAATCTATAGGTATTCATCGCTCCGCTCAGAAACTAAAATCAAAAATATGAAAAGTCAATTTCAAATAGGCTTGACGACAAAAATTCAAAACTGTTTTTAGAATTATTGTCGTTTCACTATTATATCCGTCGGTACGTTTCACAGAGAACACGGCAAAATCCTATGAAGCGTATATGTACATATTGGACAAAGATAGAAAATCATGGGATCAAATCCCCTTAAAAAAATTGTAAAACAAATAAAATTAAATCAATAATAATATTTTAATATAATAAACAGAAAAATATCAACTTAAAAATTAACTGGTCTGCACACGACGAATGACGTCTGTCAGCCGTCGTATGACCACAAGCGTTCGATTTACGCCGATGACAACAAGCATACAATGTAACACAGACAAATTAATTAACAATTTATTATTATGTAAGACAAATGTAAATCGGCTGTCATCGGCGTTGAGCAACACCGCTATGAACGCGAGCCTTTAGTTAAGGATTTGGTGGATAATGTGCAAAGGGCAGAGCCATCTAGTTTTCGTTTTCCCGCAACATAATATTATCTCGTGGGACGGAGTATAGTAATTTTATCTCTATATATTTTATATAGCTAGTGGTTAGAAATTTATTACCGCGCCATTTTACCCCAACATGATTTTCCGAATGAACAATATCGCATTAAATAATTATATACACAATAGTTCTTTTTTCACCATGTGACATTATACCACGGGTTACTCTACTTCTAGTGAAAAATAAATTCCGTTTATTAATAAAATATATTATATAATCATTTTATAAATCCATAATCAATAGGTATAGATATTTTATCATATTCATTATTGATACGTAGGTATCACAGGCGGACATTTGATTGAGTTTTTAGGAGAGTATAGAATAATCTAATGTAAAACGGCTGCCACGGCCAAATCACAGATATATAAAACACTAAATGGCTGAAAGCGCATTCACAGCAGCTACGTCGTGTGTCGTGTCATTTCGATCAAATCGCACTGTGATTGGACTTTACTTTTTAGGTAATAACCAAGTTGTAACCTAGCATATCAGCAATATTTACTACGGGTCAACTCTTAAATCAATGAGGTGCCAGTAAGTTGTGACCGTAGTTATCAGGAACTCGCACGACATGATATAAAAATGAAATCTGTGAATCCGGCTTAACTGACGGTATATTTTTTGATGTCAACAGCCATTTACACGACATTCATCAATGTTTATATTATACTAACCTTATCAATTCACGTTATCACTTGATATCATACCTAATCACAGAATAACCAGAAAAGACACTCACTGAGAACTCAAAAATCTGTTCTAAAACGGTGTATTCGTGTTCATAACAAAAATATACAATTCTTTTTTTATGGTCACACTGATATTGCTAATATTTACTCATACACAAAATTTAAGATAATATTATCATTACAACTTTACAAGTGAGTTAAGATATTATAAAAAAAAAAATAGATAATTATAGATAATTGCCTCTGTTCGGAGATACAGTCTCGCTATAAAAATAGAATAATGTGAATTATCTTTCAACCAACAGTTGTTACAAATTTGTCCCCATAAGAACCCGTGTTAATAAGCTCTAATGATGTCTTTTCTGGTCAGTCAGTGATAAAGGCACAGAATAACCAGAAGCCATACCCATAGAGAACTCAAATTCAAAAATTTGTTCAATTTGTTTGAAAGCCGGACGTGTACTCATACATATAACAAAAATGTATAATTTTTTCTTGTCACACTGATATTGCTAATGTTTACATGTACACACAAACAAAATTTAAGATAGTACTATCATTACAAGTTTGTTAAGATCACAGATTTCTACACTAAATTAGTATCACGATTGAAGATATACAGGTTAGGAATCGAGCTAAAATAAAGTGAAGTACAAACCTTCTGAAAAAACCAGCTGTTCCAACTAATCACTAGCACTCGGTCACATCCAGTGTCAAAAATCAATACTAATTAATTACAAATAAATAAAATGTATAGTTACAATTTAATATATATTAGGTATATTATATTTCATTTACAAACTTTAAATTACATAAATTATTCATAATTCGTCATGAATAGTGCGGGAACATCCACGATTAATCATGATATTGTACAAAATAATTCTGTTAGTGTTGCTAGTGATTAGTTGGGATAGCTGATATTTTGTTCAGAAGATTTGGCCTTCAATGTTTGCAATTATTACAAAACCAATGTTAAACTCAAAAAGTGTCTCTTCTGGTTAATCTGTGTCAGTTTTCCAATCAGCCGTGGAACTTTTGATTGGCGCCATCTAGTGATAAATACAATAAACCGATATATAGATAAGTATATCTGTATATTATGGTGGTACATAATACACATAATATACGAGTATACGTCCGTTGTTATAGTACGTTTTGGCTTGTTGAGTTTCATCCTAAATTCCGCCAGTCAGTTAGTAGTCCCACAACTGATTTGGAGACCAAGTTTGACGGTCTTGAAAAATGCATAATATCATAGTCCGATTTTCAACCTGTATATTTTAAATCGTGGATGGACCATAAGCCTATAGTTTATACACGAAACACCGTACGACAAAATAGAACGGTCCTTACCAAATTAGTTAGCTGTGGTTCGAATGTGATTGACTGTTAGTTGTTAAGGCGTATTCACAGCTTCATTATTGTGTCGTGTCGAACAATTCGCATTGTGATTGTGATTTTATTGGACGTTAGGTATTTGGTTGGTATCATCATGTATTAACTAAGTTGCAATCGAGTAGGTATACCAAAATTTTACAATGAGCAAACTCTATAACAGAAAACGTTTTTCAATACAAACGCCAGCGTTTGTCAAGTTCAAATTCGCGAGCACTTGGTGCGATATGTAAATGCATCATGGTATTTATCATAAAGAATTTTCTCTACCATTGGTACTCCGTGATAAAACCGTGAAGTTTGATTTTCATTATACACGACCACATAAATCTTTTACTGTGATCGGTTAGTTAGGTAAGGTTACCACACGATCAATCTCATTACCGTGTTGTTGGATATATCTGAACATATTACGTGTAAACGGCACACGGAAACAGTGGAAACCCGCCTATATACGATTATACATACAATAACAATATACAATGTAGGTATATACGTTAGAACACAATACTATATACAAATATTGGTAACTATAACTTTTTCTTCTATCAGTCGTGAACACAATAGGATGGTCCATCCATATTTTTAATATCCAAAATAATAGGTTCCCATAGACCTTATATTCATAGACAGGACCATCCAATATCTGCACATATATTGATAATCACGTGGTGACATGGCGAAGTAATGCAGCCCGTTTAGTATAGGTACTTTTAAAAATATTTTCATTTTATACAGTATTAGAGAAATTTCGTAACCGAAAAGCGCCACCTATATCACATGGACATGGTTGAAACGTAAAGAGGGCCAGTCCATTAGTAAAAGGTCTATCGTCTATGATAATATAAAACAAATTGTATATTGTAACAAACATTAAAATTGATCACCATGTGAAATGTTGTTGAAATAGTGTATACGGGACAGCTTGGCAAGTTCGCTATTAGGTGTGTTTTATATATCTGTGCACTAAACAGACAAATCGATTAAATAAATAACATTTAATAATAATAAATTTATCAAATTAAAAAAATCACGTTTTAATTACGGCCGATTATTTAGCCATGGTTTAAATCAAACTGCCAATTTAATACGTATACGCAAGGGCACAAGAACGTCTATAACGAAACTCGAGTGATTTCCGAATTCTGCTTTGTTCCTTAAACTTTATTGTCTTTATTATCATCATTATCTAAGTTATATAGATACTAATATAAGAATAGATAGACCATGTAAATACACAGAATGAGGTTGTTGAGCGAAACAGGAAAGAAGTGTATAGGTAGGGTAGATGCGTAGGAATTCTGTGGGACGAAGGCCAACTTTTCAGGTTGGTCAAAGGATCCCGCGTATGTATGACTTTGAAGTTAGTTGGTGAATAAGCTTTAGGGGTCCGGGAGGCAGTGGCAATACAATATTAAACGGTTCCCACAACGTCCTAGTTTTTTTCTGATAAAAAAAGGCCATGATAATGCATAATGCAACGCAGTGGGTAGTGATCTTTTACATATAAGAGAGAAAGACTGTCTCTCACTTCCACAAGGGGTCGTCTGTTATGTTGTGTTTTATATGTGTATTGTAATCTCAAATAACAATTCAATTAATTTCCGTGTGATAAAGATGATGTTTCCATCATGATAATAAAGGATGGATAAGCCATTCACCCTAATCATACGTTCTGAAATAAACTAATGTATGTGTTTTTTGTTGTTCTGTTATCTATGGGTGGGTATGGTATCTAAAACATAATAGCAGAGAAACTGCGTGTATTGGCAAAATCGGGGTGACTGTGGCCTTGAACACGGTCTCTAGGAAAGTGTGGCATACGTTATCACTTAAATAAATTATTATGATTTAATCATATCATTATCATCACACAGAACATTGAACAATAAACTAATATAAAATAACAATATTATAATTAATAAGTTTTTAATTCATATTAAAATTAATACTTATTCATTTTATCAAGATTTAATATTAATGTATTTAAAATATAAAAAATAAATTATAAATAAATAAAAACTTTTATTGTTATTTGCCAAAATGTAACAATATTTTAATAGGTTATATTAGACTTAGAATAAAATACTTGTATTAAAGAACAAACACTTTAAAAATATAGTAACAATATATTTTCTTTATTCAACATACAATCAAAATCGCTTTAGAAAAATACAAAATAATGCATTATACAGAATAAAAATGTATATAATTAGGGTATGTACATAAGTAGTATTGAAGCTTAATAATAAAGGTAGTTATAAAATATATATTTTGTAGCCTTGAAAAGGACCATTTAATGCAACCTGAGGAAATAGTCTAGCAAAAGACCTATTGGGCATTAGCTATTGCATTGTTTCCGTTTTTATAATTTTGTAATTATGAGGGATTTACGTTTCCAAAATTCTATCAAATTAAGGACACAGTATAATTTCCAATACTTCATACCGTAGAGATACAGCAATCCGATCAGCTGTTCGAGTGTTTATTCTATAATGTTCTGTGAAAAAAGGCACTTTTATGAGTCAAAATATATCTGCAGCTCCCTGAGAACGAGGCACCTAATGTTATAAGCATAGGCGTAACCTATCTATTCTTTATTATCTATGACCTATGCTATCCATTTTTATATTATTTTCTATGCTGATCTATAATCTGTTCAAATATTCAAAACGAAAAAAAATTCACTAGATATAAAACAAGACTAAAAAAAAGCAAGTAAAATTATGAGATGTGATAAAAGAAATTTTTTATAAAGACATAGTAAGGAATGCGGATCAAGACTATAAAAATCCCAGGACAAGAGATCTATATAAGGAGATTAACTCTCTAAGCAAGGATTTTAAGTCAAAAGAACATTTCTTTAAGTACGAAAAAGATACTTAACTAACGAATAAATATAATATATTCGAGGAATGGTTACAATACTTTGACCAGTTATTGAACTGCACTGTAAGGAACTCGTTAATCCATTTTTTTTGAGACTAAAGAACTAAATAGAGAAGAATATACCTCACCAAAGATAGAGGAAATTTTGAATCACATAAAAGCCCTAAAAAACCACAAGGTATCCAGTGAAGATGGGATTATAGGAGAGCTATTCAAAATAGGAGCGGCTAATTTATCTAAATACACCCATCGACTATTAAGTTTAATATGGCAAAAAGAGGAAATATCAAAAAAACAGCCTTAGTTTATCCCATCCACAAAAAAGAGGACAAATAAATATCCAAAAATTACAGAGGGATTCCTCTGCTTAATTTAACATCTGAGATTTTATCTTATTGTATACTAGATAGAATCAAACATTGGGCAAAAGAGTAGAGAGTGGAGACTACCAGGCTGGATTCAGGAAAAACCATTCTACGATAGATCAAATTTTCGTTCTACGCCAGTTATTACAAAAAACCTGGGAATATAATAAAAGCGTAAATATGTTATTCATCGATTACAAAAAAGCTTATGGGTCAATACATAGAGCGTCCCTAATTAAGACTTTAGAAGAGTTCAGAATGCCATGTAAGTGAATAAACCTCATAGAATGCATCATTGGTCACACTGAAGTCACAGAAAAAGTAGGACACACGTCATCGAAGAAGTTACAAGTGACAACTTGACTAAGACAGAGTGATGCTATATTACCGGTTCTATTCAATATAGCTTTAGAAAAAGTAGTAAGAGAAGCAACTCTAGATAAGGAAGGTGTAAAACTAGGAGAAAATAACATTTTATTTTTAGCATATCCGGATGATACATTCTTGATGGCAGAAAATAAGATAAACTCAAATATAATCAGAAAAACTCATAAATTCTGCAAGACGTATTGACTTAAGACTAACATGGAGAAAACTGAATATATGGTAGTTCAAAGACACGAGCAAGTAGATCCCCCCAACGAATGCCTTCAAGTCGATAACTACAAGTTCAAAAGAATATATCAGCTCAAATATCTCAGCACAATAATAACACAGCAGATTCAATAGTTATGGAAATAAAATCGATAAAACAGGCTGCCGATAAATATTATTTTAGTCTGACAAGGTAATTAAGATTTAAATTAATCTCAAAAAACCTGAAATCCCAAATATATCAGACACTTATGTAGCCAGTTGTGACATATGGTTCAGAAACTTGGATCTTAAGGAAAATTGATAAAAATGCTCTATTAGTGTTTGAAAGAAAGGTACTGAGGAAAATGTATAAGCCATATAAAAACGGATCTACGGGCGCATGAGGAATATGCAAAAACAACGAATTTCAGGAATTATAGGATTAATATCAAAGGCCAAGAATTAATGAAGATATTACCAAAAGAAGACTGAAGTGGGCCAGTCATTCTTGGTGAAAATCAGGTTGATTGCTAAAAATAGTACAGAAAAATGCACCATAAGGGAAATGATCACTGGAAGGCCGAGATTATGCTGGGAAAATAGGGTCAAAGAAGACATAAAGAAAATGAAGCCAGAGGTGGATTGGAAGGATTTAGTAATGAATAGGGAAATGTGGAGGCAAAATTTTCGAATGAAATATCTTGAAGGCCGAAGTCGCGAAAGAAGTGATGAAGTGAGTAAATTTATCACGTTGATGGTTATTGCCTCTAGTTGGGTGATTGAGTGAGTGACGTCTTGTATTTCTGGTCTTGGATTTTGGGTGAATTGCGCTTCCATTGATTTTGCAAATAATTCACTTTTTGAAGAGGAATCGTAGATTTTTCCTCCGTTGTGGTCGACAAGTGGAGTGTTTGGTGGTGTTTTCCTCAGAAGTCTCCGATTGAGCTTGTATAATTAACGGTCGTTAAAATTTAGGGTCTTCGTGAACTCGTCCAATTCGGATTGACGATGATCTTTAAGGATTTGTTTGACATAAGCTATTTGTGCATTAATTAAGGTTTTGACTGCTGGGTCTCTGGTACGTTGCCATTCTTTTCTTAGCAATCGTTTGGTGTAGATCTCGAGATGAATGTCCGGTGTTAGTTGCTCTTTTCTTGGCGAATGCTTAACAGTGTAGGAGTTAATTTCTAAAGCTGATTGGATGGTCTTTTTAAGTATAGAGATTTCCTTGTCAATGTCTTCGGTGCTTTTGATGTTTTTGATTTTTGAAAGGTTTTCGCTGAGGTACTTTTCGTACTTTTTCCAATTAATTCTTTTTCTGGCTTTGGGTGGGTTTAGTGATGTGATGGAGTCAATAATTGATAGAATTATTGGATTGTGGTCTGAAGAAAGGTCATTATGGTTGG
This sequence comes from Diuraphis noxia, assembly GCF_037042655.1. Taxonomy (NCBI): domain Eukaryota; kingdom Metazoa; phylum Arthropoda; class Insecta; order Hemiptera; family Aphididae; genus Diuraphis; species Diuraphis noxia. The sequence continues at coordinate 70,258,199 of NW_028301713.1, forward strand.
TTAAGGAAAAGACACGGCCATTGAGATTTGATATGACTATGTCGAGGACCTCTGGTGAGTGTTTCGGGTTATATGAGTGATGTGTTGGCGAGTCAGGTGCACAAATGGTGTATGAGTTGGAGGATTCCATGTGGTTGTGAAGTAGATTGCCTGAGGTGTTTGTTGTTTGGCTGTTCCATGAGGGATGTTTTGCGTTAAGGTCTCCAGCTGCAATGAATTTGAGCTTCTGATTAGTTAGAGCTTCCAGGTCGGTTAATTGTAGTGGCGTATTCGGGTTTTTGTATAAGGATGAAATACGAACGTTATCGTTTCCAAGTTGAATGATAATTGAAGTTGAGTCCATGGCTGTTTGTAAGGGGTCTTGGCTGTGAACAATGTTCTTCCTGACTAGAATTGCAGTACCCCCTGATGGAGGTGACCTTGATTTTGGAGGTCTGTCTTGTCTGTAAGTGAAGTAATTCGGCAGTTTAAGGGGAGTGTTGTGGTTTATTCGAGTTTCTTGAAGAAGGATAATGTGAATGTTGTTTTGTTTTACGAAAGTATTTAATTAATTTAGTTTGTGTTGGATTCCATCGCAGTTCTAGAATACAATATTTAGGTCATTCATTTTGGATGTCGGAGAGTTCTGTGATGATTGATAGTATTGTGTTGATAATATCGTCTTTTGTGTTGGAGTCTGTGCATTTTTGTGCCGATTCTAGGAGTTTTTGTATGATTTGCATAGTTTTGTAAATTGAGATGATTGGTTGAGTGTTGATGGTTGCTTTGGCATATGAGATGTTCTTGTTTGGTTCTGTTTGAGGTTGTGGTTTTTCTTGAGTTGTTGGTAATGGAGGGAAATTTGTGTTTTTGTGGTTTTGATGGTTGGTAAGAGTTTTGGAATTTGTCTTTTCCATTTGAAGTTTGATCAGGTATGGGCATCCTCTGTAATTGGCGGTATGCTCTTCTCCACAATTACAGCACGTTGGTGCTACTTCTTTAGGCTTTATGCAAGTGTTGGATGCGTGGTCGCTTCCGCATTTTACACATCTCGGTGGGTGACCACATCTGGCAGACGAGTGACCGTATTCCTGGCAAGTAAAACATTGAGTAGGAACTGTGGATTTGTACGATTCGATTTTTACATTGACATAGAAGAGTAGACGTTCTTGATAAATAGCTTTGGCTGATTCTATATCAGTAAGGGTTACTTGATGGATAGGAAGTCTTTTTTCGTTTTTAATGAAAGCGCGAATAAAGATCGGTATGTAGCACAGACTAGTTAGTTCTTCAGTTATTTCCTCATTTGTTAAGTCTAAGGGTAGGCCTTTGATGACTATTTTCAGGTTTCTCTGTACGGGTAGTGCGTGGATGTGGTAGTCAACTTTTTCTTGGATTGATATAAAGGAAGGATTGTACGGATCTGAAAGTTTTCTCGTCATGGCAGTCAAGTTTTATTTCGTGAGGCTTAGTGGTGGTTTTTGCGGTGACGTCTTCGTGGCCTTTAATGCCGTATAATTCTTTTGCTATTGTTTTCCAAGGATGATCGGGTTTAATAGTTAGAAAGAAAGGCGGAGGTACTATATTTTTTGGTGCTACGGACGCATTATTGTCATCCTGGGAGTTTTGGTCGGCAGGGTTTGTTTGTTGATTGGCAATTGGAGTTTGTGAACGCGAGTGCAATGAGGAACATGGAGTTGTAATGTAAGAGTCGTAAGACTCTCCGGAAAGGGACTAGCTGTCTTCGTACTCGGGGGAGGTTGGTGTCGATCTCTGTTTCCCCATAGTAGGTACTAGTGGGGGAGAGGACAAGCACACCTTTTTCGGTGTTTTATCCGATGAGATGGATGGTGGAGTGTGTGACCGTTTCGGTTTTTTGCCGGAGTTGCGGCATCGGCCAACCATGCTTATATGTGTTTGAAATTAGAGGTAGGTCGGTACACCGTACCGACTAGTAAACAGTTTGTCACGTGACTGCACGCCACAGTGATGCGCGGCAGACGTAGAGAATACGTGTCGCGGCGATGTCAGGCCGTGGCCCGACGACGACGGGAAAAAGCGGACAGTCACTATAATAGACGGACCAGTTGGACGACAGACGTGTGGTCGTAAGGACAGTTGAACGTCGAGTGTGATTTTTGGTCGGTAAAATGCACCTCTATTTATACGCATCAACCGGCCTTTGCGTTCTTTTGATTGGTGGTTTGTTTGTACGTTCGTCGAGTGAACATGTTTTCGACCAACAGATTGATTAGTGTTAAGCGTGTTGTTTTCACTTGACTTATTTGTGAAAAATGTAGTGTAAAATTGCTTTCTTTGTATGACTTTATGTTATCAACCATGTTAATTATTCTTGCCAGATCATTACTATTTGTTGTCCATGAGAACGACCATTTTAGATTACCGCGTTTGGTTTGTACCATATCAAATTATTTACACATTCATTATAATATATTATAATAGGTTTACCAATATTTAGAGACATTGATATATTATAATTATTAATATTTTTTTTTTTTTTTTTTTTGTGTCATGGTTAGGTATTTTGAAGTAAAATTAAGCCATTTTGTTTTTATCTTAGTAAACTTATTATTATTTTGGTATGGCCAAATCAATCAATATTTGATTAGCCAAAGAAAAATTAAATTTACCGTTTTTTGCGAATGCTTTAAGCATCGCTTCACTTTAAATCACTAAATTTATCTTGAAAAAAAAGAAGCGATATTTGTATTGTACTAATAGTTGCCGCAGACTGCATACCACATTTATGATGGACAATGTCAACTGAAAAATAGGTAATAAGTTATTACCTATTTTTCAGTTAATAAATTATTACTCTACAGTGTTGTAATTGATATTATCAATTTTACATTTGATTTTAAAGTTTTAAACACATCAAGGGTATAATGTCTGACTAACTACAGGTAATGATTGGCGTCTGTTGTTCAGTTATATTAATTGTATATAAAAGTCAAATCTACGAATAGGTAATGCTTAACATATATATAGGCACTTAGGTATAGCAACACAATAATAAGATAAATAAACTATAAACGAAGACAACTTGTTGCCACTTTTTTTTTTATTGAAGGCAGTATTCGTCATGTTATATGAGACATTTGTAAGTTTTCCTATCCTTTTAATAAAAAAATCACGATTAAAACTACACTCAAAATAATTATCTTAGTTAAAATTAAAAATTAAAGTTTAAAAATATTGGTTGATAAGTTATATACCTAATACATGAGTTTAATTAATTACCTATAAGTGAGGAAAACTGTTTATTATATTATAATTGGCAATATTATAACATAAAATTGCATAGTTTTGCAGCTGTTGACTAATATCTTGGTTTTAATAAGTTTTTAAAAATCATTTTATACATTTGCATTATTATATGAAAATAAATAAAACCAAGGTGGATTGATATCAATCCACCTATTTAATTCCAAATCAATAATAAATTAGATAAATCTATAATAGTAGATTCAATTTTACAAAAACTAAAAACTATTTACCTAGGTACCTACTTGTTAATTTATTAAATTAAACATAGCAAATAATATTTTATATTTCAAAAATATTCACAAACTTTTTCAACTTAAACGTCATAAATAATAATCTCTTTTATAATTATTAATATATTTCACTCAAACTCGTATTGTCCATGTAAGCAAAAATGTTGTGTGTATTATAAATGCAAATAAAATATGTACCTACACTGTGAAGTTGCTAGGCATTTATACGATGTTTTAAAGTATTTTCTTGAAACATTACACATTATTAATGTGATATTGATTATACTTGCTTATTCAAAAAAATAATTTGACTTAACTTGGTTGTCATATTCACTGAAAACAAACACACAAAAAACCTGCTTGACAATTATGAGCTTACTTAACTGTTTAAATGTTAAATTGCTATATTTTATGTATTTTATAAGTTAATAATATTATACAGTAAAGATTTGATATTTTGTGTACAGAATCAATAGAGGTACATTTTTTACCTAATCAATAATATATTATAAATTTATATAACTAAGATATTCGTCAACAAATAAAATAAATTAACTTTAATCACTTTTGTACTAGGTATTCAAAAATTAATCTTAGTAGAGTAAGAAATATATATTATCTATTATATATATATATAAAAAAAAAACAGAAATAATTAGATTTAAAAAAAGTGAAATAATTACGATAGGGTTCAAACTTCAAATCTACAGACACCGCTGAAGATAACAAAAAATGTCACGTACTCCGGAAATTCCAATAACGATCATGCAACAATTACAAAACGTTAGATTCGTAGTTTTCAAATTCAAAGACTCTGTTAACATAATAAGAGAAGCTATGAGAGAAGCTCATATGCCGATGACAAGTAATAGTGTGATCAAACGAAATGTGATTTTTTATTTAAGGAGATTAAAGAACAAGAATAGGATACTATTATAAATCATAAAATCTACAAACAATCAAAACTGGATGAAGTGTACCTACATTACAATGCAAATTATGTATTTAGATATAATAATATTGCTAACAATTATTAAATTATACAAAAAAAACTTGTCAATTATTATTTTTCTTATTATTACATTTTTTTTTTTTTTTATATATAACGATGAATAGTTGTATTATATAGAAATCCTATATAGTATGCATTTCTCTAAAATATAAGACCATTTAATTTCCTAATATACCTACAGCCAATATTTAGGTCCCGAAATTTAATCACCGGTAGCTGTTATAAAAGATAATAATATTATGTATGAAAGTTAATTACAAAAATAATAATTACAGTATAAGACATGTAATACAACTATCTTATGATTCAAAATTGTATTATTTATATCTAAATGTATATTCTGCCAAGGTACAAAAAAAAAATATATAAAACATAAAAAAAAAATGAATGTGTGAAATGTGATATAGCTAGACAGCGTGCTGTGTGTGTTGTGTAGTATTAGATAATTTTACAGATTTATTCTGAGTAAACTTATAACGTAGGTATAGAACACGATTAAATATATACATACGTGTGTAGATACAGTCATTTTTTATAAATAGTTAAAACTTTATTTGAATAACAAATAACGCATTATGCACAATATTTTGTCAGGTTCACCGGCGGGCTTATTTTCATATCTACACAATTAACTCAACACGATTTAGACCGATTTTTCAAGATGAAATCACTGCGAATTACAACAGAAAATAATTATTAAACTTTTGAACACACCTACATATTGCTCTACATATGAGCCGTGGATGCTGTTCGAGGCTAAAATAATATTATGTTTAACGGATCTTTATTAGAGTTCTTTGGTTTATGTTCAATCGCTAATAATACATATCACCGATGAGACGGTGTAAAATTATTTCAACTGATTTACTTATAAAAATAGCTTCCAATCTTAATGACACAAAACCCAACTTTGACATTTTTATCGTGAAAGACGATTTTACATATAATATATTATTAGGCTTCAACCTATATTTTATTTATTTATTTAAATGAATTATATTATCTACTTAGTAGTTTAGGTTCAACAAACATGAATTTTAATTTGAATAACCTGTTGGAAATTAAACGAGAATGTATTCGTAGAAATAATCTTAATCGTATTTACATTTTAGCTAATTATTTCTATAATTGTTGTTGTTATTACTATAATTTGTCTTTTTATTATTACAATCGTTGTTACTATAATTATTATCGTAATAGTTATTATTATTATGATTATTATTATTATCAATACTATCAAAATTATCGCTACTTTAGTTGGTATTATTATTATTATTACTCATTAATATCGTTGTAATCACTATCATTGCTATTTTAATATTAACAAATATTTAATTTAACATATTATTCATATAATTTTCAACATTATGCTAGAAATATTGTTGAACATTTTATTTTTTGCATTTCATTGTATTATGTTACTTACATTATTATATTGTTTTATATTCGTATTGCTATCATATATTATACTATATTATTATTCTTACTTATTATCATAATGATACTCGTGTGTAATTATTGTACGTAGAGATGTAGAATACTTTTATTTATAATAAACATTAAACACATTCATCTAAACGTTGTCATTCTTATTTTTAATTATTTTTTTATTCGCATCTTGTATTCTAATACCTTGGGCTTTATACTTAATAATAATGTTAGAAATATAAAATGTATAGATTATATAATTATATAATTTATTAACGTTATTCAATAGCGTAGATAATTTTTGTGGGTTATACTGTTTGTTGAATGACCATAACACTAACTCTATATTTAGGTATATGGGTTAGAAGATTCATCTATGTAAACTTAATGGGCCATTATACAATAATTAATAAACGTTGTATTTTGTTTACAATCGAAGAAAAAATAGGTAACTGGTATTTTAAAGTCTCATAAAAGATTGGTATTAAATATTATAACTTTTATACATTTTTCCTCACTTCTACGTAATTCGGTAACTTTTAATATTTCAAATCATACTACCATAACAATAAGGGAAAACTATAAAATCTGAATGCTCAAAGACTAATATCTCTATAAAATATATAATAATAATTAAAGTATTATAGTATTATATACCTATTATATAATATAGGTAGATATAAAATCATTTAATTTTACATTAATCAGTAAATGCAATTGATGTAATTTTTATTTTTAAAGTGGCTAATTTTTAAATTTAAAAACCTACGAATAGCTTGAATGTGAAAAACTAAATTTGCAAATTGGAAATGTTTTTTTTTCATCAGTTGTCTATTAGTAGCTGTATCGGATGTTCCGTGTTTCACCTACTACAGTCCTTGATACAAAATTTACCTACATACAACTTTAATTTATTCAATACATTTACTTATAATCTCTAAACGTATTCTCTCTAAGAATGTAACAATAAAATAACCACATGTGACATGTACCTAATTAGAAAAATGATTATAGTGCTTTGATTTAAATAGGTTTAATGGATAAATAGATAATTATAGTCAAATTATTTTCTATGGAATAATTAATCCTAATAAGTTTCCAACCAAATTAATTTCTAAAATATGTTATATTTGAGATAATGATTGTTTCAACATTTAATTGAATATGTCTCATTTATTTTAAGTGGATTAGGCAGGTCTGGACTCGTCAAATATAATTTTATTTTTTAACTGCCAATGGCATCTTTATTTAAAGGACCGAAAATCTTTATAAATACGTCAAATAAAAGCACATAAATTGTTTATTGTGGTAAATAGTACATACTTTGAAAATCTGTGAATGAAAAATTATAAACCTCAACAAATCTTTCTCAGCACCTAACCGATGAAAACGGAACTCATGTTAAAATAGATACCTACATACATGTGAGAAATGCCTTCGAGATTCGAAAATACAAAACAATCGCATTATACACTGCGAGTTTATTCGTGGTTCTTGATTTTTATAATAAAATGGAACAACATTAAAAATATAAAAATTTGAAAATAATTTAAATAGTTACACAACTAATTTCAAAAGAAATCTCTAAGAATAAGTCATGCTTATTTTAAACTTAATTAATGTTCCACTTGGAAAAAGAATTAAAGCTTTTTTCTCAGGTTTACACACTGAAGTACCTACCATTGTAGAAGACGTCCGACGAAACACACCAATACTGATACGAATTGTGGCTGTTCTGTCTGTGATGATCCAAGTGTTGTGGTGTACATAAATATTTGATCGTTGAACGATAAATATCTAGCAGTATGCCCATATTCAGCAAAGTCCGTTTAGAAGTAAATGAGCGGTTTTATTTTAAGAGGACGATATGTCCGCGTAAATTGTCTCCATCTTACAAACGTACAACATTGCAAATTTTTGGTCAGCAGATCAGCAGAATCTATTTTAGATCATAAATATTGCAATGTATTAGTGTGAATTAATCTAAGTCAATATATTGTAAAGAAAACTATAAGTAGGAATAGCTATATATCATCAAATTTAGAGGTAAGATTATTATCAGGTATGCCGTATGCTTATATCGAAATTTAAATTTTGAACTAATTTATGTACATTTTAAAATTTATCATTAAAAACCTGATATGGCCTAGATGATGTTCTTATTTTGGTCTTTTAATTTGATAATCCGTCCAATTCACTATAATAACAATTAAACTAACACCACATTATAGGTAATAGTTTAAAAGCATATGTATAGCATTGACTTTCAGTTATTAGTAAATCATTAAATAATTAATGATCCATTTTTATTGGAAAGAAAAACTTTTTTCCTGGGTGTACACATACTAAATTTTTCTGAACGCAATTTTGCTAGGTATTTTGTAGTTTCGTAAGATATGAGACAAAACATGCGGGCGTATCATCCTCAGTCAGTCAGGCGTGTAGCTGACTAATAACAACGATATTATTAGTTGAATATAATTTAATAGGTATAGGTAATGACTTAGTTTTATTACAGGATAATATCGCCGATGGCAGACATTACATTCAAATAAGACCACAGGATCCATGTTCATTAGCGACAAATAACGATACAGAACAAATTGAACCAATGGACTTGTCTTGTGTGAAAGTTGGGAGTTCAAACGTGGTAAAAAAAACTCGTTATGATGAGGTACAGACCTATTTGATAATATAATATCAGTATTCGTAAATGCATTTATTATATTTATCACTCTAATTATAGCACGATAGCATAACAAACAGATTTTTGAAAATAATATGTAATACAATTACAATTTTTTTTTTGATTCACTCGTATAAAATCGTTATTGAAAAACTTATAATATTATTAAGTAAAAAAACAACATCATCGCTAACTGCTGACCATTTCCATAATAAAAATATGGTAAACGTTTAATCACGAATGTTTGTAATATTTCAGGTTAAACATCACAATTACTTGGAGCCCTGCTACTCCGACTTACCATTTCCGTTGCCGCCAAATATAAACGAAGCAACGTTAATGATACTAAAGAGTGTATACGGTATTTATATGTTTTTTAATTCAATATTATACGTAGATTTTAAACTCATCAATCCAACGTAGATAAGGCCAACAGTAACAAATATACTATCTATATGTTTACCTATTTTCTATTTTATGTATTTCTATAAATGTCTGTTTTTCTATTATATTTATATGATATATATTATATTCTCGCATTATATTATGCATTATTCTAAATTCACTGCTTCTGTAAAAGCTGATCGCTTTATCACACTAAACAGTAATCTGCTGCAGTATTCGGTCAATCTATAATGTTTTTGTAAACATTTTTATTTTTGGACATAATCACTAACCTGTAAAGTCACAACCATTACATTTTTGAAAACTTTTATTTTAAAACACTGCCTCGCTCTTTTAAACTTTAAATATGATTCCAAATTACCTGGTTAATAGTCTTGTATTTATAAACTATACCGGTTAGAGAGGTCCATAATTATTATAAGAATAATAATATAATGCATATCGAAGTCCTCGGTAAAAACAAAAAAAAAAAAATAAATAACGTAGTTATATTTTATGGTACCCATAGCCTAAATGTATACATTTTATTAACACTAGAATCGCGTTTCACAGATATCAAATACCATCGGAAGCCCAACTGCGACCAGATATTCCACGAGGACCCGGCCAACCCCAAACTGTACGTGTGCAAGGTGTGCGCCAAGCACGTGCGTAGCAAATGGCACCACTTCCAGACTCACTACTCGCGGGACCACAAGTGCTCGGACTGCGACGCCGTGTACAGCCGCATCGACACGCTGAGAACGCACGCCAAAAAACGTCACCAGACCATTATACCGCGGTACTATTATGGTATCCCGGCCAACGTGTGGCACCGCGTAGTCGTCCAGGTCACGGATCCGCTGGCCAAGCCGGCCAGACCAAGGCCTTGCGCACCGGCCGCGCGTATGTAAATATTATACTTTTATGTTAAATCGCTCGGGAACCGCGGCCACACTGACTCGACGAATTGTGACGCAATAAGGGTGCCGGAGCCAGACGACCACAAAGCCGTCCCCCGTGCACTCGCGCTTATACGTAGGTATCTTACATTTTCGCTATCGTTGATGTACCGAAAACAACATTTTATCGCTAACAATAATATTGATTTTTTTGATTTTTCAATTCGTCAGTCCGTTCCCGAATATTATTAACGACCGCTTTACATGTACATATTATATAAGATATTATTTGTATAAATAAACTCGTGTATTGGGTAATAGCATATATTATGCTCATCGCCGCGAACGCTTCCCGCTATCTTAAGATATACAGGGTGTAACTGAAAGGCCTGACAAAAAAAAAAAAATTAAAAATTACGCTAATTAAACGTATGACAAAAAACTGTTAATATTACGTATATGATGAGTAAATAATTCAAGAAATATACACGTCAGCAAATTTTCAAAAATCATATTTTTTTTAAAGTTATTACTATAGGGCTAGGAAAATGAAGCACTAAAAACCTACAGTAAAGGAATTAATAATTTTTATATGTTCTCACCAATTAATTCTTAGAACAACTAAGTACAATTTATAAATATTGAAAAAAATAAATTATAAACTGTTTTATTATATTTTAGGTACCTGTCATCACAAAATCTAAGAATCTATATTCAGAAATATTTTCCGATAAGGCGATAATATTTCACTATGAATTCACAAAATATATATAATTATACGATTAAAATAAATGAAAAAATAATAATTTAGATAAATATATACGTAAATGTTAAATATGCGTATAATTAACAAAAACCAATATTAAAAAGCTAATAAACTGACAAAAAAGTACCAATAAAGCATTTATTTACGAATATCACAAGAAAAAGCAAAATAAGCAAAAACAAAATTGCATATTTGAACTCTGTGATGAATGAATCGAATTTTGTATTTAATTAGCTATGTCCTGGAGTACTATGAAAGAAAATACAAATGCTACAAAATCCTAGCCCTAGTTATTACATTCCCAATTAATTTAACCTAAAAAATATTGAATTTAAAAAAAAATTCTAAAAAATAAACTACTAGAATTAGATAAATCTTTTTACCATTAAAATTGTTCATATAATCAGATTCACAAAAGGGCTATTTTGAATTTATCCAAAAAACATTTTTTTTTATCAATTTTCAAGTTATTTTATTTTAAGTATTAAAAAGTAAAAAATAATATTAAAAATGTAGCGCAAGTGTTTAATAATTATATATATAGAAAAAAAATTTTAAATATTGAGTACAACAAAAGTGATCCCATATGTCAGATCTTCGTGAAACACCCTGTATAATTAAATTTTATAATTAAATTATAATATTTGGATATGGTAGGTAACTATTATACTTCAGTATTATGTTAACTTGTCACGTAGTAACTAAATTATGATATTTATTCATATATGATTAAAATAATTAATTAATTGTTCATTATTATTTATAAGTCCATTATAATTTTATAATTTACAATTTATACTCTTGTAGTGTATCAAAAAAAAAATTATAAATTAGTTTTTTAGAAAACTTTACTTTAATAATTTTAAAGGGAAAACTAAATTAATCACACTTTTCATAGATACCTACATTATATTATTATCTAGACGTATTTTAAGATGTATATTATATAATAAGTAATAATAATCTTAAAAACTTTAATGCATGCATAATTTTATTATTAAAATATACTTAAGTTAAGTTAACTGAACTAGCTGAAAAAAGATTTTTATTTTTGAAACATTCTTGTCACGATGATTATGGTATTTAACTAAATAAAAATATATCTATAAGAGTACCCTTCAGGGGGACACTATAATTACTTAGTGTTACGGGCTTTGCGGACCCGGGTCCCCGAGCTACGGACTGTCTTAAGTAGACTATAGACAACAGATTAGTTGACCCAAACTGGTCCTCTGGCGGTCCAGAGATGGACTAACAATACATCCTTGTTAAAAGCAAATTGTTGTAAATATTCTAACAGAACCTCGAAACAATGGGAATTTAACTTGAACTAGAAACAGAAAACTTTTGGAGTCTCGTTTGGAACATGGAATATGGAAACCCTCTATAAAAATATCCCAGCCGTTTAAAAATGCATGAATGACAAATAGACAGAAATCCATATATATATATAGACTATATACATTACACACCTACATATTTTTGATTTTTAAAGTAAATTTTAAAAATATTAAAAATATACAAAATATATAATATATAAAATGTACTATAAATACATACGTTATTATAATATAATATAAAAAAACTAACCTCTGATCTGATCATCAAATAATTTTTTAACGCAATGTTTCATGACAATTATTTAATGATGGACATTTATACTTAAAAAGCACGTATTTGATAAAATCAACAGTTTTAAATTTCACAATATTAATTATTACTTAATCGAAATTATATCGTGACTTGATTTGTTTCAAAAGAAAAAATCGAGAACACTAGAGCGTTAGAAATATTCTAAATTAGAACATAAGTAATATAATATGCTGTAGTTACCTAAGCAAATTACTTATTTTAGTTGTATATAATACATTGTTTAAAGTTATAATTTAGTAAATAATGTAATTTAATATACATTAACATTTAAAAAATATTATTATGATTTTAAATGATTTAATGTGGATTTTCTAATATTAAAATATATTTTGATCATGATTTAAAATCGTTCAATTTATATTAATTAAGTATAAGTATATTATCAACGTTAAAACTCTGATGGTTATATAAAATTTGCTTATCGTCTATCAGTTATGTCGAAAGTATACGCGAAATAAGTTAATAATATTTATTATAAAAAATAAAAATATCTATAGTTAATAAGTACCTAGATTAAGAAATTTAGCTATACTTTTAAATTATATAAATTTAGAAATAAATAACATTAAGATACTTAATGTAAAAAATGAACACCAAATCATATAGAAGAGTTCAAATCCATATCTGGAGAGAATCTTCTATGAACCAGTAGAATAGATAATTATTATAATTTATTGCCAACTTTTTAATTTCAGTGCTTGAAATAGAGAGAGATGCGGGGGCGGAGTACCGCTTCTTTTTAAATTATTTTACAGTACTCCGTCTAATTATATCCTAGATTCTAAATAATCAAAAAGAAATTTTAATATTCATTTAAGAAAATGTTATTTATAGTTACGTATCCCTCTTCTATTCCCTCCCTCCAATTTAAGCAGGCTTACATTAAGATAAAGCCAAATACCTCGCTTATTTTAATAGTTGTGTTTTGCATTTATGATTAAGACGTATGTTACATGTATATATTATATACTTGGGACAAACAACTTTATTTATTTTTTTAAAACTGACGATTTTTATTGATTTTCGGTTAGAGTCATAAGCATCATAAACCATACCTATTCATATTATGATATTATTTTATTTTTGAATTCTATAATTATTATTAAATGTATTCGCTATAAATGTTTTTTAAAATGATTTCATAGACATTGCTAATGAATTGTGTTAGCTGCAGACGTAGGTATAAAAGGAAATAAAACAATATTTATTTTAATATTTAATATTTTTAATTGATTTGTATACAACATATACCTATTGAATTAATTATTGAATAAGAATTTACTAATAAAATTATTACAAGTAAATGTTGTAAATGAGATTCACTCATCTAAATGCTTTTCTGTAGATTGTAATATCAGATTTTTGAAGATTTAAACAAATATTATATTGTATTAATTAAATGAATATACTATATAGCTGGATAGATACGATACTGTTAACTCTTAACTACTGTTTAAACATTTTTAGTTTACAAAATATATTATCAAAAAATATAATTTAGTATTACCTACTTATGTTCTACCTATATTATATTGAATATTATAATCGTTACAGTCTATAGCCATACATTATATAAGTATACATAACTAAAACTATTTTATGTGATTTCTGTTAATTTAAAAAAATATAGATACATATAATACTACATGTAGTTAATATAATATACATAATAAAATATAATATAATATATATACCTAATATACATTTTGTTTTTATTTAAAATAGCGTTTTGTTGGTACCTATGCCTTATTGAGATAATTCAAATTAATATGTATTAATTACGAAGAGATTATGAATAAATAAAATTGATTGTAATTCAGAAATTACGAGATTTAAGAATTGCAATTATTATTAGAAATCTTACTGGTACATTAAATTAATAAGTAATAAATACTCAAATGTGTATAAAAACTAAAAAGACGTAAGTCGCTAATATTTTGTCTTCGCCTGAAAGTAAGTAAATATTTAAAACACTTGACATATATACAGACTATCGAAAACCGTATCCCAATAAATCTTTATCAAATATAAAGATGTATTTTAGAACTCACATACAGATAATTTTAAATACCTTAGTATAGACTTACAAATGCAATTGCCAATTATTAAGATAAATGTTGTAATAGATACCTATACGTAGGACCTACATGGTGTTTTGTTCTATAATCATAACAATAAACACAATAACATTAAATCAATTGATTCAGTAATCATATATTTAGGTTGTGATTCAATAAAACTGTTAAAAATTCAAGTAAGTAGCAAGAAAAAATTGAATATGGATCTCCATAAATAAAATTAAAGATCCAGCGTAACGGGTATCAGGCACCTTGAATGATCAATAATAAATTGATCATTTATATTATAATGTAATGAGTAAAATCAATATCTAAGTATAAATTTAAATGAATATCTTTACTAAAATACTTCTCTTTTTCAGGTATGAAGTATAATAACCGCAGCAGAAATGTCACTAACTATCTAGTACTAAAAATATTACATCAGATCAATAATACCATTTATAAATTATAAGTCATAAACATTCGAGTAAAGGTCTACATGTATATTGTATACGTAAGTAGATGTTGTCTGTGTGATTATATTATAACCATTAATTAAAATACAATTTAATAAGTATTTTTCTTTTTTACTTTATACAGAAGATACTTTCTTAATAGAATTATATAAGATACTGGAAACTATGCAGTTGTCCAAAAAGTAATCCGAAACAAGAGTTATAAAATAACTAGCCAATAAGTATGATCTAATCAAATTGATTTAGCTGGTAGCTTTAATTCAAATGGAAATTACAGTTAGTGAAAAATATTAAGCATTGGATTACTGAAAACCTTTGCTATAATGTTATGAATTTGGAATTTTTGAAATTCGATTCTTCGACAATTAAAAAAAGTAATAAATTATTATCCAATAATGAGTTAAGTGTAAATTTGGTTTGCTTTAAAAATCATATTTCAAATAGGTGCCTATATTATAAAAATTCTGACTATTAATTAATATGATTAACATGCAGGAACGGACTAACTAGTTGAAGGGGCCGCTGCGTGAACTACTGAACTCCACGGGTGTAGCCTGTTGTAAACTAACAATAATTAGGTACAGATGGTTTTTTTTAAATATCTAGTAATTTTTTCTCACAGCTAGAATTTCATCTTGCAAACCACAAACTATAGAGCAATAGGCCAATAGGCAATAACTAATATGAATGATTATTAATATTATTATAATGTCTATATGATATTATTGCATTATATTTAAATAATTTTTTTTTTTTGTATTAGTTCCAGTCGTTCCAGAGTATATAATATGCATATATTAATGTGATTTTGAATTCCATTCATCTTAAATTTTGCTATCAGGATTTCTCTTAGAATTTTTAGACTTAAATTATATAAATGAATAATTTCTTCTTTTTAGAAGTTATTAAAATAAGCCATAAGTCCATGGACTCTCCAAGTCTCAAGGAATCAATTGATATAACTTATATTCAAACGGTTCAGTAGCTTTTGAGTCTACTAAATTCGAATAAACCGATCCATAAATTCGATGAATATGCTGCTTTAACCTCGTGTTCTCGAGTAACCAATGATGGGAACCATGAATAAACAGAAAAACAAATTTCAATTTCCGACGTCAATATCTAAATCCTTTTGTAAGCATCTCATCCAGGCCATTTTACAAAAATTTAAAAAAAAATCTAACTAGACAAGTCAGTCTAAATATTGATGCGGGAACTAATGAACAGAATTCCGTTTGTATAATATATACATGATAGATATTGATTTATATATAACTATCAGAACATTCAGAACAAAATACGTAATAATTAAATAATGTATCATGTATCTATGTAATTAAAATACATTGAATAAATTGTATAATATGTATAACTTACCACAAAAAAATAACGCACAGAAGAAAATAATTTTACTTAAATAAAGTACATAATATAACGATATAACCTAATGACATTTATTGTTTCAGATCGAATAAAATTAACATATACATAAGCACGTTAGAGTATCAATATGAATTTCAATTTTTTAAAAGGTACCTAGTTATACTTATAAATTATGATATTTAAATTTTAAATATCGTGTTAATTGTTTATTTTGATTACTGTTAATATCATATTTTAAATGTATTATATAATTATGAACTATAGTGAACTATTCTGTTATTCAGTATGGTAATTGGTATCTTATTTTATTTATAAAATTAGTAATATCGTACGGCATACATATTACATACCTATTATACTATTATATTCATTTAATATTTATGTAATAATGAAATGTAAATATATTATGTTGAATTTCAGATCATCCAAACTGAAAACTTACAATAAGTGAATCATAATCAAAAAAATTTCACGAACTCGTGACTAATGGAGGTGCACACATAACACTGTTCACTAATGAAGTTTTGATTGGATGGAAAAACAAAATCAAACAAACCATAAATTTAGATGAAACAATTTTTTTAAGTACTATTATTAGTGGGTAGGTATTATTTATTGATAAGAATATCATAGTTAATTATGAATAATACAGTTTACATTTTCTTAGTAATACAATAAATGCATGGATGGTCCAGTGTTATACCACTGAAATAATTAGCAAGAGCATTGAAAACTTAAGAAAATTTATAAATATTTTAACTCCATAATATATCAATTTAGACAAATCAGTAATAAATAATAATATTCTATGCGATTATAATAGCACATCAAAACATACTTATAAATCATTTATATGTCAGAATATATACAGCAATAAACACAACGAAAACAACAACTGAAGTTTCTTTAAGAAACTAACCAAAAAAATTCTCAATCAGAGAACTTTAATCTTATATAGCTTTTCAGCAAACGAAATGTTATACAAGTAGAAATAACATTGTAAAAACAATCAATGTTGGAGTGAGATACCTGAATATTTAAATATGTAAGTATAAAATCACCTATTCACTAAGTATATCAATTAAATCATATTCTTTGTTTAAGATATATGTTAAGATATTATATAATACAATCTTGGCAACTGGTACTCTTTATCTGGTATTCATTGTTATCGTCGATTAAAATGTTCAATATAAACTTATGTAGGTACCAACTGGTTTTTTTAAAACATCAAACTTTTTCATAATTTCCGAGAAAATCTTTTAAATTTATTTCCTAGTCAAATAAAAACCAAAAATTATCAAGTTGACAAAATATATATTGCTTCCTTAGAATTATATCTGACACTTAAGTTAATTTAAAAGCTACTACGCTAAAACAACGGAAATTATTTATGAATTTACACACCTTCTATGCCTACAGGTCAAGGCAACATAACGCGTTTCCAGGTTATGGATAGGGGAATAGCCATTATATTGTCATGTAATGATATAAACGTGAATATAATATAATGAATGGTCGTAGATATTCATAGCTCTCCGAATAATCTTATATTATGGTCCTAAAATATGCCTTATATAGTATTTATACCTAACAATGTTTTCTCAGAACTAACATGACAATATGATTACTTGGTAAAAGTGATAAAGGGCTGATAATTTTGGGATTCAACACTGCTAACGGCTTTTTTCACTCAGCTTAAATGTACAGTTCCCGTCATTTGACAGATCTCGGTTTGTTTTGTATGAATTTTTGAAAAAATGTCGTTAACTTCACACCAGAGATCAAATGTTTCCAAAATTTCTAAAACTGTTTATTAAACTTCATTGGTCAGTTTCCGAAAATTCCCATCATTTAATCAATCTACAAACCGTAATATACAACTTTGTATATTTTTTGAAGTTTTTGAAAAATTTCGGACGTGGAATGATTGTTGGAGTGACGTTCGAGGCAATTTTTAATGAATTTGATCAATATCCAACAATCCGTAATAAACGGTTTTAGACGGGTCTTAAAGTGTTCGATTAAGTGTTATCTATTTGAAGTTAGCAGTAATTTTATAAAATTTCATATAACATAATGACTAAGACTAGGTACCTATCCAAAAAACGGTATAAACATAACTCATAACAAGCATAAGAATAAACTTTTAAATAATTAAATCTTGGTTGCATAAATGCAATATAATAACAAATATGTAAGGTACAAGATTTTTTTCGTCTTATTATTTAAAAATAAAAACCTAATTTAACCATTTTAGATAGTTGTTGTAAATAAAAATTAATTGATTAAGCGTTTAAAATAAATATTAAGATGCCAAGTTAATTTATATCGAGGTTTGATAAAACTGTTCAAAATCCTAGTTACAAAGAAGATACCAAACGTTCGAGTAAAATAAATAAATATTATTATAAGTAAATAGGTATTGACTGTGTAGTAATAAAATAAATATTGTATTTAATATAAGTTTTTTTTCGTTTATAATTTATATGTATAGAAAATTATTAATTCTATATAGAATATCAGGTAAAAGAAATTATATTATTCAACTATAAAATAGATAACTCAATCAAAACACCTTAATTTATTCTAGCGTCTCAGCAAACAAAAGTTTTTGGAAATAACTGCTTAAATGTAATCAATATTGGAGTGAGATG
Source organism: Diuraphis noxia (assembly GCF_037042655.1). Taxonomy (NCBI): domain Eukaryota; kingdom Metazoa; phylum Arthropoda; class Insecta; order Hemiptera; family Aphididae; genus Diuraphis; species Diuraphis noxia. The sequence continues at coordinate 70,277,103 of NW_028301713.1, forward strand.
ACTAAATATTTAAATATGTAAATGTTAATATATTACCTATATAAATTAATTTTTATATTCAATAGAGACTGACATAGGTACCTATTGTTTTATCTAGAACTCAAAACTTTATTTCAATGTTAAGAATTCAGCAATTCCTGAAATCATTTTAAACTTATTTCAGTGTCAAAAAAATACCAAAAATTATCAAGTTGACAAAATATATGTAAGAATGATAATGCTTTTGTTATATTATACTTGCAAATCATCCATTGGAAGTTATTTATGAGTACACCTTCTTCTCTGTCAGTCATCTCAGGTGATCAAGAAACTCACTCCACGCGTGGCAAATAGGGGACAAGTTATTTTATAATAATTTAATTATTAATCATGAATATCAAAAAACAGTCAAGAACAATTATAGCCATCTGAATAATATAATTATTTAAAATAAATCTTAAACAATGTATACTCTCCAATAGTTTCACAAAACAAACACGACAATAATAACATAAAGGAGGTAGTAAAAGGCTGAAAAGGGATTCAAAAATTAAAAACTCTAGGTTACTTTCACTAATAATATGATTTCGGTATATATTAGATAAAATAATATGACTGGTCATTAGAAATGTATTGTTTTAAATGATCATTCACGAACAGCATTCATCAAAAATTAGATACCTGCAGTTGATTGAAGATAATATAATATGATTGAAGCAGTTTTTAACATACAATTTTCTAAATAAATAAAAATTATCGTTTATACAGTCTTTAATATTATTATATTATAATACTATCTGGTGAGCATAATATAGTATCACATACTATTTTATAGTTAATGGTGGTTAATGGCGAACGCATTTTCACTGTTTTGGGTTTATTGGCACAGAATAAAGCATTGATTTATCAAAGTTTTTCCCAGAACACGAGACCAATGAAGTTTAAACTTTGATGGAGATCGTATAAACGCCATACCACCAACCAATCACAAATTTGTCTTTCATTTGCACAATAATTCAGGTGAGAGACATCACCAAGCTCCATCATGCTCCACTGTGAAGTGTGTCTTACCCTGGTGACTTCAAGACTATCAACAGATTACGTATAAAAGACTTTATACATCTGACAACTAAGCACCTATCTCGTCTTTCATCTGTTTCGTAGCTAGACCCACCCGGGCAGACTTGCGCGACTCATGTGAGAAAAATCTCCTAAACTCCGTTCATGATCTACTTTGTAATTTTTCCCATCCACTTGACCTTAAGATTATCAACGGAGCCCGTATAACAGGCTTTATAGGTCCAATAACTAAATACCTATCCCTTCTTTCATCTGTTTCGTAGCAAGACCCACCCGGGCAGACTTGCGCGACTCAGGTGAGAAAAATCTCCTAAACTCCGTTCATGATCCAGATTGTAATTTTTCTCATCCACTTGACCTTAATATTATCAACGGAGCCCGTACAACAGGCTTTATAGGTCCAATAACTAAATACCTATCTCTTCTTTCATCTGTTTCGTAGCAAGACCCACCCGGGCAGACTTGCGCGACTCAGGTGAGAAAAATCTCCTAAACTCCGTCAATGATCTACTTTAAATTGTGTCTTACCCAGGCAGACTCAGGAAGTCAGGGCCACCGATGGATAAAATAATACAAGAAGGAATCCTTAAAATCTTGTTTTTCATCTGTTTCGTAGCAAGATCCACCCGGCCAGACTTGCGCGACTCAGGTGAGAAACATCTCCTAAACTCCGTTGATGATCCACTTTGTAATTTTTCCCATCCACTTGACCTTAATATTATCAACGGAGCCCGTATAAAGGGCTTTATAGGTCAAATAACTAAATACCTATCTCTTCTTTCATCTGTTTCGTAGCAAGACCCACCCGGGCAGACTTGCGCGACTCAGGTGAGAAAAATCTCCTAAACTCCGTCAATAATCTACTATAAAGTGTGTCTTACCCAGGAAGACTCAGGAAGTCAGGACCACCGATGGATAAAATAATACAAGACGGAATCCTCATTATCTTGTTTTTCATCTGTTTCGTAGCAAGACCCACCCGGGCAGACTTGCGCGACTCAGTTGAGAAAATCTCCTAAACTCCGTCAATGATCTACTTTAAAGTGTGTCTTACCCAGGCTGACTCAAGAAGTCAGGACCACCGATGGATAAAATAATACAAGACGGAATCCTCATTATCTTGTTTTTCATCTGTTTCGTAGCAAGACCCACCCGGGCAGACTTGCACGACTCAGGTGAGAAAAATCTCCTAAACTCCGTCATTGATCTATTTTGAAGTGTGTCTTACCGAGGCAGACTCAGGACCACCGATGGATAAAAGACCAAAATACCGAATCCTCAATATCTTGTTTTTCATCGGTTTGGTAGCAAGCTCCACCCGGGCAAACTTGCGCGACTCAGGTGAGAAACATCTCCTAAACTCCGTTCATGATCCACTTTGTAATTTTTCCCATCCACTTGACCGTAATATTATCAACAGAGCCCGTATAACAGGCTTTAAAGGTCCAATAACTAAATACCTATCTCTTCTTTCATCTGTTTCGTAGCAAGACCCACCCGGGCAGACTTGCGCGACTCAGGTGAGAAACATCTCCTAAACTCCGTTCATGAACCACTTTGTAATTTTTCCCATCCACTTGACCTTAATATTATCAACGGAGCCCGTTTAAAGGGCTTTATAGGTCCAATAACTAAATACCTATCTCTTCTTTCATCTGTTTCGTAGCAAGACCCACCCGGGCAGACTTGCGCGACTCAGGTGAGAAAAATCTCCTAAACTCCGTCAATGATCTACTTTAAATTGTGTCTTACCCAGGCAGACTCAGGAAGTCAGGGCCACCGATGGATAAAATAATACAAGACGGAATCCTTAATATCTTGTTTTTCATCTGTTTCGTAGCAAGACCCACCCGGGCAGACTTGCGCGACTCAGGTGAGAAACATCTCCTAAACTCCGTTGATGATCCACTTTGTAATTTTTCCCATCCACTTGACCTTAATATTATCATCGGAGCCCGTATAAAGGGCTTTATAGGTCCAATAACTAAATACCTATCTCTTCTTTCATCTGTTTCGTAGCAAGACCCACCCGGGCAGACTTGCGCGACTCAGGTGAGAAAAATCTCCTAAACTCCGTCAATGATCTACTTTAAAGTGTGTCTTATTCAGGCAGACTCAGGAAGTCAGGACCACCGATGGATAAAATAATACAAGACGGAATCCTCATTATCTTGTTTTTCATCTGTTTCGTAGCAAGACCCACCCGGGCAGACTTGCGCGACTCAGGTGAGAAAAATCTCCTAAACTCCGTTCATGATCCACTTTGTAATTTTTCCCATCCACTTGACCTTAATATCATCAACAGAGCCCCTATAACAGGCTTTAAAGGTCCAATAACTAAATACCTATCTCTTCTTTCATCTGTTTCGTAGCAAGACCCACCCGGGCAGACTTGCGCGACTCAGGTGAGAAACATCTCCTAAACTCCGTTGATGATCCACTTTGTAATTTTTCCCATCCACTTGACCTTAATATTATCATCGGAGCCCGTATAAAGGGCTTTATAGGTCCAATAACTAAATACCTATCTCTTCTTTCATCTGTTTCGTAGCAAGACCCACCCGGGCAGACTTGCGCGACTCAGGTGAGAAAAATCTCCTAAACTCCGTCAATGATCTACTTTAAAGTGTGTCTTATTCAGGCAGACTCAGGAAGTCAGGACCACCGATGGATAAAATAATACAAGACGGAATCCTCATTATCTTGTTTTTCATCTGTTTCGTAGCAAGACCCACCCGGGCAGACTTGCGCGACTCAGATGAGATAAATCTCTTAAACTCCGTCAATTATCTACTTTGAAGTGTGTCTTACTGAAACAGACTCAGTACCACCGATGGATAAAAGACTACAAGACCGAATCCTCAGTATCTTGTTTTTCATCCGTTCCGTAGCAAGAACCACGTGGGCAGACTTGTGTGATTCAGGTGAGAAACACTCTATACTATACACTCCGTTCAAGTACCACTTTGTAGTGTGTATTACCCAGGCAGACTTTGGACCATTGATGGATAAAAGGCTCCAAGACCGAATTCTCAGTATCTCATATTTGTACTGTGACTTAGCAAGAGTCATCCGAGCAGACTTGCGCTATTCAGTTGACTTAGTAGTGAGATTCACCAAGCAGACTCATGAGACTCATTGACAGTGAGTCGTTCGTCGCTGTCATTCCGTCAAGTATAAAATGTTTTACTCCTTCATATATTCTTAATAAATTTTGTAAAATGTTTATTTTTGTTCTTAATATATTATTATAGTTCTAAAGTACAGCTATTATTACATTAATTATACTTGACAATGTTTTAGCAAAACGAACATGACAATGAAGGGTTGAAAGTTAAGTTCAGCAATTAGAAACTCTATGTTATCACAGACAGTAAAACAATGTTTATATATATTAGAAAATATTGCGTTACTGATAAGTGTAAACATATTGTTTAAAATTCTCATTCAAGATCAAAGACAAAAAGATACCTACAGATGCTGGAAGATAATATAATATGATTAAGGATTATTTATTACTTTTTTATTAAATAATAATATTTTATACATTACCTACATATTAATATCAAAAAGTAGTTAATGACCTCTTTTATATTTGTATATTCATCCATTTCTTCAATTAGATTCAAACGGCGAGTTGTAAAAAAATCTTGTTTCATAAATGACACATAAATAATAAATAATATATAAGAAATCCCAGCTAAAATATTTTATTTTATTTAAATGTAAAATTATTGCTATTATTATTATTATTTTATTTTATTCTCATATTGTTCCATATGTTATCGTATTTATAATTTTAGTTTGTATAATAATTTATTGTATCAATGCCCAATGATTGTATTTGTATGCATTTTAGTTATTAGACTTAGATAGTAGGCTTAGATAGCTATTCTAGCTAGGAATGCTTTAATTAATAATAATAATAAAAATGTTATTAGATATAGCTGTTAGGAGAATCCACATAATTTAAATCATTACCATAGCTGCAAAATAGGAAAATGCTTTGGTAAGCTGAAAGTAGGTACTATAGTAGTAAATGATTTATGTAAGAACAATCGACTTAATTTTACATTTTCTACCAATGGACCTCCATTTATTTTATACTAATTTTTGAATGAAAGCTGTTAACTTTACACCAGAAGTCAGATGTTTTTGAAGTTTTCGCCACTTTAACAATAGACAATAAATTCTTGAATTCTCGAAAACATGAAATTATAACATTAATTTAGTTCTTTACAAATGAGATGCATGTACGTGGAATACATGGATTTTATATAATTATCTATATTTAAAATTTATAGTATTTCAAATATTTAGACTTCAATAAGTAAATCTGCGGTCCGTAAACATCACCTTGGTAAATATTTAGAGCATCGCTTGTATGTCTCCTTTTATGTTTATCGTTACCTTTTTAATAGCCCAAGTGCATCCACAATAATATCGCTAATCATTTTAGGACATTCCAAGTAGGTACGTCTGTTATTCTATCGCTGATAATGTACTATAATGGTACTTATAATATTTATTAAATTTAGATCGACCAATGAAAAAAAAAAATGTAAATCATGGAAGATTGTATAAAAGTACAAATTTTAAATATTTTAAAATATTTGTTCTTACAATTCTCACCCAAAATTTTAAAAATATATACATGTTACCAAAAATAATCTGCGTTTGTACATAATATTCTGGTCGCAAATTTTCTCGGCAGTATGACCGGTTTTATATTGTGATTACATTGTTTTTAATGTAAAATAATAAAAATTATATATATTTTTGTTGTTTTCGATACTATTAGTTAAGAATTTAGGATATTAACCAACTAAGAATTATTTATAAGTAATTATTCTATTCAATTATGTACAATTTAATATAGATTTTATGAAGGAAGTTTTATTATAAAAGTATTATATTTTAACAATTATATGTTACATTGTTATAATACGAGTTTAGACTGCTTAGTGCTTAGCTAAGTTTTTTTGTTTTTTATTTTTTTCTCACATACAAAATACATTCTGAAATGTAAATAAAATGTTATTAATTTATTATATTTTTGGTTAATGCATTTACATGTTCATCACACCCGAGTAATTTTATATTAAATTTGTCTGTCCTAACCCTAAGGACAGTGTCCTTAGCTCATCTAATATTAAAAATAATATTTTTTTTGTATTTTAGTTTTTGCAATAATTGAGCAAATGGCATCTTCGAGCTAAAACTAATAATAATAATTATTAATTAATATACAAATGATACATAATACATAACCTATGTAAATTGTTTGCTTATTTATATTTATTATATATTTAAGTATTATTATATATTATTATATTACCTACTTGATAAATAATTTCATAAAGTTCTTTAGATGGTACAAGTAAATAACCAATTAGGTATCTAAATGAGAATTAAAAAGAGAATATTATCAATTTATAAGTATTATTAATTATTATTATGTATATTACCATATAATTATTTTAATTGATAATATATTCAATTCTCTATTGTAGATCTATCTTCTCTACATCATACTTAATATTTAATTTTTTTTTCTTATATATTATAATACGGGTACCTACATAAATATAATTAAGATTTTTTTGTTTGGATATTTGGGACTTGGGTGTACCTACTTTACCCAACTGGCCCAAGTAACTTGGGACTTGGGTTAGTAGGTAGTAGCAGTACCTATTTGAGCTTTTTATTAGCGGTTTGAACTAGTACCACTAGTACCAGTACCTTTTACCTATTGTACTGAATTGTACCTATTTACTAATTCCATTTTTGTACATATATGTATCAATTAATAAATGAATATATAATTATCATACATTTTATTTAAATCAATATATTTGTACGATATGGCTGAATAGTGAATACCATATATTTAATTATTAAAAATTTTACATAATAATTGGTACACGATTCCAAAACAATTGTGTATTTTAATAATCTATACAATATAACATAAAATGTATTATATTGACATGCACATTGTTGACATTTGAATAACAAATAAAATTTAAATATAAATAATTTACATCACGACTCGTATAAAAGTCGGCCTTCGTGCGAATGGTAGCGTACTCTGGTGATCAATTCTGAACTACCAAACTGTCACGATTTTTTGCGTCAATATTGTAACATTGAAAGATACAAGAGTGGTGTCGCCTTATCTTCTCTACATCGTGGATAATACACAATGCATTATCTATGGAATAACCTTATGTTTCCGTTAAATAATGGCAATATTATTATCAATATTATCATTTATCACGAAAGCTTATTAAAAAAAAATCAACGATCTCAACCGTCTAAAAAACACTATTGTAGTGTCGCTTGCGGTTCGCCGAGAGGCCCGGGAATGGGTAGATTATTATGCGTTCTAAGAATGTTTTTATTGCTGTTCACGTCTTCGTTTCCTGATAATGACGATTGTTACGAGTCCACCGAACGTGCGCGTCAATTATTATTATTAATATTATTATAACAACCAATAATTACATCGACGTCCTATGTTATTATGTTAACGCGTAGACCGCCTCACAAGTCACAGTCGTCAGTCGTGCCATGGAGCATTAATGTCCCGTTTATCTAATACCAATAACATATTATTATTATTATTAAAATATAATTTATATCTGTGATAAAAATCGAGCCGCAGCTGATTTCTCAACAAATTTTGAATGTACCAAATAGTTGATAATAACAATATTAATTCTTGTTATTTGAGTAGTTCTGTTGTGGGTCCAACGCCTCTTAACTGCCTACCGTACGGTGACGTTGCGGAACGATGGATAAGACGCAAAACAGTAAGTCGAACTTCCGCCATTGAACAGTCTGTTAAATCGAAAACCCCGCTTCGAATGACCCAACAGCCCGACAGGTGTCGATTGGACGACAAGATCACTAGTAAGGATGTCTACTTCATTGAATACTTAATTTTATCACAGTTACAAGCGTATTTATCTTTAAATTTATTGATGCTCAATGATCAATGTCTTTAGCATGGACGACGAAACAGATCTCGGCGAGTCGTTGGCTTCAAGCCAAGATTGTTCACCTAACAGCTCATCCCGTTTGTCCAAATCTGATATGTCTGGGAATCAGATGCTTGATAACTGGTGTAAGTTAAATTTGTTGATTTCCCAACAAAACCTAATTATTGTCTAGGTTAAATTAGTAACGGTAACAGTAAATAATATAATATTATGCTAAATTAAATTTGCTTACACTAAAGAAGTTGGTGCTTATAACATTTTGTAAAATCCAACATTTATTGAAAAATATATATTTTCAGTAGGTCTAAGTGTACATTGCACAACTTCTATTGAAGATTTTTGTGATGGAGATTTGGAGCAACCAGACACAGATCCATCACCATCGACTTCTGGACTATCATATGATTTAACAGCATTTTCAAAAACAACATCAGCCATGACTATGTTTTATCCACACTTGAATGGTTATGACATTCACCCATTGCTTTTGAACCAAAGACAACGAAATCAAATGGAATCATCATTTATAGATCCATTAAATTTACCACCACATCCTCTTATGTCAGATGTTCCACGTCAAATGATTAATAAAAATAAGGCTAGTATTTGTAGGAGTTATCTTTAAATCTTAATGAATATGAAATATGAATAAATAAAACATTAAATTAATATAAGTTACCGATGTAGTTTTTAAATAAGTGAATCAATTTAATATTTATTTTATTGTTATAAAATATATTTTGATGGTTTGTTTATAGTATTTACACATTTTCTGCCTGAACTTTGCTAACAACTTTCACATCATCTATGCCAAAATTATTCCAATTAGGCGATGGTTGGCGCAAGATCAATTTCATTTTGTACAAATCTGACCAATCTATTTCACTTTCAGATGATTTAATGCATATATAATCTTGGGATTGAAATTCTGTATGAGCATTATCCATTAATTTCTAAAATTTGTGATAATTACAAACAAATTTCTCATTTTTACTGAAGTTATATGATTGCTAAATATGTGCGCAACCTTTTGTCTTATAGCTATGTACCATTTTTTTAACCTTTTCGAATCAGCATTTGATATTTTCATAACTAGAATTGAAATTATGTATGAATAGTAATTTTTAAAGTATATTTCACCAACATCTTGTGGGGTAGAACCAAAGTCTAATATCATCGCAGTACATTTAGAATTATAATCTGGATTTTTCTGGTCATTAATGTTTAAATAAATTGGTATTACTGTAGCTCCAAATTCTATAGAAGTATGATTATTCTCCGCTGATGAACTCACTATACTCAAATTAGAATTTAGTTCATAATTATTATTGTCCATGTTTTTAAATGTTTAATTCTATAAGCACTAGACTGTTGTTTACATAATATTATGCATAGCAATAAGTAATTGATAATAATATTTTATTATAAATAATTTGTACCAGTATAAAATAGATAAATGATCATTTTTATATTTATTAGGTACGTGCAAAAGTATCCCACAGGCGATCAGATTTTACTAACACCCAGTCATCAAATTTTGAGCAACCTTTAACCGTTGATACAGAAAAATATCATCGCAAATCTTTTTATTGTGCCGCATGTTGTAAAACGTTTAAATTCCAAACATCGTTGTTGCGACACAATAACAAGGTGCACATTAGTAAGTACCAGTGTCAATCATGTCATCGTGTATTTTCAAGACAGGCATATCTTGACGTGCACACATCTAAACAGGGAAGTTCATGTTTCCTGGATAATGGATATGCCATTGAAAAATCAAAAAAAAAATAGTTTTATTTGAAAAAAAAGTTATTAAGTTTAACCAAAAATAATATAATAAATATATTTTACATAATAAACAATAGGTAATTGTAGGGTAAAATAAGTTTAAATCTTCACTTATGAAGTGTGTCTCTAAAATAAGTGAAAACATTTTTATGAGTACTGTTTATTGTTTGTTATATTTGTTGTTTATAGTTTATATTTATTTAAAAATTACATAAGAATCATGAAACATTTATTCTAGTCAGAGAACAGCCCGCTCTAGTCTACTCAGTAGTTCATCCATATTAGCATTAAAACATTTATTTACATTTGTCATTACTCTGGTAATAATGGTACATCAAGAAAAATAATTTTTAGTCCAATATTTATAACATAAAACTAAATACTTGGTTCAGTCATTTAACATATTTATATATTATATAAAAATATTAAAAATGTTTAATTTATTATATTGTGCTCTATACGGAATGCTTCAAACATGTTTTATCACAATATTTATAAAATTCTGATTATACTAAAGGGAAGTTTAGACTGACTATTTATGAATTTATAAAACAAAAATTATCTATATGTGTAGTGTGGTAACATATTTATTTATTATTTTACACTACATACCTACTTCTCTCTTTTACTTTTATATTTATAAAAATGGTAATAAACCAAAATTGATAAATCATTCATTCCTCGATACCAAAAAACATTCATTGATGAGCTTAATATAATTTCCTAAGAAATTTAAAATTTTTACCCTGTTAAAATAAAAAACTTATTTTTCTACTTTTTAATTATTTTAATTATTGCATATTGTTAATTAGTAATTAAGTTTTAAATACTAATCATAACCTGTGATTTTAAAACAAATGTTTGTTGTTTCCAACTATTGAAAAATTGTAATTTGTATAACTTATTTATAGATGTTATTGAATACAAAGAAAAGACATAATCAATTATATTTTTATATTCAATATACTATATAATAATAATTTACAACCAAAAATCAATTTTTGTGTATCCTAACATATAAACCATTATATTATGTTTTTAAAACTGTTTAATAGTTAATTGAATGTTTGATTATTTATATTGTTTATTTTGTTATTGACTCGGGAAAATTATGAGATTGATAATAGTTTATAAGTTATTTTAAACATAATATTAAAATACATGGTATTGTATAACTATTATTGTTTTATTATTACTATTATGTTATTAAATATTTAAACTCACGTTATATTGTATTTTTTTATTATTACCATACTCATGTTTCGTTATAACATGCTTTAATTTAATAGATATATGTTATAATTCTTCTGTTAGAATATTATACTTTGAATTATGTTCACTTTATAATTCAATTATATTGTGCTGTACTAGTGTTATTATTTACAATGATTCCAATTAAGTTTAACAAAATTATTTAACTTTTATTTAAAAATATTTTCTTTACCTAACATATATATTTTTAAGATGCCTTTTGATTTAATGTAGATTCAATATTATGCAAGTATTCTTCAATTTTCAATTTTTTGATCATATTAGTGTTAAAAAAATCTAAATAAACATTTTTTATTATGTAGAAAACTGATAACATGCTGAAAACTTAGAAACTAAAATCTAATGGCATTGAATAATTCTGTGGCCAAGGTTATAAAACTTACTAAGTCTTTAACTACCGTTATTATTTTTGATAGAAATTCATAACTTAAAATTCATATTTAAGATAATATTATATTAATAAAACAATTTTAATGATAATAATTTACAAAGTAACTTTTTTCTACATTATAGAGTCTACAGTCTACACCATAATTTCTAATTATTCTAAAACTGAAAATTATGCATAACAAATATTTAAGTGGAATTTGATAAAAAAATAAAAATAAAAATAAGGTAATTAATATAACATTTGAATCTAAACGTTGACCTAAAAAAAATTTCAAAAACCGACATCAATATTATAAAGATTTAATCACGATATAATAAATTAAATAGTATAGTCATATATACATTCACATGACTTCAGAAATATTAGATTCTATACAATAATTAAAGAATGATTTTATCATATTTATATGAAAATGAAATTATTTAACAAAAATATAATTTTTAAATTAAAGATGATAGGTACAGGCTAGGTTAATATGGAATAGCTAATATAAAAAATAAAATGTTTATTATTAAATGTTTAATAATACTAATAAACAATATTTAACTAATTTCAACCGTATTTTTGGTTCAACAAATTATATCTTATCAGTTATAATAATTATTACTATTTTTGGCCTGACGTAGTGAGGTGATTGGCTGCAGCCACTAACGTGTATGATGGCATTGCTGGCTGTTTTTGGTGATAAACCTATTTCCTTTATAAAAGCATGTGTTCCAATCGTACCACCCATACAACAAATGGCCCATCTACTAACGGTCACAAAAAAAAATTTATATATTACTACTTTAAATAAAAAAAATAGGCGTACAGTATTTTACTTTATGTGATATTAATATATTATATAGTATTTTATGTTTATATAACAAGCAATTTTGTTAATGAAACTTACCATTTCATAAGTAGGTATCAAAGTGATGTAAAAATAATATTTTGTTTCAATAAGCTGGTTGTTTTTTCATTCTTTTAAGTACACCAAAATAACCAAATATATTTGCTAATAAACAAAATGTAAGCAATATCATTATATCAAAGTATAAATCACTGCTTACAAAACCGTATTTATTCAAAACGGCTTTGCCGTTGTCCAAACAATTAGCAACATCAATGCATGCTATAAAAGTTAAAATTAAATTAAATATTATGATCTTCTGTATTTAGTTTTCAATAGTGGCATATTTACATGAGAAGTGGTTGGTTCCCACAGTACCCTCCTCCCCACCTGAATATTCTAATGCTTTATTAATGTGCATCTAAATCTTAATAATTTTATTTAAAATAAAAATTGTTATCATGATTAATGTTGAAAAAAATACCATACCTATAAATACACCACTATATCCTCAATCAATGATTAAATATACTTACGTAATGTTTTAATTCTCTCCCAAAACAGAGAAGACACTGTTTCACAACCAAGGAAAAATAATGATAGATATCTTAGGGAGTATATCACTTTCGGTAATGACCTGATAACATACAATAATATTTAGTAACAATTACGATAAACCATACCAGAGGCAGCTCCAGAAAAGCCTAGGGACCACACCTCTAAGCTTTTATTTCTAAAAAAATATACATTGTTAAAAATAAAATCATGAAAAATATTAGGTTTACAATAAAAAGTTTTTTTTTAATTATGACTTAGCTTTCCTTTTCTTAGACAAGTTTTTGGAGCACCCCCTGAACTATACCTTAATTCCTACAACTTACCTGAATGATAGATAAGCACCACTAAGAGGCAATGCTAAGTACTCGTAAACTGTTGAAAATACAACTGCTTCTTCTACGCGACTAAAGTATGCTGACAACAGACTTCCTGAAATAATAATATTATTATTATATTTTTGTACAGCTAATAATATGATTTTTCATAATTTATAATTCATTAATTAATAATTTACTTAATATTAAATAGTTATGGAATAATTAATTGAATACAATTACCATATGAAACAGATGCAAATGTTACTATAATAAATACTAATAATTGCATATAGACCCAATTGACACCAACAATCCAAAAAACTACAATGCAAAAGAGTATTGTCTTTATAAATACCCAGACATACTACAAAATAAATAGGTACAATTATATCAGTTTTAAAAGTTCAATAAACATTATTCATAGTGCATACTAATATAATTAATTCAGACACGTAGTATGCACTCAAAGAGTATACATTATTGCTGACTTCTCGATGTACAACTGAAAACTTGATTTGATGTATAGCAATGGCCGAATAACTGAATTGAAACACAATGTTAATGACTAAGCATAACCAAAATCCTTGCCAATTTTGAACTGCTTTTGTATCGAATTGTAAATTTGCATATGGACTAGAAGTAATAACAGCTAAAAACTATAATATAAAATATAAATTGTTATATTCATATAAATTTAGCAGTATATACTATTAATATTAATATTTAAATTTTACCATTGACGTTCCAAATTCCAATAACTTTTCCTTGTAATTTCTTATGAAACATGTGATAGATCTATACAGCAGAAGCAACACTTGAATTATCCAGCCAAGCTTTTCTCTATGATCCAAAATAAAAACCTCAACAAATTAAAAAAAAAAACTTCAAAACAAAGACTTACGCTTGTAAATGATGTCCATATTCTGACTGAACCTAAAGTTACAATTTGTATTATGAATTTAGTTTATTAATCTTGCTTAGAAGTTGATGAGACAAAAAAAGTAAATATTAAATAATAAACTAAAAAAAATATTTCACATATAAAAGTTCTTATTGAGGTCTGCTCCATCATGAGTAAAATAGTAAGACTAAACATGTTTTAATTATAGTTTTGCGAGATATTGAATTTAATTGGCGATTTGTAATTTCATGAATTTTCCTCAATTAATCGAAAGTAGAATAAAATAACTCAAAAAATAATTAAAATATAAAAAATACTCTAAAGATTACAAAAAAAAAAATAAGTAAAATTAGTTATTTAAATTTATAAGTAATTGAAAAAGATTTTTTAGGAAAGCACGATCTAATAGGTATTCTAAACAAAATGAAAAAGTCATCAACTTCTTATCTGTTTTTTACAAATAATTAATCCAACATACATCCTTGTTGAATGAATTAAACTTAATGTCCATTTGCGCCACGTTTGAAGATAGTTCACACATGTTGTTGACATTGGTTTTATCCAACACACTATCTGAATTCAAAACTGATACAATAAAATCAGCTTTGTTATAGGTGGCAGGACATATGTAACCATACCTAATAATAATTTAAACTAAATAATTAATGTAAAATTGCTTGTATAATAAATGATTGTACTTTTGAAAAAAACTATTGACCAAAGACACTGAGCCTTGATAAGCTAATCGTCCATTAGTTAAAAGTATAACTTCTTGAAACTGATCAAATAAACCAGATGCAGGTTGGTGTATAGTGCAAATGACAATTTTTCCACTTTGTGCTACTCTTCTTAATGTGTTCACTATGTGTGCAGCAGAGTAACTATCTAATCCTGTAGTTATTTCATCACAAAATAGAATTGGTGGATCATTTATGAGTTGAACAGCTAGAGCTACTTTTTTTCGTTCCCCACCAGATAGAAAACACAAGCGTGAGTTCAAGATTTTATTCAAACCTAAATGAGCTGCAAGATAATCTATACGGTCTTTGATTACTTTGTCGGATGTAGTCCGGTCCATTTTTAATCTAGCCTGTAAAAATATATTATTTCCAATAGTGTATTCTATTGCATTATTTATTATTATAATAGGTTTGATAAATACATAGAAAATACCCACCATCAACTTAAGTTGTTCCCAAACAGTTAATTGGACAAAACTTATATCTTCCTGAGCAACAAACCCAGATATTTTTATCATGACATCTTCAGATACTGGACGCCCATTCAGTAAAAGTTCCCCATTAAAATTTCCTTTAATAATAATATATGTAATAGAAGTTATTTATATAAACATTCAAGCTATTAGTGGATTACATATTTTGTATGAGTTATATTACCATTAGAATAATTGATGTTTAATACCTATTTTAATTAAATATATTGTTTGATTAAAACCATCAAGTGTTTTATAGTAGAAAATAGTTTTTATTCAAACAAATTTTTTAAATTCTGAACGAAGTGATGAATGTATTGATTTTACAATGATGTGTTTTTTTTTTTTGTGTCTGTGTACAGCATAACTAGTCGAAATAATGCTTCGATTTCAAACTTTGGGGGTGGTTTCCGATGTAAAAGTGAAGATCCTTGGTGCATTATAGAGGTCAAAAGTAAACATTTTCCAACAGTTTCCAAAAAAATCGAGAAAAACAAAAACAAAATTACAGAAAAACGTGAATTTTTACGCAAAACCAGTTTTCGACCAAATCGATATTTTTATATGGTTGTAATTCAAAAACTAATCACTGTAAATACTTGAAATTTTCACCAAATGTTAATGTTAGTGATATCTACATACAGTTTAATTTTCAAAAATTTTCGACTTTTTTTGAGTTATTTATAAACCACTGAAATTTTCGATTTTTTTGAGAATTTTTTTTTGAAGTGTCGGTAAAAAAATGTTGGACGACCGAAAAAACTTGAAAATTTAATACAAAGTTCCTTATGAGTTGTTCTTATTGTAGCTAAAAAAAATTAAAAATCGTAAGTGACAATTTTTTTTAATAAGCGTTTACAGTTCAAAATTTTACGAAATCTGTCGAAAACGCGAAAATTTGCAAGTAATTTTGAAGTTGAAAAATCATAAAAATGTTTGCGTTAATAACTAAGGATTAAAAATACAACACTAAGTTTTCCATAAGTTTTCCTTCAAGTAGTCTTTTAAGTGTCGATAAAAATTTTTTGGCCCTATCAAAATACTTGAAAATTTAATACAAAGTTCCTCATAAGTTATTCTTATAGTGATTAAAAAATTATAAGAATACATAGGCACGATTTTTTTTTATTAGCATTTGAAGTTCAAATATTGACTTAATACGTAAGAATTACGGCAATTTTCAAATTATCTTAGATCGAAATTCATAAAAGTTTTTATTTTTAATTCTAAGATTTGAGAATTTAATACAAGGCTCATAATATATTTTTACAATAGCAGTTGAAAAATAAAATAAATTTATGGCCACAATTTTTTTTTTACATATATTCAAATTTTAATTTTGACAACATACGTAAAAATCACAAAAATTCGTAAATTATTTTATCCTAGAAATTCATAAAAAAATTTCCTTTTTTACCTAAGATTTGAAAATTTAATACAAGGCTCCTAAAATAGTTTTACAATAGCATTTGAAAAATAAAAGAAATATATAGTCACATATTTTTTTTATAAGCATTTACAGTTCAAATTTTGACTAAATACATAAAAATTACGGCAATGTTCAAATTATCATAGATCAAAATTCATAAAAGTTTTTCTTTTTAATTCTAAGATTTGAGAATTTAATACAAGGCTCATAATATAGTTTTGCAATAGCAGTTGAAAAATAAAAGAAATATATAGCCACATTTTTTTTTTACATGCATTCAAATTTTAATTTTGACAACATACGTAAAAATCACGAAAATTCGTAAATTATTTTATTCTAGAAATTCATAAAAAATTTTCCTTTTATACCTAAGATTTGAAAATTTAATACAAGGCTCCTAAAATATTTTTACAATAGCAGTTGAAAAATACAAGAAATGTATAGTCACATTTTTTTTTTTACAAGCATTTAAATTTTAATTTTGACAACATACGTAAAAATCACGAAAATTCGCAAATTATTATAAGCTAGAAATTCATAAAATATTTTCTTTTTAAATCTAAGATTTGAAAATTTAATACAAGATTCCTAACAAATTTGTCAATCTTTATCACAAAAAAAATGTCCACCGGAAATTCAAATTAAATTTTTATTAGCATTTGAATTTCAATATTGACAAAAATTTGTCAAAACCATGAATAATTGCAAATTATTTTGTAGTTCAAAATTCATAATATTGTTTGTATTTATATCTAAGGTTATAAAATTTAACACCAAGTTTTCCACAAGTTTTGCTTCAAATAGCTATAGAGAAAATTTGAAGCGTCATTATAGGAAAAATGTTTTGAGCGTTCAAGTTTTAAATGATAACGATTTATCCTCAAACCAGGTATTCGTATATATAAGGTATTATGAATTATGATAACTACACAGTCCCTAAAATTGTGTGTAGTACGACACACTTTGTGTAGTACGACACACTTTGTGTAGTACGAAAAATTCAGTGTGTAGTACAAAATTTAAAAGTGTGTTGTAACAACTCTTATAATAATATTCTATACAATTTTTATATAACAATATTAATTCAGGATATCAGAAAGTTCTTCGACCACAAAGAATAAAAAAAAAACTATAATTTACATACTTAATATAGGTAATTTAAATTTATTTTTATTTATTTACTGATATTATGTATTATTATTTTCATGCATTTTGAACACTTATAATGGTTTATATACAAAAAAATTTTTTTTTCGACAAAAATTCTATTTCACAATTTTTTTTTAAAAAGAACCTTTAAATTTGTTTATTTGAGGTACTACTTTATTTAAATAAAATTATTTATTGTAAATACATATTATCATTAATTGATAGATACTATTGTATGTATAATTTAGATTTGACTGATTTGGGACTAGGACTTAGGAGTGTAGTACGAAAATTTGAATATTTTAGGGACTGTAACTACATGATAACTACACTAATTGATTAACCATGCCTTATGCAAAATGCATCTTTATTGAAAAATAAAATATTTGTTTCAAAATAGAATATATGACAGTATTTAAATATAATATATCCTAGACTGACAAATCATCTCCGTTCAGAATCGTTTTTTGTATAAAATGATACCTATCATTGCATTCAAATTTAATCCCATCCATTACAGTAACCTACTGTACAGCAGAGCGACATCCACGACTTACCCGCTTTTTTAATAGTTAATACTCAAGTATTTTCATTCAGTTTATTAAAATATGTATTTAGGGCTTGGAATTATAATATTTTAATATTATAATAGATTAATGTATTTAAAAAAACAAAAATGTATAGATAGATATACCTATATATAATGGAATGGACAGACAAGTGAGTACTACTTTGCTGTACAACAGGTTTTCAAAGCGTCACTGTAATTAATGTTTTTATTTTAAATTTAATAATATACCTATCACTGTCTAAGATAAACAATTACAGTTATTTCATAGTCTGCAAGCCTATGTCAACTATATTTCAAGCCTTCATCGAATGTATTTTGATATTTTAGACATAAATATTTTAGAAGATTTCTATATTTTATTATTTGTATACAAATGTGTCATACCATTTTACCATAGAACAGTGTGAATAGGTGGATAATATAAATAAGAAATAGCACAAAATTAACCTGAATATTTTGAAAAGGTTGGTGCATAGAAATTACTGATAAAAAGGCATAAGCATTATGTGGATATTTCATGTAGGTATCTGAGATTTTTTTTGTCACATCAATAAAAACAAATGATTTTTTTTCAACTGGTTTTGAGTTAATTGATTTCTCTTAATTTTTTTATATTTTTCCTGATGCTTTTGAAAATTAATGAAAATTTTCCATTTTATCTTCCCAAAAGTAGCAACTAGATTCACCTTACTAACAGAACAGATACAATTAAGTTAAGAATTAAAGCTGTTAATTGAATACTGTATACAGTTTTTTTTAAACTTCTAGTTATAAATATACAATTGATATATTTATAAACAATATCTATTGCACAGATTATAATTATTATATTTTATTTTTCTCTTATGTAAACTACTAACTAACCTTTTGTTCGATGACTTATTGTAGCCATTAGTGTAGTCTTTCCCGAACCACTATATTAAATATAATAAAATAAAAATTCATGTTAATACATAATTAATGTTTAAAATTATATTTTATAATAACCAACCTTGGACCCATAATTCCCAAAAGAGTACCACATTCAACATTACCGCTAACTGAAAATATTATATGAATATTCTATTAGTATCAATATCATAGTATATTGAATAGGTGACCATGTTTTTGATCAACTGTAATATTTTCAAAATACACCTTTCATAAATTAAATATTTAAAATATGTTTATAATATACTTATGAAGTAGATAATTGAACTGGTATGAATGTTATGAGAACCACTTATAGGTAGAGTTTAATTATTTGAATAATGAATAGTGTAGTTAAGTTTAGATTTTTGTTTTGAATAATACATAAATATGCTTTGTTATTAGTATACTACAAACTAATAACTATGATTTAATCGGATATTTTTTGAATAATAATTATGAGACAATATTAAATAATTAGAATGAAAATTGAAAGTTCTTCCCAAAAATATTAAGGATGGGTACCAAAATCATCTAAAAAAAGTTGAACTAATTTAAATCTATTACTGTATTAATATTCACTAGTGTATTACCAAAATCAGAGTTATCACATAATAGACCATGCTAATACATTTTTTTTTTTTTTTTACTTTTTATCCATTGGTCTTTTTTATTAAAAGGTTTTTTCTTAATAACAGACTAAAGAGGTCAGTAGTATTGTGCCTTTTGATATAGAATACAATAAGGTTTCAAAATAGCTTTAAATTATACATTCATATAAATATAGCAATAATTTTACTAGCAATTTCTGTCAAAGCAAAAATAAAATGTTTGGTAAAAATTCAGTATAAACAATATTGTTGAATATTGTATATTTTTGCTAACTTACCATTGTTCAAAATTTGTTTGGTTTCCACCTCACTACTACCAAATATTTTAGGAATTTTCCTAATAACCGTTACATTCAATTGTTTCCATGACAGCACCAAATCCTGTTTAAACAATGGTGAAGAATAATCATCCTCTTCTTCAGATGTGTTATTCCAAGCCTTCCACATTTCATTGTACCTCAAATCCAATACTTTTTTCTGTTAATAAAAAATTCATAACAATTTATTGAAGAAATTAAATTAAAATTAGTTACTTACAGTCGCCATGATAAAACAAACAGCAAATACTAAGAGCTATACATTATAATAAACTACAAGCACATTATGTTTATACTTTTTTGGTATATCGCTAAAGCTTATCATCTAGATGACCTCAGATTTTAATATGATCTTTAAGCTTATGGATATATATATATATAATATACATTTCAAATTTTGAGCTATTTTTATCTGGACATAACTGCATAATAATATGTATAATAGTCAGTCAATATGTTAGTAACTTAACTTTTTTTTGAAACTCTATTAACACATATAAGTTTAGCTTATTTAAGTTTTAAAGGTATAATCATACTCCCATATTGAACAACATACTTCCTAACAAAGTACACACTCTATATCTGTAATGAACACAGTTGTACATGATGGAATTAGTAATAACCTTTCACCTTCAAAGATAGCTCAGTATTTTGTACTAGTAATAAATCATCATTAGTTATTAGTTATTTTATTATCACAGGCTTATATATACATTAAATATTATGTTATATTAATTATTAATATTAATAATTATACAAATAATTATAATGAAAACCCATAATCAGGTTTATATAACAGAAAATACATAGTTATATAATCATTAATCAGCTATTAAAATACCCTAGTTTACCTATTTACAATATTAACAAATGTACAACAAATCAATAAATAATGTAAAAAATAGATACTGAGTGTTTAGAACAAACAGAACATATTTTATATGTGCATATAAACAATGTAAAATGTTTCTATACTTTCTAGACTCTTGTATAGTAGAGTAAATTACAATTATGAAAATACATGAATAAATTATTATATATTACTCATTTAATAATTCAACTAGGTAAACTACGTTGTTTTATTCGAAACCATATTGGTAGGTGATAGTCTTGTATTCTGTTCTGTATCTCCAATGGATATAACTACAGAGTCTCTTCTTTCAGATTCTGTATTATCCATTCTTGGTGTATCTTTGGTAGTATCAACTAATCGGCTATTAAGAGCCTTTAAGGCTAACAATCTATAATAAAACAAAGAATCAGTTATAAAAAGATAAGCTAACATTATAAAGTATACTATAACTACAATTTCAGTATTAGAATCATTTAAAAATCATATCACATTAGGTATGTCAGGGCTTTGAAGACTTGGTACATTAGCATATGCGTCAATATTGCTTATGAGCAGCATATTTAAAATCTGATTTGACACAAATTTTTCTTTAGAATATACTCATCTCAAATTAAAACACTTATTGTTGTTTATTCCTCCATATTTTACCAAAATTTTAGTAATAGCCCGACACATGTAAGTATTGTGTTGAGTACAAAGAAAGATTCCCCTGGATCTAAAGGCCCCTTTCTCCCAGACAAATTATATCTAAAATTGTTTATGATTTTATAAATCCTCATATTACTGGATACTATTTTGGATTTTGTTATTTAATACATTACCAATAATATATTTATTACATTAAGATTATAATGATATTGTACTAACTGCATTTACTGTTTTATTTGAAAAAAAAACATTTAAATAGTATAAGAATAGCCACTGCGCTCCTTTTAGAGCATTACAGCGCCAAAGAAAAGGTTAATAATTTAAAACCATATTAATTCTATTAAAAATAAAGGATTGATTGAAAATAATATTGATAGTGGTATACTTGGTATTTTATCAGTTATTAGTTTATTACCGTTTTAGATGTATATGAATAGTACCTGATTACTACACCTAATAGTTCATAGATTTTTATTTTCAATAAAGTATCAACCAGTTTTGTTACAAAAATAAATAAAATAATTCATAAATACCTAAAAAATAATTATGTTATTCATGTTAGGTACCTATATTAAATATCTGGTATTCATGTCGTATGCGGTCTACCACACATTTGTCATCTACCATTTATGTTTCTACACGTCATATGCGGTCTATTGCCATGTACCTATATATTTTTTTGGTCATTATTTTGATTTAAAACTTTGAATTATTAAAAAAATGCATGGTACATCTCCATCATTGCTGCCCTTGTATTTGGCGGAACAATGGTAGCGTCATATATTATAATGAATTAATGCATATTTTTATACATTTTTACATTTTTTGTCAGTTAGTTTTTAATACAAAATATACTAATTAAGTTTATCTACATATTTTTATGTATTTTTTTGAATTATATTATATTATATTGT
Source organism: Diuraphis noxia (assembly GCF_037042655.1). Classification (NCBI taxonomy): domain Eukaryota; kingdom Metazoa; phylum Arthropoda; class Insecta; order Hemiptera; family Aphididae; genus Diuraphis; species Diuraphis noxia. The sequence continues at coordinate 70,299,839 of NW_028301713.1, forward strand.
AATTCTACATTTATGTATTCATTTATATTTTTAAGTATGTGGTAGACCGCATATGACATAAATACCAAATATCTTTTAAGTTTTATTTTTATATTTAGTTAAACTAGGGGGTTTTCTAAGGTAACTACAGAAATAGTTAAAATTCGCTTACTTTCTTCTGTCCATATCAAGTGATCGAATGCCAGGCAATGCCACAGTAATACCAGTTGGCGCACTGGCAATATCAACTCTACGTACAGTCTTTCTGCATATACCAGCCTTTACAAAAATGCTATATACTGAATTAGACAACACTAAAATCGGTGGTTGGACAATAACTGGAAAAAAACTTTTAAAAAAATCAAGTTAAAAACGCATATAGATAGGTAATGTAGTATTATACCTTGCAAAAGTAAAATTGTCAGCCATATCACCTCTGGTTCCGTTTGAATGTATCTGATAAAACCTCAAATACGTCCAACTCGTCAACACTCCACTGATGACCATTGTCGGTTTTGTGCCATCGACAAAACCGATGAACCATAGTACGAGTGAAATAAATATTGTGTACAATGGTACATTGCGGTTGGTGATGCGACCAGCAGGTGTGTCAAGCACGGTGCTATCGGGCATGATCTGTTTTACAGCAACGGTGACGCCAGCTAGATATCCCGCCAAGCCACGCACATGCACCGAGAACAACAATTCCGGGTCCCAGGTGCACATGTAAAGCATGTAATAAAACATAGCGCATGCCAACGCCACTCCGATATTAACGACGGCAAAGAACACAACAACCTGTAGTTCACCCCACAAGGGTTCGATGAGCTTGCTGCACACAGCCACCATGGCGATGTCGAGTAGTACTTGCCACAAGTGCGTTTCGAAGAAACAGAATGTGAATGGTGTCCATAGCCAGAACGATGGCGGAAACAAGTAACCGGGCGTCACAACGAACAATGTCGAGCCCTTGGACCAAAACGAAAAAAAATAACACACAGACAGCACGCACGATATGATTTTGATACATGGCCCGGTGTTGTTGAACAGCAGTTCGGTGTTTTGCTTGATGTGAGGGACATTTTTACGTACTTTGTGGAAAACGAACATAGTGATGTTGGAAATGACACGCGAAACCTCCAAAAAACAAATATCAAATCGCACACGTACGTACTTTCATCGTACAGGTATTCGAATTATATTAATATTAACTATATTAATCGTACTCAGCTCTCACTAAAGCACACATGTACATAATAATTTATTATAATACTATTTTTATTTTTTTATATATAATGACACATAAGTAAATTTAGTAATAAGTAATTATTTAATCAAAAAATAATTAACGTATTGATAACAATATATTTTTTTCACGTAACACTGATAATACGTATTTTGATACTCCAATACTCCATGCATGCGGTTATTTTTTAAATTCCATTATCAGACAACTGTGGTTACTGATAAACTTAGATAATAATATTTATTATCACAGACTTTCATAACATAAAGACCAGGGCACAGTACTACAGTAGATAATATCATTATAGAGATTTATAAAGTTATAAAGAATAGGCCCCTGAAGTTTATACATTAGTATATTTTTACTGTGTACATATTTTAAACATTGATTTTAATTGAATCACAACCTAACGATTTCAAAAATAAATTTTAGTGTTTGCATATTTTCGCATAGGTATTTTAAGATTTTTTTCTAAGGCTCTGTCAAACAGGTACGTTTTCTCTGCAGCGTTCAGTCGCGGCGTCCAGACGCAATCGAACGCGGTTTCCAGACGCCGAGACTCAACCGTTTTCTCTGTAGCGTGCAGTCACCGTGACTCCTACAAAAGACAAAACACTCGTAATATCATTCATAGTTCAACTGTGGTCCTGTGCGAATGTGTTTTTCTTTTTAATTTTAATTTTAATAATTTTTTTAAAATGTATCGCCAAATAATGTTGAATAATAATAAAATTATGTTGGAGCTGTTAAAAGAGGAAGAAGAAGATGATCAATTGTTAGTGCATACAATAAATAAGAGAAGAAAACCAATATCAAATTTATTTTTGACAAGAAAATCGGAAGGATTTTTCGAAAAATTAATCAAAGGACATCTTGCTACTGATGATATTAAATTTCGCGAGTTTTTTCGTTTAAATCATCGACAATTTTATTTTGTTTTATCTTTGATAAAAAATCAAATACAAAATACACCAACAATGCGAAGGCATGAACCAATAACAGCTGAAGAAAAATTAGCAATTACTTTGAGGTAAATATTAAAATATGAATGTTATTTTGTATAGGTCAATAAGTGTACCTACGGCAGGATTGGGCGTTATTCGAATAAAATTGTGTTATATCCCCAGCTAAATTTTCAACATAGGTAGTGCCATCAATGGGTGGCTTCTTCCGTCATATTACTCAAATTTAAGGAACGGATTTTATTGTAAATACATATTCTAAAATCTGATAAAAAATGTATACGATTTAGATCACTCTAATTGAAATAAACTCAAATTTATTTTATATATTTTAATATATTTTGGTATTAATACATATTTTTACATATTTGGTAAAAAAGTGCATATTTTGTACATATTTTATGCAATTTTTTATTTTTTTTATTGATTTTTGGCGACAATAATTAATATTATACGTTTTTTCAAAAAATTTTGACGACCTCCAAATATTATATGTTATCTAAATGGCATTTACGTACTAATTTCATACATGCCGCTACAGGTAATTGTAAAAAATTCTGGATTTTTTTGTAATCGTTTAATACTAATATATATTTTAGATTTTTACATATTTTGAATTTTTTATTCCATATTTTAAGAAAAATCGGTACATATATATTATATACATAATATATTGATTTTTTTATTACAATGAAATCCGTTCCCTACTCATGTTATATAATCTATTATCAAATTTTTGCTTATTGTTCTTTCGAACAGTTTGTAAATATTGTAAAAATAAAACATTTCTTTAACTACATAGTGCGAGCGTTTTAACTTTTATAACGGTTTACATTTTTTAAACCGTTTTAACGCCATCATATAAACGTAATAAATAGCAACAATGAAAATAAATAATTAGAGCAAAAATGAAAATGTATTATTATAACAAATCAGTGGTGTAGCGTGTGCGTATGCTGTGTATGCACAGCATACACTTCCCAAATTGAAAAAATAATTTTTTTTTACATTTATAATGTAATATTTTTATAAAAACATGTTTGATTGTATTAATTTAATATTTTATAATATTATAATATTTTGTATATTTTCTTCTAAGTACATTAGGATTGATTTATCCGCAACACTACGGCCGCGTCGCGCTATTGTCCGTCATATTTATATCTAATGGCTATATAGTACCTATCATGTAACATGTTCATTATGTACGCAGTATGCACGTTGGCGATTGCATACTAGTACAGACATTTATTTGTTAAACAAATAATTATAATCATTCTGAAATAAATATTTTTTACTAGTAATTAATATAATTATGATTTATGTTTGAAAATTATTCGAATAATTATCAAGATAAAATTTAGCCCAACTCTGATATACGCATAGGGTTATTTTATTTACAAGTTAGAAGTTTTATTTTAGATTCTGAACAGTGTGTTGGTATTTATTTTGTCCCCGAAATGACTTCGTTGTCAATCGTCTATAATAATATAAAATAATATTATTGTATATAAACAATATATACAATAATATTCCTAAAATACTAAATTTACTATAGTAGGTATTCTGATATAATTATTTTAATACTATTAATAACCTTTTCTTAAATACGTATACAATGTGTTCCTGCAGAATACAGAGTGATTTGAAAATATTAAATCTTCAATTTATTTTTTTTTTCAGATATCTAGCTACCGGGGAATCTTTTCGTTCATTGGCATTTGCATTTCGTAAATCCTATAGTTATATCAGTATAATCGTAAAAGAAACATTGGCAGTTTTAAAACAACATTTAATGCCAATTTTTTTACCAGATCCAAATATGATTGATTTTAAAACCAAGGCAGATGAATTTTGGACAAAGTGGAACTTTCCTAATTGCATTCTCGCAATTGATGGAAAACATGTCAGAATCCGTTGTCCCAATAATAATTCAGATTCTTTGTTTTTCAATTACAAAGAATATTTTTCGATTGTGCTATTGGCAATGGTCGATGCAAATTACAAATTTGTAGCAATCGATGTCGGATCATACGGAAGAGAAGGAGATAGCGGTATTTTTTTAAAATCTACCATGGGGCAACAAATTTTAAATGGTGTATTCAAATTTCCAGAAGATTGTGCTCTTCCAGGTACTAATATAATAGTACCTCACATTATACTAGGAGATCAGACGTTTAGGTTGCATAAACACATTCTGAGGCCCTTTTCTCAAAAATCAGCAAGGGAAGATAAAAACAAAACGGTTTTTAATTACAGACTTAGCCGTGCTAGAAGAGTAACCGAAAATGCTTTTGGGTTATTAGGTCAAATATTCAGAGTGTTTTATCAGCCAATCAATATTACTCCAACAACGGTTGACGATTTAATCATTGTTACATGTTGTTTACACAACATGTTACGGGATGCATACTTGGAAAATAACGGGAAAGTATACTATCAATTTGATCAGGAATGTTCTACTCAAAACAATAACATGAAATCATTTTCTGGAGAAGGTGGATTAATTAATACGGAAGGAGTTAGAGTAAGAGATATTTTTAAAGATTATTTTGCAAATATGGGAGCCGTACCATGGCAAATGTAAATTATACGTCATAATATGTTTTGTATTAATAAACGATTATTATTATTATTATTATTATTATGATAATATTGTGTGTTCATTTATTTATAGTAGTTACTTCTAAAAGCAAAAATAAAAAACTAAAAGTCAAAAATAACCAAAATGTTCTTGAATTAAGATTTTATTTTTAAACTCATAAGTTACATAAAATAAAAACAAATAATATTAATCACTTTAAATTTGTAATAAATAATAAAAAATAACCTTTAATATTAATTATTTATAAAATATACTTAAATAGGTACACAACAAATAAATATGGAAGCACCTACCTATATTCATCATGGTTGTATTGCATAAATTCACACGAAGAACTCGATGCAGCAGTGTTGGATGAGTTGGCTGGCGATGGGCACTGTGTCATGTTGTTGCTATTTGAAGGCAGAATGTAATGAGATCGAATTGTTGTTGTACAATTATTAGGAACCAAATATTTTTCTTCCATTTCATTCACCATTGTCAGTACTCGAAGTTTAGTTTCGTTGATTGCCTGTGAAGAGAATTTTTTGACGGTCATGGCAATACTTTTAAAAAAAACGTCAACTTCGTCCTCTTGTTGCGAGTCTAGTAATACCAATAAATTATTTTGTGCTTGTATTTTTGATAAAACTTCATTTCGTTCTTTCGATCTCTTGGCTAATATAATAATACTTCGGGTTAAATTAAATTTAAAACTTAATCGTTGTATTTTCGAACACATCACCAGATCCGCAGAAGTATTATATTATTTTAGTTATGGAATCAATCATTAATTCCAATCATTCACGATTTTTTGAATGATTTTATATTTTTCCACATCGAAAATTTTAGTGTCGCCGCGTCGAACTCCATGTAATATAAGAACGTTCTAACTTCTGAAACCGAGTACTAAGTAAGTATTTGTGGTTCTTAGGTTGAATTAGTTATCTTCCTTAATTCTAAGGTATAATTACAACTTTGTTCATTTAATATTATATTTTTCTCATTCTTTTAATTACCATTTCTACCATAAACTTAATAATCCTAATGTAAAAAAGTAAATTAAATGCATTTTTAGTGATCTTAAGCGCATATTATTTAATAGCTTTTAATGCATGAACTCCAGGTCCTAATAGTCACAAATCCATCCATCAATCATTTACGGTGCTAATATCTACCTACTATATGACATAGATATTCTATAAATCTTAGGGGTGGTCATTTAGATCGTTATATTTTAATAGTAAATACTAAATAATATACACTAGGTATTCAATATAATTAAATACAATTTTATATTATCTAAGGGCGGCCATTGTCCATGAGTTTCATCCACGATGTATACAACTTAATATTATATTATTATATCATTATCTTCTAAAATTATTATTTTTTTAATAAAGTATAATTTTATGATAAGTATTTTATGCATGTTGGATGTAGTCAAAAGTCAAACTTCATTTTATTGATCTTAAGTCGTTACTAGCAGAATAATGATTTTTGTTAAAAATACAAAGTATTTATCAAAACATTTACATTCTTAAAGCTTATAAGTAAAATATTTAAGAAAATGTATTTACTTCAAAATGTGTAAAAATATTGTACAGTGAATTCACGTTTTATTTTACTTGGATTGTTATAAAAGAGATTAATTTTAATCTGAATGAAGAAATCTACATCCAATAAAATCGTGTATTTATATAAAAATCTGCAAACTTTTAATGACATATCTATAGGAAGTCAATTAACGGTTAATTACTGAGTCCAAAAATGTATCAAGATACACCGCAACAAATTCTGCGGATATCAATAATATATTAATATATAGAATAGTTGACAATGAAATCAGCGTGAGCAATAAAATAACAAACATTACATCCCAAATACACAAAAGCAATTAAAAAGGAAATAATCAAAATTCCAGACGTAAATTTAGAAAACATATTAGAGGTTAGGAATTGATTTTTGCCTTTCAAATGTGGACCTTAAAAATGTTTAATGATACTATGATAGGTTGGATGCGATTAAAATGTTAAGTATATACGTGATATTTATTGTTATTCGTTATTTGATATTAAACCAGGACAATAATAAATTGGGAAAATACAATGAACACAGCGGTATCTACCTTTATAAACTGCCAAAGACATATTGAAATTCGTGTTGATTAAAGTTAACAACAAAAATGTCGTAACGTCTATAGATTTATTACGATTTCGTCGTTGTGGCTATTGGCTCGAAAACAGTTAATTTAACGAAACATAAATTAATTGTGTAGGTATTACTGACTACTGCGTGTAATAGTAACATTTTTAATTATATTGAATTATTGACTTATTTGCTTAGTTTTAGAATTAGGTACCTAATTTAAAATGTAAAAATATTATTCTCTACTGGTCCATTGTTCCATAGATAGCTTGTTTAAAAACTTAAAGTGAAAATCGAATACTATTATAGCGTCTATAGGCCTGTTATAGTATTACATGATGCCTATACTATAGATCCTATATATAACTTATATACTTATATAATATAAGAGTATAAGACCAACACGCAGAGTAAGCAGCTGATGGTCTTACGGCAAACATTTTAGTGCGGAAAATTTATCGCACTTAAAAAATATGTACATAATATATCATATTAAGATTAACCCACTGAAATAGTCTTGGTGAACGCAAACCACTCGAATTTTTGTTACCAGCGAAAATATGTTTCTTCCGAGGAACCTGGTAACGGCTTATTTATATAAAATTATTAAAATTATAGCTACATATTTTGGTAATAAGAAGTTTTTATTGTGATATATATTTTATTTTCGTGATTCTATTGTTGCTTACAAAGAATGTTAGTAACATTCCTTTAATCATAAAATTATTCTGCTTATTACTTTATTAGTGAACGCTCGGGTGTTTATAATTACTTCTTTCTTTATGCAACATGTATTTATTTATTTTTATTAAAGATATGCATAGGAACAATTTTTTTATAAGCATTTATATTGGTTCAAATTTGGTCAAAATCTCGAAAATTCTCAAATTATTTTGTAGTTAAAACTTAAAATGCATAATATTTTCAATTTTTATAGTTAAGGCTTCAAGGTAATAAAGGGTTCCTTATATAGTTTATATTGTTATCAAAAAATCAGTGACCATTTTAGAAGGGCGCCCGGGAATTGGGCCACTACAATTTTACATTTTTAACACGTAGAACCGGTGATTGGGCCACTATTTTCAACTATTTTTTATTATTGTATCCGGTAATTAGGCCTCTGTTAAACTAATATGTCATATATAAATATTAAGTGCATATGAAACTTTAATCGAAGCGACCGTGTGTCTTATCAAAAGATAATGAAATTATATAGAATTATAATCTAGCTAAAAGTATAATTTAGAATTAAAATCCAGGAGAAATAGGTAACTGCTTTGAAATGGATCTCATAAGTGAGATGCCACAGAACGATAAATTAACTACATTTTCAGATTATATTTTTGACACTTATATTAGTGAGTAGCGACAATGCTATTTTCCCTCCGCATATAATATGGGCGTTACATTTTGAATCTGTGACTCGAAATATAAATGCCATCGAGTCCTTTTATTCACATTTCAAAAACAATTTTTATATGTCTCATCCAAATATTCATAATTTTGTAAATGTTTTATTGGGGGTTCAATCCGAAGTATATATTAAAATGAGAAGCATAACAGGAACGATAAAAGCAAGAAAACGAACTTTGATTCGGAAAAAGTATATCTTTAATGAAATTCAAAATTATGAAGAAGGGAAAAAGAATAGATTGGAATTTGTAAAATTGGTATCATATTATTTAAAAAAAATAATTGTATTTTTATGTAGGTAGGTACTAGGTACTTATAAAAAAAATATTATTACTATATTATTATTTGACTAATTATTGTATTGATAAATTTGTGAAATCTGAATGTCTTATAATTTTAAAAGATAAGTGTATATTATAGAAAAAAATATTTATAATTATTATTATTTGACTACCTAATTGTTTTTTTTTTTTATTATAAAGAACAAACCCTCGGCGACATCGGCCATTGGGAACAATGAATTGCATTATTTACATCGATAATTTAAAGTATTTACATTTGACTAATTTTATTGACCTTATATATTGTATTATAAATTTGTGAAATCTATGTATGTCATTATTAAAAAAAAATTTATTGTATTTCATGCATTAAAATAAAAATAATTATTAGTTAATAAACGTTATTTATATATAATATTTGTATGCTGTACATTTATGGCCCAATCTCCAGGTACATTTTAAAAATAAAGATTTAATTTGTGGTCCAATCTCCAGGTAGTAAAATGTAAGCAAATATTTAATACGAAGCAGGTAGATAAAATGTGGCCCAATTACCGACCGTCCTTTTAGAATACTAGGCATGAAATGCAATAAGTTTTGCAAAAAATGAGTTTAACATACCCGTCATTATATATATACTAATAGCAATATTAGGATCGTAGATCTAGCTAGGAGTAGGAAGTATCAAACAACCCTTATTTAGTTACTTTAATCTTGAAAAGTATATAAAAGTATTTATTTTATAACATGTAGTGATTATAAAACTTCCTTACCCAAGCTAAATCTCTGTTTACTGCATAAAGCAATCTTAATATAATGGAAGATACCTATAGGCTGACACATTGTCTCCGCTGTCCGCTCAGAATCGTTTTTTGTGTATAATAAATAATGATTATTCTATATTATTGAATTTAAATGTTCATCTTTGCAGTGACACCTACTAACCTACTAACCTTTAAAAAAAATAATATTTCGTATACATTTTAATATATAATATACAATAGGTGTAACCGAAAACCTATAAGCTATAGCTTAGAAGGTGACAAATTAATGATAAATGAAAAATTTATATTAAAGTTAAAATATGAAAACAATTATGAACATTATGCGGATAATTTTACGCACACTAATTTTTCGACAAAATCGATTTTGGTTTTTAATGTAATTTAATTTTCACCGAATGTTTATATAAGTATATTCTATCCACTATGCAATTTTTAAAAATTTTCGACTTAAGTTGAACTATTCATAGGCAATTTAAATTTTCAAACATTATTAGTTTTTTTTAAATTTATTCGTTAGGCAGAAAGGTTGAAAATTTAATACAAGGCTCTTAACATATTGTTACAATGGCAGTTGAAAAATAAAAGAAATTCATAGTGACAATTTCTTTTTATAAGCATTCAAAGTTTGAATTTTGACAAAACACGTAAAAATCACGAAAATTCACAAAATATTTTAAGCTAGAAATTCATAAAAAAATTTCTTTTTAAATCTAAGATTTAAAAATTTAATACAAGATTCTTTACAAGTTTTTCAATCTTTATCACAAATAAAAAGTCCAACGGAAAAAGCATTTGAAATTTAAATTTTTACAACACTGGATTTTCACTGGATTTCACATTTAATTATTTTCTTATTTTGGTGTAACTCTAAAAGTCTAAAACAAATGACCGCAGATACTTTAAATTTTCACTGAATGTTTATATAGGCATTTTCTATATTTGATAAAATTTTCAAAATATTTAGATTTGTTTTGAGCTGTTTACTGACATTTTAATTTTTCAACTTTTTTAGTTTTTTTTTCTATAAATATCGATAAAAATTTATTTGTTCGGTAGAAAAGCTTGAAAATTTAATACAAGGCTTCTAACACATTTTAACAATAGCAGTTGAAAAATAAAATAAATTTATGGTCAAATTTTTTTTTTACAAGGATTCAGTTTGAATTTTGACAATATACGTAAAAATCACGAAAATTCATAAATTATTTTATGCTAAAAATTTTCCTTTTATATCTAAGATTTGAAAATTTAATACATAGCTCCTATCATATTTTTACAATAGCAATTGAAATATAAAAATAAATGCGTAGTCACAATTTTTTTTTACAAGCATTCAAAGTTTGAATTTTGACAACATATGTAAAAATCACGAAAATCACGAAAATTCGCAAATTATTTCAAACTAGAAATTCATAAAAAATTTTCTATTTAAATTTAAGATTTGAAAATTTTTAATAATCTATAATATATCCTAGACAGATAAACCGTCTTCGCCCAGAATCATTTTTCGTATACAATGATATAATATCATTGGATTCAAATTTAATTCCATCCATTACAGTAACCCACTTGTAACCTACTGTACAGCAGAACGACATCCACGACTTACCCGCTTTTTAGTAATTGTAAATGTATTGTTGTAATAGTAACATTATATTTCAAAATAATTTAATCTAAAAATATATGGACAATTTAATTTTTTTTGAAAATGACCTAGGTACCTACTTGACTAAAATAATAATTATTCCATAAAAATTTATTCTAAAAAATATACTTTAAAATTTTCGAAATATGTTTAATAAAATCTAAATTTTCAGTATTAAAAAAAAATATATATATATATATATATACTGTACTTGTAAGTTGTAACCTTGTAACGAAAGTGTCTATAAAATTAAAAAAAATTAATATTGATTAGAACAAAAGTTATTTTTAGGTCATTCTATTATAACACTAATACATATATACACTATATTATAACTACTAATACATACATACATATAATACTAAAAAAAAAATGTTATGATTATTATACAATTCATACAAACCATATAACATGCTTGCAAATTGCAATGGTTGGGGTTCAATGTACAATAAGTCAATAAATACTATTAATTAATAATAGTATAGTATACGTCATATTATACTTATATCATATAAACATCAATAATATAACTTACAATGTTTACATTGGCTAATAAGCTTTGCATTTGAAGCTTATAAACCTTTAAAATGAAAATAAATAAAATACAATATTTACAATCTACAAATCATATTTTTTTAAGTATCTATGTCAGGGATGGCAAATCTATGACACGCGAGGAGATTTCGAGAGCACGGAAAAAATTTAAATATTTTTATTACATATATTATATATATTTTGGCAGCGGATATTATGATAATTTTTTTTTTATAATATATTATAATATATATAGCACTCGAAAAAAAAGAATTTTTTGGCACGTATCGTTCAAATAATTTACCACCTCTGACCCATGTCTTTAATGTTTAAACATTAAAAGATTTTTTTGATATGTTAAATAATTTAATAGCTATAAGCTATACATGAATTAATAGAACATTTAAATAGTTTCTTAGAATTAGGATTTTCTTTATAACTATTGATAGTACTAGTAGTATTATATGTTAGGTATAGGTAAGACTATGTTTCATTTATATGATTATATTAAATTATGAAATGTTTATTGTTGTGTATCTAGTCGCTTAACCTAAATTTATAAAAGTTCATTAAATAAAAGTTGTATGCATATAATAACGCAAGTAGGTATTATAATATAATATCGATTATAGCATAGAGTTCAATTTATATTTTGCTTTTGGCATTTATTTTTTGATGGATGTGGAGAGCTCTAGACATAATTTCTATAGTAGGTAAAACATATGTTAAAAAAATGTAGGTATACTCAGTATAATGCAGCTATGATTTAGTTTAAGTATATAATCAATGTAAATGTAAGTTAGGTATGATGATGTTAAAGGATTTATTAAAAAAAAAAAAAACAAAAATAATAAATAATTAAGCATAATGGCTTTTCATTTGCTCTTAATCTCGTTATTATTACGTATATAACTTTTAAAACATGCAGTATTCAGTTATTTAAATCAAGTTTATATAAAATAACAAAATACTGTAGATAGAAATGGGAAGAATAATATACCAATATTAAAGACGTCACCACAGATTAACAACAGATATGTCATAAAAATATGTATTTATGAAAAAGTATGTATCTTGTTGTTGTATATAATATATATAAGCAAAACGGCAGCAGTCGTGGTCCTTAAATTCTACAACAATCCAGTCAATTAGATCTCTATCTGCAGAGTTGACCTTGACCCCGGTGTTGTATCAGCAGCACGAGCACATAATATAATAACCTTAGGGGCAAAAGTATATAACGATTTTTGTTGGGTTCTTTATTTGCACAGTTGGAGCATGGAAGCTACTATAAATTGTGAGGTGGCTAGCTGCAGTACATTGTTTACTATAACGTACCTCTTTAATATAATATGTACATTGTAGTATTGTACGTATAATATGGATATTAAAAATGTATACAATATGTATATAGTGTGTAGTGTACACTCTCCAGACTCCATCATGATGTTATAATGTTGTATGTATTTGGAACTTATAAAACTATATAATATCATCGTAGTTATATTATGTATACGCGTCAAGATTTGAAATCTAAACTTCTTGATGATTTTAATTTCCATTCTATACATCGATATTTGTTTTTTTCTGATTTAAATTCGAAATAATATATTGATTTTATAATTATTATTGCACAATATTGATTTCGTTGTATTATGATTTTTGATTAGATTTTGAGCATAATTTTTCTTTTTCTTTTTCAATTTAAATATCGATTTTAATTCTGATTTCTAACTATAAGAAATATAATATGCCATCGTTTCCTGCACGACTGTGTAACAGGCCTATAAAAATAAGATATTAGTTATTTATCAAAATAAACACTATATACCAATAAGATAATGTTTAATTTTATACTTTTTTTTTTAAACTTTAAATCGATTTGCATATTGTTAAACGATTATCATTTTGGTAAAAATTAATGAATTATATTATTTTTATTTTAAAATAAATTTTGATTATCTTTCATCATATTTGATTTCTTCAATGATTTTTATCGATTTGTACCGATATTTAAAATCTATTTACCTACATAATAATTTTAATGTTAAGATCTCAATGACAATCTATTTTGAATACAATTTTAAGCGCCGACATCTGTATTTTTGCATCATACTATACATAAATATATAACTGTATAAGGAATAATAATATATATCCGTATAATATTTGCTGGGTCATCCAAATCTTGATATATTTATACAATCCATATATACAAATGTATATATTATGAACATTAATCGTTATTCAATTATCTCTAAAATATGAATTTCAGATGAATAATGAATTGAATTTGAATGTATATCATAATATGTTATACTATTATTGTTGTAATTTAAAGGTTGCAGATAATTTGCATATGACGTTTATTGTCATGAATGTTCGATCATGGTTCAAATGTTTACGCGTATAAGTTATATATGTTATAAGAGGAAAAAAAGTTTTTTGTCTATTTTTATAGCTAAATATAAATTTAAAATAACAAGTGTTTCAGGACCTTTTTTCATATGGTGCTAATGAAAAATATGAAAGGTCATTAAAGTAAGTACTGCAGAATCATGAGTTTATTAAGCAAAACATCAATAATAATAATGATACCTCCACACTCATTTCATGAATAATGCGTTATGCGTCTAAAATCTAAGTGTCAAATACATTATGCATTCAATAACGGATTGCTTAATAAATGGGTACAACTTTTAATATTAGTGCTGCAGTGACGACCAAACGGGGTAATGAGGGAGATAGGGAGATATGGTTTCCCTTCATGGTCTTTTTTTTTCAATATCTGATATCCATAAATTATATTTTCAATAATTAATTAGTGCATTTTAAGAAATCAGCCATCCCCCGCCCCAATGAAAAAATCATTTGATCAACACTGAACGGGGAGATTAAAATTATAGTTTTATCCCATCAGATATATATTTGGGGAGTTAGTTGCCCTCTCATCTGACCTCCATATACTCCATATATCATTGAAAATATCTACCTACCTAGTATGTAAATATTATATGAATTTAAATTACTGAAGTTTATTAAATTTTTTGCAGATAGTATGCAATACGTATAACACTTAAAATGTTTGGCCAGATGTAGGTTAATTTCCATTGGGTATAGGTTCTTAGCTAAAGTGCAGGCGGTTCACCGACCACGAACATCCAAATTTTGAATTAATATAGATATGTTCGTTTGGTATCCACTATCCGATAAAATTAATAGACCGTGCTTAGAAAAGAGTAATAATTTATATTACTATTAATCTGCTCTAGGTTATAAAAATCGAAAGAAAAAAAATGAACTTAGAAAATCATATTACAGCTGATGCGACAAAAACTAGATGTTTATATTATAATTGAAAAACGCCGTGCCATGCGCGTTTACTTGACGAGTACTAAATATCATGAAAATATGGTATATAGTAGCTGTGAGTTAACCACCGGATATAATATACAATATGAGCACACACAGTTAAGGTAATAGCAGGTGATATATAGGTTTATGGTACACAATATTATTGTGCTGTAAACCACCGCCCGTACGGTATTGACTACATGTTGTGATTCGCGGACCGTGCTTTTTAATTGTACCGTAATTATAAAATATGTATAAAGCTGTTATAATGTTGTGGAACCATCGCGCGCGGGGCAGTGGTGTGGGTCCAGCGAGCGGCGGCGACGGCCTTATAGCATAAGTCGTGCGGTAGAGCAGCGGCCGCGGGCATCAGTGCGGCTGTCGCACAACGGGACGCGCGCGCGCCGCCGCCGGCCAATTAGCGCCGCCAGAGGTCGGTCCCTGCGTGTCGGCGGCGGGTGGAAAAATCAATTGCGGTCGCATGCCAGGAGTACGAAAGAGAGAGTAAGGCAGCTAGTGTGGGACAGCGATCGGGATGGCCAGAGAAAGAACGAGAGAGAAACGGCAATGGAAACGGCGAAATAACCGCTCGCTCGAGTGGTAGGCACCACCTACTGTACGCGCGCGTTCGCTCTGCTGCAGTTTTGTGTACGGCTTGGAGTCTACGTGACTACGTGACCAGAGTTACCGGGTCACCGCGACGATAACGTATTACGATTAACAAACAATAATATTTTTTTAAGCACGCGTCATATCAAACATTGTTTGACGCGATGTGATCAAGATAGGTACCTGTATTGTATCACTGCAGCGCGACATGTAGTAGCCCCTTCCGTCTTAGTAAGTATAATAGTATAATAATAATTGTACGTAATTGTTACCTACCAGCTGTATAGAACGCGTGTGAGACTTACGCCGTCCAGGCTTCACGACCGTTTTTTTGTACTTCAAATTTTTTTTTTTTTTTTACATAACATAAAATATTTATTTGATATACTTGCCAACAATTAATATCATACGTTTTATAATAATACATAGTACACGATCGATCGTATCTTGGCCGCACTATAGTCATGATGATGAGAGACGTCTGCTGCAGTTCTCTCTTATCTCATTGTCCCGAAAGTTCTGCAACGATAATATGATTTCGAACTCAAACGTACGACGTCGTCTTGCTGTTCCCCCGACCAGTTTAAAGGTATGAAAAATATTAATTTTAATATACACGTGGTTCATCAAACACGTGACTATTATTATATTATAATTAATATGTGTACATGCCTATCATCTAAACCTATACGAAATAACAATAATATGATTGTTACCAGGTGGTAGGCATATGTACTAGTGTAGGTACAATTTAAGTAATTTGTTATTTTTGTACTTATATACACTTATACTAAGTCGGTTTTATAAAGTGGTCTGCAGCCCGACACTTTATTAAGTAGGTAATGCATTTTTTTTCAATGTTTGCAGTGATACATAAATCTTTTAATATTTAAGTGTATATAGGTACCTAAGTTTCAATCAAAATGTATCTTAGAATATAATTTAATAATTGAGCATCATATTATCTCCTGAATCCTGATACTTCAATAATAATACAAATAAAACATTTATTGAATTTATATTTTGCTGTTTTTCATACTTTGTAATAATTTGTTCACCTTAATGAAGGTGGTCTTTTAAACACCAATTTATCGTAGTGACCGTCGTATTCAATCACAATAATTTTTAATAATTTTTTTATTCAGAAATTATTAGTAACTTTGTAAATACCTATTTAATAAACAAATTATCATAATATACGATTATATTAGATATTATAATAATTAAGATTTATTTTGATATAGGAATTACGTTTAATTTGAAATTCGTCGATTTTTTGAAAGGTAATTTTGATATTTTTTGAATAAATTCATTACCAAATTTATAAAATGTTTAGTTATTTACGTTACGCGTCTTTATAACAAGTGGTAAAATATTTTTGGCATATTTTTTATATAAGACAACTCCTGAAGTGTGAAATATGAAATACATTTTTTTACATTCTCAATGCATGTTTTTAAAGTTTATTATATGCGTTGTTTTTATTTTAAATGCGTTTTTTCACTACTATTTATCTATATTTATATATCTTAACAAATTATTGATTTATACTCACTCCTGATTTATAGTAGTTGGTAAGAAACTAGGTATACTTCGTACTCCGCAGTAAATTATTAGGAATACATTATTTGCAGTTATAATATGTATTAAGGTTCTCAAATTCTCAATATTCTTACAATATTTTATAAAGACCATCGTCTAGTGTTATTATTAGTAAACTGACTTTTACATAGTTGTAAAATAACAACAATTAAAGAAAATATTCATACAATAAGTTATAAGATTATAACTTATGACTTTATGAGTATAAAATATGTCATTTTAAAATGCCCTGTATAATCATATATTAATTATAAATAAAATTATTGTACCTAAATAGGAACAATTTAATAACTCTTAAGGATATTTCTGAATCATATAAACATAAACCTTAAATTTAGACTACAAACAGTACCCAATAATGAATTAAATAAAACATTTATACATTATAAAGCCGTGCGGATATAGGAATTAATAAGTTAAACATGAGTACATGACCAAACATGAATATTTTTTAATAATGTGTATCTATCGAAAAATTGATAACCAAATTTATCACAATGATAAGATTAAATAAAAAATAATACTCTCTAATTTTTAAAAGTGAAGATATATAAAAAAGTATAGAAATAGAAATATTTATACTGATAAATCATAACTATTAAAATAAATAATAACTAATAGAACTAATAGAATTGATTTTATAATAATTATTATAAAGTCAATTAATACCTAGAAATAAATATAACAGGAGTAGTGCAGTACCTCAATGCCAATGTTACGTCACATAATATTTGTTTACGAAAATTATTTTTACATTTACCAATAGAAATTAAAAAGACCAAAATAAAAAAAAAATCAATAAAATAGAAAACCACCTTTCTAGGATCAAGGAAAATTAAAACTGTATTACAAACATCACTATAACATCTCACAGATTTAATAATTAATAATAAATAAAAAATAATGATATAACAAAAAAATACATTGTTAGTAAAAAAAAATTATTAGTAAAAAAAATTAACTTTCAAATTTAATTGACCAATGTTATAACGTTAGAAATATTGTTTTTAAAAGATAGTAAGATAGGTCTCATTTAGGAATGGAGATGAAATGTTTAATGTAGGTAGGTATAGCATAATATACATATACGTTTGGACGGTCTCCAAGTACAATATTTAAGTGCAATAAATATTTGTTTAAACCATTATATTTATTGTTGTTACTTTGTGTTTCAAACTTAAATTTAAAAACGAATTCATATATATGATGTCAATTTTAAATAGGTAGAAGTTATTAGAATATATTATAAGCTTTTTTCGTAACAGAATTTAATTTAAAAATGATTTTTGGATTAAATTTAAAAATAACTTATTTGTCAGTACAAAATTTCAGCGAAATATTATTCGTATTTCGACATTTCAGACGTAAAAATGACGTAGGTAATCAATATTTTTATCAACTTGTTGAATACTGTTTATTTCAATTATTAACTACTATCGTGATTATTATGCAGATGCGTTGACTGTTTAGTGGATTGGGATTTAAAATCGAATTAGGTATACTATCGATTGTGCATAATATTAAAAATTTACAAAATGACCGAGCCGAATGAATAAATTATATCTCTTGGACATAACCTAACAGTTCATGACCTAACTAAATCAAAATGTATTGATTTTCTAGATATTTGAGTGATGAAGGTCGAAAACAGCGATGTGCCCACAATATTCAACCCACGGAAGCCAAGACTTTCGCAAAGTAACGCCGTGTTGACGTCAGACCACAGACCGTATGGTCCTTTCTCGCACGTGCTGTCCAGAAGCGAGTCTCGTACGTGTCTGATTGTGCTGTGTTGATCTTACAACGGGTGAATTTGGTAGCCGAGGTGTGCAGGGTGTACAAATAATTAATATGCTAAGAATTCGATTAACACGCAGTGGAGCGAAATCCTATCATTTGGCTTATTCGAGTGAAATTTAAACAAACAAATCGCGTACGTTCCTTTAATGTGTTCAACTGTGTTTGAGGCAGATAACAAACAATTAAACAATATAATATGTGCCTCATCTTCAGGAATGAACATTTCTGCACGCCTCAAACAAAATACAACCCGTCGTCCGACATTTATCTTAATGTCGTGTGTGTGTGTACTGTGGATATGTGTTTATGACTTAAATTCTGGTCTTGTTTGGTATCGTTTTTCTAGTGTGTCAGCCCGAAGATGTGGAACAAGTGGAACAGTGCCAGCGGAGGCAGTTGGGTATTTTCAAGAGGCTGAAGAACAAATGCTGTTCGAAACATGCGAGGAAGGTTTGTATTTTGCACGCATAGTACAGCACGATTTGTTTATTTTTCTTTAAATCCAGGCAACACAAAAATTATAATTAGTAGTTAGATTTCAAAAAATAATCAATTTCCTGGATTGTAGAAATAAGCCGATTGAAAAATACATACCAATTTTCTCTTTACTTAAGGTATATTGTATTGTGTATAATATACTTACGTATGTCTTCAGGTTTACTACGGTTTGTGCGTCACATTTTTCGTCACCGCGTCTTGGGTTGGTGCCACGCACGCTATTAAATACCTGTATATGTACCATCCGACCAAATATCCAGTGCTTACAGGCAGCGGGTTTAATTTTTCGTCCATACACCAACAAACGGTATGTACATATAACACAAATGTTATCAATTTCATGAAATTGACACACACACACACACACACACACACACTCACTCGCGCGCGCATATTATGCCGTTCCGAACACATATTATATACTTACATATAGCCACATGGATAAGCGAGGACGTAAGGACGAAGTGTCTAAGAACTAGATTATTCTTAGACTGTATTGTTTATACACAAGGTCAGGATTAATGCTCGCTGACGGTAGAAGAATGAAATTCGGAAATTACTATTTTACACGCCATTATATCATATATTATAATGTATTTTTAATGGGAATATTACACGAGCGGTCGAAAACGAGACTTTATAATATTGTTTAGCGGCGGCGGCGTGCGTGTGCTGTTCTACACACTTTATCCGCAAGTTTATCATTGTTCATTGACATATTATATATTTTTTTATTTAACCGATTAATACGGATTTTATACAATTTGTTTACTGAAATGAAATATCCTAAATATATTGTTATATTTTTAAATGTACGGTTATTTTTATAAATACGTAGGCACCAATCGAAAAAACCTTTCATGAAAATCACAGTTATTTTTATTCGATAGTAAATTATACTTATTCCTATTATGTTTTTAAAGATTAATAGCTTTTTGGGCCGGAGGATTTCAGATAATAGAGAATACGAATCAAATTTATTATATAATTATTTTAAATCAAACCATAAGGAGCACATGCCCCGCACTCACTCTGAAACGGTTAGGACCATAAAGTGTTTAATGAATCTTTATATAGGTATTTGTTGAGATGGTTTACATGGATTGCTACCCAAATCTAGGTAGGTGACCTTTTTATTCAAAATTCCTGCAAAAAAAGCAATTGGGAATCCTATAGTTTATTCTATTATGAAAAACTATATCCACCTCACTGTAGAGTACTGTGTTCATCGGTGTGTCCAAATTGGTTCTGAAATGTCCGAATTGGTTCTCGGGGTGTTAAAAATTTTAACTTTTGTCTAAATGTGATTTTCATTTTTTATTATTAAGTGTAAAATAAATAATAATCTAAATAATATCTTATTTGTCTATTTTTATTTTTTATTTTTAATTACAATGTACGTAATAAATAAAAATAAAAATAGTGTCTTTTTTTTAATTCGTCGATTTATCTTTTTTTAAGTTGTATGTATTATTGATGTAAAAATTAACAGATATTTTTATAAATTTTATAGTCATATTTTATTTCATTATTTTTATATTTGTCCATTTATGTTTTATAAATATTTCTTTAGACTTAAGGTTCTGTAGTTTTTCTGCACTTCTCAGTTTCATATGTATTTATAATTATGGTAAATATATTAAAATAATATTAAATAGTATTGCCTTTTCGAAAGTCTTTATCGGAAACCAATATTAGGATGTGTGTTACCTGGAATGACGGAAACCGATTTTGATATAAATTTTCAGGTATGGGAACCAATTCAGATGTAGTCGTGTTCATTATTAGCCATAAGTTATAAACTGGATTAATTTGTTCTGTATTACTTATTAAAATCAATAATTTATCAGTTTATCACAAAGTCATTATTAAGCCCGCATTAAGAAAATACATTTGCGCACTTTTTACATTTTTCGAATACACATATTGTGTTGCCAGACCAGAAGCAATGCGAGTGTGCTCGCTTGGGAGATATGGTTTGATGCCACTGGATCGAAATTGACTATGTACCTATAAAAGCATCGATGACCTCTGTCGGTTATATACGAACATACTAATATACGCACACATACACGTTCATATCATTACACGTTATTAGAATAATAAATATTATTTTTATGTAATAAATATTATACACATATTATATCATGACGTTGTACCGTTGGGTGGACGCGTTACAGCTGATGACGTACAATGCGCCATTCTTCACCACATGGTTTTGCACGAACTGGACCGTGCTATTCTTCCCGCTGTACTTTTTCTGTCAGCTGGGTAGCCCCAACTACCAGACACCCACCGACATTCTTGGAGAGAGTGTCCGAAACTTTCGGGACCGCGGGTTCACCGCCGCACACTTCCTGACTCGGTGCTGCATGTTCTGCATGCTCTGGGTGTTCACCAACTACCTGTACATACACGCGCTCAGCATACTCGTGGCCACCGACGCCTTGGCCTTGTTCGCCATCAACGTGTGTTGCGTGTACCTGCTCTCATGGGTCATACTCCACGATCAGTTCGTCGGCGTCCGGGTGAGTGTGTCGAGGCTCCCATACTCCCACCATTATCGCAAACCACGGTGGTCTGGGTTGGTGGGATTCGGCAGCAGTGATGGGGTGGGAGGCGATGGGAGATGGTAGTAGGTACAACCGTTGTCGTTGTTTTGCGTGATCAAGGTGCTGCATTTAAGGGAGGTGTAGATATTATAGCGACACAGGAATAACTGTAAAAAGATAAACAAATAAATAGGAGGTTGGTATAAGTTTCCACAGTATTTTCACGAAGATACGTGATAGGCGAAAAACCACTCGTCTTCTATACGGAAATAGTTCACAAAATGTTTTATTTACAATGGGTGGTCCGGACTAATGTCATTGTACAAAAAAATTTTAATCACGTGGCATATTACGTAAATTTATTAAGATACTTCTTTAGGCACATAATAATTTATTTATCTATACTATTATGAGCCTGATTAAATTAGAATGGAAAAAATATATAGGAGCTTAATATTTAATCATAATATTATGTTCAATATGTAGGTATATTTTTTAGTTCATTCCTAAAAAACTTGCATAATATTTAACTAGCTTTAATTCTTTATAGGACTTACAAGGTTAGATTATCTGTTACATGTCTCGTGTAGGTACTCGTACTTATACTTGGCAACAGAAAAATTCAAGAATTCTATAACCGAAAAATACATAAATTGTTTATTTTACATTGTACATATATAATACTTAATTATGAGTATAAATATATAGATAATTTTCTTTCATGTACTTAACCAATTCGAGCGCTGAATACAGTATACTGAACTTATACTATATATTATATTATAAAAAACATTATAATACAGTATATAGTACCTACTAATTATATAAAACGGTGTATTATGTCCTTATACATTCTTAAATATAAAGATTTGGACTCCACGGCCACGTTTTCGATATTTTTATGGAATAACGAGGGAAACCATTGCTGCTCGTAGGAACTAGCATAGCCAATGGGAGTGGGGGGGTTATGGTCCCATGTTCCGCAAAAAAAGGTCTAGTTGCGTCACTGTTCATTGGCATAAATTGGCTAATTGAAACAACGATAGGTTAATACAATAAAATATAAAATACAACTTACTATTTGGGCTAAACAACTTCTTTTAAATAAGTATATCCATGACAAGATGCAAAATAATAAAAATATAATTTCGTCGATCCATAATAATTGACTGAATAATATTAATTTTATCATTATTATTTCAAGTAGCTATAATATGTATATTTTAGATCATAATTAATGTCATTAATATACTTTAAAGTGTATTTTACACTATACATTGACGTACATACTGTATATTCTATATATTATATATTATGAACATGTTGTTATACATTTATTTTTTTAGTAATGCGTGCACACATCCGCATGATTTAGATTAAATAGATTTAACATTTTTATCAATTAGGGAAGCGGGAATTTTTCCCGATACTCCAACTTATTTGCACCAATGGAGTTACCCTGTACCTAAACTCTTAAGTGTACAGTAATTTCCTAATAACAAACAGACCTGTTTACAAATATAATCGTTTACCTACTATACCTAACAAAAATATATCGTTATGCATGCAATCAACTGCGATTACGTAGATACAATATTATAATGCTTTTATTGATTGGAACGCTATATTAAAATATGTAGTGTTTAAAAAGTTCAGGGATTTTAGCATATAGTATTAAACGACGCACATTATGGGACCACGTCAATATCGTGCGACCTGTGCCGTTTTCAGCAATGATCGTTTGCAGATCGTGGCTGTCATCTTGTGCAGCACAGGGGTGGCTTTACTCGCCTACATGGACGCCGGCATTACGAACAAAAAGAAAACCATGACCGGGGTTCTGTTAGCGGCTTTAGCGGCCGCCGGGTCAGCAGTATATAAAGTGAGTACCTCTGGCACAAACACTACTACTAAAATTAACAAACTACTTCTACGTGTGTTCATTCTGTATATTTCTGTAGGTATAGAATCCAACGGACGTTTTTGGATTAAGCTAAACCATTGCTAATATAAACAATTTGAGATTTTGTGAAATATAATTTGTTGGGCGGGTACATAAATTATAAATACACTAGATACTTCTTCGATAATATAATTTGATTAAATTGTATAAAAGGCATCTTCCTTGATTACTATTATGAAACCAGAAATCGGCCAATGTAATAAAATACCTAATAATACCTGGATTATTAGTGACAGAGTATAACAACACAAATTGAAAAATGGCATAAAATAAATATAAATATTTATTTTTTTAAAGTTGCCTCATAAATATTTTATATTATTTTTTAGGCTAAATAATATTATATTGGACAATAGACAATTTACTTTTTTGCTAATCGTTTAATCCAGCTCTGGTACTACTATTCCACATGAATATAAATGATAGTATTATATATTTATATGTATTATAGGAGGTATATACATGCATATATATCATTTTTTCTTCTTTATTTTATTAAAATATTACTAACAATCTATACAATCTATACGACACAATAAGTGCAATGAGTACATTTTATGAATGGTTATTGACAGGAGTTTGGGTTTGTGGCACTCAACAGTGCCACCCGACTAAGTATTTTATACATATACATATATATGAGTGTATATTTCTATTTATCTAGGCCATTTGATCAGGTTATAGATTATTTTTTGCGGTGTGTGAAATATTAAGCTACCTACGTTAAAATGTTATATTTAACTAGGTATATAACAAAAAAAAATATAGTATTAGGTACTAACTTGAGTTATAATTATTAGTTGAATAAACGCTGGTATGTGAAGGAAACGTTTGTAATTTAAATAAGATGTTGACTGACGACTAAACTTTCAAAAATAATGTCGAAATCATGAACAATGCACATAAACGAGAAATTATTAGAATAAGTCAGTGATTATATAATTATTGTATTTAACAGGTCATGTTCAAAAAAATGATCGGCGACGCCACTTACGGTCAAGTGTCGCTATTTTTTTCGCTCATAGGCCTGTTAAACGCGGCGCTCCTCTGGCCAGTGTGTTTAGTTTTGTACTTTTCCGAAGTAGAAATACTTCATTGGGATCGACTACCTTGGATGATATTATTATCAGCCAGCACGCTGTCATTGGGTACTAAAAAAATATCTGTATCTGCGTTATGTTGTCTTATTATTTTATATACATTTCCATTTTCAGTAGCAAACTTACTTGGAAATTTGAGTGTTGCGTTCACTTACGACATTTTCATTACGTTCGGACTAATCACCGCGGTTCCCGTGTCTGCAGGTAAATTTTTCCATCAGACTAAATCATGAAATACTTATAATACAATGTTTGTAGAAGTAATTACACCAAGTTTGACATGTTTCGTGCTTATAAAGCATATTAAATTCTGTATTAAAAATACATTTTAATATACGCACGAAGTACCTACAATATAATGTAATTGACGAGATTTACTTATAATAAAATATATATATAATATGTATATTCATACGTATATATATTTTTATTATACATTATAAGTTTATCAAAATTATTTTTAGTAAAAAAAAATGTAAACAACGACTTTTTTTTTGTTCACATGGCCATTTTTACTTGGCCTATTTTACTGTTTCAGCCATTGACATAACCATACACGATGTACAGTTTTACGGTATGAAACTGGCTGGCATCATACTTATATCGATCGGTTTCTTATTGGTCATGTTTCCTAACAACTGGCCAGAATACATTTTTCGATTGCTCAGGTAAATTGCACATAAATATAAGATTCAATGCGAGCGATTTAGGCATTACTTACTACAGCGCTGGCAAACAAATCGGACGAAACACTCACCTATTATGTTTTTAACAATTATTTTCAGGAATATAATACTACTGAGTCATAGCGCTAGGTGAGTGTAGCGTGAACCAAAAAAAAAAGCATGAATTTTTTTGTGGAAATTGTTGAAAGAGTGGACCAATATATACATAATATAATATATAATAATATAATATTAATAATAATAATCTATTAATAAGATGAATTGTAGCTTGCGGGGAAGGCCTTGTGATAGATGCTGCAGTAGTAGGGTTAAAAAAAAAGAAAAGAAGCGGTTGGCTAACAGCGTAAAAAATAGACGATATTCCGTATATTATTATATGTTTATTTATTTAATCGGCCGACCTTTATTTGATTATACGCCTAAATTACACTGCAGAAGGTCGGCGCGTGTTTCGTGTTGGTATGCTTGTGCGTGTGTGATACATTAATATTAATATAACGACAACAATAATTTGTATATTTTTATATTATAATACAATAACATTAATGATTAATGTAGTCAAATATATTATATAGTACAAATAATACATATTATAGAATATATGTGTAATGATGATATTATTAATAATGATAATAATATATAATCACGAGATCGCTTCTATCCTGTTACGCGCAACCTCTTCTTTTTGTACCCCGTGTGGGCGTTATATATATATATTATATTATATACACTTTGCATGGCGATTTAGAACGGTAATTGCATGTGGTTTTTGGTGATGTAAAAATAAATGTAAAAAAATAAAATATATACCAAAGATTGTTTAGATCACTGGTGCGAGTGCAAAAGATCGATTGAAAATGTAATTAGAACCCTTTCGATTGCGCCGCCGGATGTGTAACGTATATATGTACGTTCTGTCTGTTGTTGTACCCACAGGTGGAGCCGGAAGAACCGGGGACTGCCACCCAACCCACCAAAAGTGGAAATTGACTACCGGACCGGGTACATCAGGTCGCATTTGCGATCTCCGTCCGGTCGGGTCAGGTGACCGACTACTGCCATTGCCGCTCACGCACCACGGACGTCGACATCGTTATTCGTCGCGATCGACAAACGTTGTATTATCAATGATAATGATAATAATAATAATAACTGTCGTCGTATTGCGAATATTACGATTTCATTTCTTAGCCGTTTTACTTCTTTATTATATATGTAAATAATATTCCTTAGAGACAGTGCTTGAATGAATAGGGGAGAGGAGGGGCAAACTACCACTTATTTTTTTTCAAAAGCCAATGGTCAAAACACGTATCTTATAATTTCATTGTGATTATCAGAGAGATTATAAATTTATATTATTCTACATAACCTTCTGTCCTTCCTAAACTCAGGTCCTATATAGGCTGTGCGGGAACCAAAAAAATTTACTTTAACTTGGTGTTATATTAATTACTAAAATACCTGATTCGCAGTGCTCGACTTGGGGGGGGGGGGCGCAGGGGAACGGAGTACCCTAACTAATTATTCAGAAATTTCAGCGTACCCCTACTTTTATTTTTAAGGGTAACGCATGGGACGCTAAATCATGCCATCATTGCCATCATTCTGAATTTTTAATTTTTATCAAAATGTACGTGTTAAGTGATAACATATATAAATAAATAGTTTTTTTTTTTTGTTTTGTTTCAATTGTTCTTGAGTTTGTTGTATTTGATTTTATAAGTTAAAAATATAATATTTACATAATTTTTTTTTTTTTATTTAATTATTCATAAATATTTCCTATATGATTCAAAGAGGTGTATAAGGGGGTGTGGGGGCATAGCCCCCACGGCTTTGTAACGTTTGACAAGTGGTGGGGACGCTCTTTTTTTAAAAGTTAACAGAGTCTCCCTACTTTAATTTTGTCAAGTCGAGCACTGCTGATTCGATTGTTTCATCATTAACTAATAAGAAAATCATATTATTATATAATATAAGATAATGTGTTTGGCGTGAAATAGGTAATTTTTTTTTTGAACACCCATTATTTAAACTTTATACGTAGGTAATCAAGAAACGCGCCCTCTTCAATTTTATTATTTTTCCAATTCAAGCACTACACCTTAAAGGAGACATAACTTTAACACATATCCGTGCATAATATTACTAGTCTGCTAGTAATATTATAATTTTTAATATTACATGTTTTTCGTTGATATTTTTGTAAAATATGTTCGTGTTTTGAGTATATTGTATAATATATATTATATATACTATATTATAATGTACAATTGTTATTATTATCATTATTATTAGGTATGTAGATAATGTTCGTCAACCAAAAACAGAATTGAATATAAATTTACAAATTTCTTTTATTGTTTCTTGTTTAATATACATAAAAAAATGAAATAAACTCGCGTATTCGTATTATATAGATACATATTATAATTTATATACGTTTTATTTAATCACTCCAATCGTAATTTGTAATGTATTACAAAATGTATACTTATTCCATGATGGCGCAAATTTATAACAGATTGCAGGAAACACCTTGTGGATTATATAAAGACGACAATATATCCGTCCACGAGCAAACCATTATATTAAAATATTTGTTTTTATTTCGAATGCCTCATCCTTTACAGTTCACTCTTATAAGTTATAACTCTATAAAAAAAACAAATGTTTGCATATATAATATATTTCAAATTAATTATTTTAGTAATTTCGTATAAGTATACTTAGTAAGTAAATTAAGACATTTTATACACTTTTTGTCTACCTAACAGCTTTTTTATTTAGCTTAAAAAGTTTGAAATAATGAAGTGCCTATACCGTTACCTTGTCTTACAAGTATTATAACAAACTTTTAGCTATATGAGTAGGTATGCCTAAGATCCATAAGTAGATCATTATGACTATCTAGTTCAATATTTTTCCCCCTTTATAAAACCAATTAGATTTAAGAACGCAATAAATATTAGTTCAACAGTAAAAAGTTAATTTTTTTTTATTGGTGGACTTTTAAATTGGTTTAGAATAACATACAACTAAATTATGCATTTCTTTTAAAATCACTCTTCTGAAAAAGTACTTTTGAGTCATCACAATCAACTAGATAGTTGAATAGATTAAATAAATAACATTGCAAAAGGGTTTTTAAAATCTTTTGATTTTTTAGATTTACATCTGACTACTATCATCGTAGTGAAATACTATACATTTTTCTTTTTAATTTATAAAATATTTAAAGTATTTGCCACACTACATCTAGTAACAAAAAATAATCTACGGTATAAGGAAATCACGAGCGATATTACTAGAAGTTACTTTCTTAATTAACACTAAGGAAGAATGTCGTAGCGTAAATGTACTTAGTATTTAATAACAAGAGAGATAATAGTAGATGAATAAAAAAAGATTAAATTATAGTGATAAAAGAAAAACCTAATTTAGTTTAAAAAAGTGATTATAATAAGAATAACTATAGAGTGAATTTCATGTTTAAACCAGCCAAGTTAAAATTAAATTATAATGTTTTATTTTTCCTGCGTTTTTTTTTCCCGTGGTGGTTAGGTGTAGTTAGTTATTTGTTAGTCATATTATATGGCTCATATACATTAATAATTCATAAGTTATAGGTAGTATTACAAACAACTGTGATTCATTTGCCATGTACGATTTTAATATTATCAGCTAACATTGAAATGTTCAATGGGCTATCTAAAATAAGAGGAAGACCATTAATAATAATTATGATGAGAAGTGGTCATAAATGAGATCCTTGTGGGACCTTGAAGAAGCCAAAAATTCATAAGAATAGTGAAAAGATTTTTAACTATTTGAGTTCTATTAGACAGATATAAAATTAAAAAATGTAAAAAGTTCCCATTAAGAACCTTAATTTTAGAAACAATGAAGAATGATTTGACTATATCAAATGTCTTTTGAAAATTAGTATAAATTATGTCAACTTGAAAATCTTGATCAAGACAATAGACAATAAAATGTTGATAAATTAGTTTGGATAAAGTGCTTATGTAGAAACTCATACTGGACATACTAGCTGTGACAAACTTATGATATAAGATGATAAATTAAATTTTTTTTTTGAAAAAATAGTTTCGAAAGGTTATATGATAAGGTAGGTTGCAGGTAAGATTGATAATTTAGATATTGATCTATAATTTCTGCTATTATCTTCAATATCAGATTTATGTATAAGAGAAATATATGATTTTTTCCAGTATTGAGGAAAAATTGCAGTTGAGAGAGATAAATTAAATAATTAATTTAAAGGCTTGACAAGAGTATACCGACACAACTTTAAAAACAACAGTGGGATAGGTAAATAAATATGTAATATGAGGTTCTGTACCACCTTTATCATTTAATGAACCAAGAAAATCGATAATCTCATCAACAGATATAGTACAACTACTATTAAAGAAAAAGTTTTGAGAAAGTGTATTAAGAAAATCATCAAAATCAGTATTATAAACGGAATACAAATAATTGATAAAATATACAACATACATTATCAATAGGTAGGTACCTATAATTTATGTTAACAGCAGTAATATTATCAAGAAATACGTGGATATGGATATTGGAACGATTATCCAAGCCTGGGCATAAACGCGTTAAAAAGTTAAAAGTTAAGTTAATTTTAACTTTTAACTTAACTTTTTAAAATTTAATTTTCATAAACTTAATTTTTAACTTAATTTATTTTAATTGATATAAACTTAATAAATAACGAGTTACTTTTAATCAAATTCGAGTTAAGTTAATTTATAAATAATTAAATACCTAATAAATATAATGAAGGATATAGTTGGCTATATTCTCAAACAGTTTTAGACTTTTAATTTCCTGAAAAAGTAGTCAGAGTACATTCTTAAATATCATGTTTTTTTTATTTAATAATTTTAAAAAAATGCATAATACTTGTCAGTTGTCTGTATTAGTGTGTTAATAAATCAAAAGATTGTATTTGTTTCGGCATTTTCAATTTTGTATTTTCTTCATACCTACTACATAATTCTATTAATTCAATACCTATGTATAGAAAAGCTATTGGCTATTTCCTGTGGTCAATAATATTTATGATTTTTATTATTTATATAGATATTATATAAAAAAAAAAATAACTTAACTTAAGTTAATAAGTTAATTGAAAATGTTCATATAACTTTTAACTTAACTGAGTTAAAAAAAGAATTAGATTAACTATTAACTTTAAACTTTTTAAAATGTTTTCCATTAACTTAACTTAACTCAGTTAAAAATTATCATTAACTTGCCCAGGCTTGCGATTATCCCATAAATTATTAATTTTACATTACATCCAAAACGATTTTAAATATTGCTTTCAATTTAAAAGAATATAATTTGTTTGGACACTAGCAACTTAATATTGTTTCGTAGATCAAAAGCCATATAATCCGACTGTGAGTTTAGAATTAGAAATTTTTTATGAGCCTGTTTTTTAAAATTAATTAAATTTCTAAGAGATGAGATTGACCAGATAAGGGAATGAAAATGGTCAAGATTTAATTTTAAAATATCAATAATAAAATGGTTTAAAATACCATACAGTTTCGCCATAGAATTATCTAAACCAAGGAATAATAGATTAGGTATAATTGATATCAATGATGGATAAAAATGATATTATATCATTAAAGTTCATAGGTAGGTACTATTACAATTATAAATTATAGGATAACAGGATTCAGAGTTCACTTAAGTAATTTACAATTAAAATGGAATAACCAATAAGCAATAAGCATAAATAATATTTTAATGATTTTAATTCATAAACAATTTTTCATCTCTTGAAACCTAATAGGCTATGTCCCTAAAAACTTGACAATTAAAAATAATACATATTTAACTAATTAAATCAATTATCATTTATGATACTGAGAGTAGGGGATCTGCATTTTGCTTAAAATGATACCCATTCAAGTAAACTGAACACAACTGTAAATAAAATAACTAAATGTATAATATCAAATTTGCCATCAGTGGCGGCTATACTAGAGGAGAGGTTGTGTATGTAATTTTTTGTATGCGAATAATACAGAATAATACTTTGGAATATTTTAATAGAATAATAGAAACTATATTAATAGTTAAAAAATTGTTGTAAATAGTTATTTCTTATGTTTCGCTATGCCTATATTTTAAGGATAGCCGCCACTGTTTGCCATGGTATACAAATTTTAATAGTATTTATACTTTATAGAGAGTTACATGTGTTCAATTCTGATGAGTAATTAAAAAATTTATGATTAGTACTTGCTTGTAATAATTGCATAATGCATAGCTATTCAAATATATATGCATAATTTTAATACAATACCAGACTATTAGATTTAAAAATAATAATTACCTATGTAATTATGCTAGATGTCATAAATCTTTTGGGTTTTAAAGTTCATTGAATACTGCTATTGTGTTATGCAAAGATTTAAAATTTAATATTATTATTTAAAAACACTATAATCACTCTATATATATAGCATATTTTAGACTAAGGTACCTACTAAAAATTAAAACTAATATAAATACTATTTCTTAGAATTATTTAAATTACTATTACAGTAAAATTACTGGTTGTTAGTATTTTTGTTATAAATTATATAATAGCAGAAATACAGTATCACCTAATACTCAATGGTCATCTAGATACTAAGACATTAAAATTAAATTTTTTTATAGTTTATTACTCCTATCATTTAAATTTTAAAATTATCTTCCCTATAACTACCTAGGTATATTATTTAATTTATTCAACTACTATTTTTGTATTAATTAATAAATAGTAACTATGAAATAGGTATGGTAAATGTGAGTAACACAAAAAACATTAAAAATTAGCTATTTGCATATACCTGGATAGAACATCTGAATCACTTGTTTAAACATTTCTTATATCTATTATACCTATACCTATTTGGACTATCGACTTAAAATAATAACTGCAGAAATGATGTTATTTTTCTTATTATAATTTAAAAATTCGTTTACGACCAGGAGCGAATGGACCTCAACTTTACCGATACCCTCGACTCAATTCTCGGACCACAACCTGATCAGAACAAAAAAACACTTAAATTTCTTAAACTAACTAATTTAATTAACAAAATATAATTGTATCTATGAACCCTATGTATATTATCTAAATTGTTATTAAGAATTGTGAACTAATGGCCTTTGCTGCCGAGTTGTTTTGTTTAAGATCAATAAAAAAAAAAATTTAAAAATCAATGGTTATAGGCAACTATTATATTATTATTATTTTTTTTTTTTAAAAAGTAAAGTAAATAATAAGTATATGCATGCATATATGCAATATTCAGTATTTAAATGTTTTATCTATGATGTTACACTTAATTTAACTTAAGTATTGGTAGTTATCATAACTTGTTTGAAATGTTAGTGGTATAACAATGTAATTTATTATGCTGTGCAAAAGTTAATAACAGAGATAATAGTAATATAGTAGAGTTGATACATATGTAAGTTTAAAATTTAAATAGATTGACTTCTTATATAATTTTGTTTTTAATATACCAACTAAAATTATTAATATTATTATATTAAGGTTTTTATCATTGGTTTTATCATTGGTTTTAACTTTTTTTTAATTATATTTTTAAACATAGGTACCTAGTATCTATTATTTAATATAATTTTCATATTCATTTTCATAGTACCTAGTATAAAATCATTAGGTAGGTACTTTATAATGGAAGGTGACTATCAAATAATCAATAATATCAACAAATTCTTGAAAATCTAAAAAAATACTTATATTAAAATCGATACAATTATTAAGTACAAACTTAAACCTAACTATTATAATATTTCACAACTGTAAATTATTTAAGCTTGGACAGTATTATTGTCATTATTATTTAAAAAAAAAAAAATTAAAATATTTGTATACAATAAAAGGTACCTCATAATATAGACTATACCTAGTTGTATATAATTAAGTTAAAAATTAGCAATAATATCAATACCAATACAAGTCATAACAAGTAGGTAGATATATTAAAACATAATGATACACTTGACAAACATCAAACATTAATGTAATATTTTAGATTAATTCTTTCAAAAAAACTAAACGATAGGTTTATAGGTACTTATTGGCTATAGGCATCCACCTTTATTGTTGTTATTAAGTCATTGTTGTACGATAATAATATAAATAATATGATTAGTTCATAAATTCTTTCCATCAGTCACAAAAAATATCGTTTCTGTTGCCACGGCCACTTTCGATTGCGGCACTTCTACGTCTCATAACGGGACGACCCATGCAGTGTCTAGAATCCGGAACCGCTGCGCCATCAACAGTCCTGTATATCATAATGTAAACATGTTCAAACGTATTCAGATGAGTATCGTACGCAGACTTAGAACAAAAGAACATAACGTTGCAGGATCCACAGTAGAAATTAATCTTATCACTCAAACGTGTACACATAGTGCAATAAAATCTTCCCGTAGGGTGTATGTTCGACTCATATCGTTTACAGATAATGCAAGCATACTTTAGTGATTCGCGGCCGTTATCCAAGTAATCCTTAATCAACCGACGCATGATCACCGTGATGGACGGTATTCGTTTGTTAATCGGAGAGAGTTCGGCATACAATGTACTGCGGCATTGCATACGGTGTCGAATAATCACACTCCACCGCGTGTAAAACATAGTTTTGCATATCATGCAAAAGTAGGACATGAATTGTTCATCCCAGTTGCTCCTCACGTCGTGATACTCATAAGCCATGTGATTGTACAAATCCGCCAGACTGAACACCACAGAGCAACTATGGCATTCGAACCAATTTCCAGAATTGGGCTGAAATAAGCGTGTTTCATTACATGCCTTGTGCTCCACAATGTGTTCCTTAAACTGGTACACAGCGTTACATCTGTAGCAGTAGTAGATACAATGCGACGGTTGTGGCTGCTGTTGCAAATGGATGCCACCCGCAATTGTTGAAGGCCAAACCGTTGTCGGTGAAGAAACATAGTTAGGCCACAACGGCCACGCGGATGTCAATAGCTGAGGATCGTTCCCATCGTTTTGCGACATATCGTAAATATTTCTAATATTTTTAACAGCGTTGTTTAGAAGATATTTAGTGGACGCCAATAGGCCCGGATCTTTGACCTGTAAATCGGATAATCAGATACTTATTATTATTGATCAGTAAACATTTCAAATTGTTATTGATGCTTAGATGCACCGTTGAAAGCGGTAACGGAATCGTGAGACAAGGGTTTTAGACGCCCCTTCCTAATATTTTTTTTAGTTATTGCATTGTGTATTCAATATTATATTATTATAAAATTATATCTTATATCTAGTTTTACATTCTAATATTATATATTTATAAAGTTAAATGGGTATAGGATAGCCGATGGGTAGTGTTTATTTTTTATACTTGAGAGAACTACATACTCAGTATCACATAATTTCAATAAAATTCTACTTAAGTACCGACCCCACTGATTAACAACTAGAATGACAGATTTTTTCTAAGAGAAAAATCTATCTTTAATTTTAATTGGGTAAGTATACTTAATATTTTATGTTTGTATTTAAATAAATTAGTTGAAATAAGAAATATTAAAACAGTACAATTATACTGGTCGGGTCAAGTTATCCTATACTAATAAAGTAATAACAATAGGTATCACCGTATTTTTTTAGAATAGAAATCAAAAATTATTTTTTATAAATTTATGATATTTAGAAAAAAAATATTTTAATTAATCCGCTATAAAATGATAAGCATTACCCGCATAATTATAAAAATTAGCCGATCTAGAAAACCTCTGTGACGATTTTCTCGGAGGAGTTTGATCTATTAAAATAAATAATATTTATACTTATATGATAATTACCGTTTATTATCTTCGGAAAATCAAGGAAATGATGAAACAAAACTTTATATTTAGTCTTGGTGTAATAATATGCTTCCCACGTGTAGACTAGGTACAGCAATATTAACTCGCACGTCGGTGTAAATATCTGACGACTGACGACTATGTATCTTGACGTTCAAATGGCGACTGGTTCGACCGACGCGACACTTATTTACTGCAGGGTATCAAACATTTTTGTGGCCTAATGGTTTTGGAGACCATTATACGGATAAAAGAATGTGGACTACCTGCTCTAACAAGAGACATAATATATTTTATGTGTACGATTCGTATTAAATGTACTCGGGTAGGGATTTTATCATCAGCAGGGGTTGTTGCATTCAAAACATATATGTGTCTGTGCTCTTCTCCGTATTTAATCAAACAATACAACCAACATTTAAGTGGAACCGGTCATGACAGAAGGAAAAAAATAACAAACCAATATAACATTACTAAAAGTGTCCCTCTGATATAAAAAATATGTTTATTATGTGGATATTCTTTCACTTGTATTTAAAGGAAAAAACACAGAAATAATTCAATGTCAACTTCTTTTGGAAACAGGACATAGTGGACATATATATTGTATATAGTATATATAATTAATAATTATTTAATGTATTTCTGTGTAGCTATAAAAATGGCCAGAAGGCAATAATATGAGAATTTCATTAGTCATAGTCTATTATAAAAGCATTGAGATTAAAAGTGGTACATTAAACGATCATATTCTCGAAAGAAATTATATTTTGAATAATCCAAAAATATCGAATTGTTAATCGATGAAAAATAATCGGTATCGATTTTACATTTTAATAACAATTGACAACATTTTCTAAAAATGTATGCTGTTTGATATTTTGGTAAAAATTGGAGAGGTCTACTCCTTAATATATTGTTTCCTATTTATAATTTATTTGCAAGAGCGTTTTCACGGTGGGGATGAATCCTTATCTCATAACCTTCTTTTATATATAATAATTAATAATATTAGTGGTGGGACCCCGGATACTACCCTACGATTTATTCGTATATATCTCGCTCCTAATGAAAATTCCTGTCTACACCAATATACCTTAGTAAATTAACGCTATACTCTCACACGTATTACGATAGTACCCCGATAAACATCGAAGACATTTGTACATTTAATATTTCAGCGGTCGTTCTAAAACGAATTTCATGTATTACATTATAGATAGGTACTTATATAATATATAATCACAAGATTATGAATTTTGATTTAACATCGTTTACTCAAAATATACTACAAACACACATAACATAATTTATATAGCTTATAACTCATAATTATCTAAATAATTATAGAGTTACGTCGATTACGATGTTCGTGGACCAGGTGCATAATATTGCACATAAAAACAGGTTGTTCATACTATATCATTTGCAAAACAATATGATCGCATCGTCAATGGTGGAATTTGCGAAGACATTATAATTGGGTACAGTGGGTGAGCTACTATTTTCGCCGCACATTTTTGTGGTGCACAATGCCTAATAAGATAACTGGAATATATATTTTTTTTTTAATACAGCCAATCAAATGGATGACACGTCGTAATTCTCACTAATATTGTTAATCAGAAATATTAGTGTTAATGATTTGTTAGTACTTACACAAATATTGACGCATTTTGATTAAAAATGCACATTACATCAATATTTATTTTTTAATAACTTAAAATTTCGTATAAATTAAACAACAATAGGATTATGTATAGCAATTTTAATAAAAAGAATTAGTAGATTTAAAAAATCTTTAAAAATGTAAATCTTCCGTAATCACCTATTTTGTGTTAAACGAAAAAACAGGCATTGACAATATCATATACTGATTTTTATGTTTAAAATTAAGGTGTATCATAAAAGCAAATTACTTTTTTTTGTTCATCCATTAGGCTTCCCGAGAAAATCGTTATGAAACACTTTATTGGTATTTTTCTAATGGGGCGCGTAGTAATATATATATATACAGGTTGTCTCGCGAGGATTTACCCATTGCGATATCTCCTGAGATAATATACATATCATAAATCAGTTTTTTATTAGACTCCCATAGACAAGGGATACATATTATATTTTATTTGTTGAAACATAGTTTCTTATGGCGCGATGTGAGCGGAGGGTCCCTCCGCCCAGAAAACCCGTGCGC
This sequence comes from Diuraphis noxia, assembly GCF_037042655.1. Lineage (NCBI taxonomy): Eukaryota > Metazoa > Arthropoda > Insecta > Hemiptera > Aphididae > Diuraphis > Diuraphis noxia. The sequence goes on from NW_028301713.1 coordinate 70,337,704, forward strand.
AATGAAAATAAAAACGTTAGTTGCTATCTCTCTTACTCTTTACCGCTTTCTCTATACTCCTGTTCCTCTCGCTCTACGGCTGGCAACGTTGTTATTATATTATATCTACATGTCGCCGCCGATAAAACGCACACAAAAGAAAAAAGGTCAGGTCGCAGGTTATTATTAATTGTTATTGTTAAAATAAATTAATATAGTATTACAATTGAAACCGTTCATAACAAAATAAATAACATTAAATATTATAAAATCACTTTCGTGACTGTGTTGACGAATTCGAATATTGTATTTGTATCGCTAGTATTTTCATATAATTTAATACTTTAATAATTTACCATTGAATATCATTCCGTTATTAAGAGGACGCTACATTCGTTAAAAACCTAATGTTCTCGAACTGATAGCTTTAATTTTACTTATTATGTTATCCAAATAATAAAAACTTTACGTTACAGAAAAAGTTCTTCCCTATATGCATTGTAGGATTTGGTGATTCTACTATAAATACAGAGGGAGTATAATGGACCCATGTAGTTGGTAATTAGTTTTCGCTATGTTGTACACTTGTACAAGACGGAGACAACATGTACGGGTGTAACGTACTCTAAAGCTTTATTAGAAACTAGTAAGATTAAGAATTTCAATAATCAAAATTTGAGTTAATTTAGATAATAAACAAAATATAAAAATACATTGAGCATGTTTAAAAACTTCTTTATGCAGACTGTAGTACCTATTCCTATTTTTAGTGGACAACCTAACTGAGTGATCTTTTTTAATTGGGCGAATTAAGATTTTTAATGTCTTGTAACAAATACCAACATCTATGACCAATTTTAAGATTCTGAGCTAAGCAATATTTGTTTTAAATTACTAAACTCGTTATTATGAATCGAATCACCTTGTACGTTGTAATAACACGTTATTATTGAAATGTATTTTTAAATACAGACAAAATCATCAGGTCGAAGGCACTGAATTTTTGCGATTACGTAGATACAATATTATAATGCTTTTATTGATTGGAACGCTATATTAAAATATGTAGTGTTTAAAAAGTTCAGGGATTTTAGCATATAGTATTAAACGACGCACATTATGGGACCACGTCAATATCGTGCGACCTGTGCCGTTTTCAGCAATGATCGTTTGCAGATCGTGGCTGTCATCTTGTGCAGCACAGGGGTGGCTTTACTCGCCTACATGGACGCCGGCATTACGAACAAAAAGAAAACCATGACCGGGGTTCTGTTAGCGGCTTTAGCGGCCGCCGGGTCAGCAGTATATAAAGTGAGTACCTCTGGCACAAACACTACTACTAAAATTAACAAACTACTTCTATGTGTGTTCATTTGGTATATTTCTGTAGGTATAGAATCCAACGGACGTTTTTGGATTAAGCTAAACCATTGCTAATATAAAAAATTTGAGATTTTGTGAAATATAATTTGTTGGGTGGGTACATAAATTATAAATACACTAGATTACTTGATTACTATTATGAAACCAGAAATCGGCCAATGTAATAAAATACCTAATAATACCTGGATTATTAGTGACAGAGTATAACAACACAAATTGAAAAATGGCATAAAATAAATATAAATATTTATTTTTTTAAAGTTGCCTCATAAATATTTTATATTATTTTTTAGGCTAAATAATATTATATTGGACAATAGACAATTTACTTTTTTGCTAATCGTTTAATCCAGCTCTGGTACTACTATTCCACATGAATATAAATGATAGTATTATATATTTATATGTATTATAGGAGGTATATACATGCATATATATCATTTTTTCTTCTTTATTTTATTAAAATATTAGTAACAATCTATACAATCTATACGACACAATAAGTGCAATGAGTACATTTTATGAATGGTTATTGACAGGAGTTTGGGTTTGTGGCACTCAACAGTGCCACCCGACTAAGTATTTTATACATATACATATATATGAGTGTATATTTGTATATTACAGTATATATGTAGTGTATATTACAAATGTTTGCATATATAATATATTTCAGATTACTTATTTTAGTAATTTCGGATAAGTATACTTAGTAAGTAAATTAAGACATTTTATACACTTTTTGTCTACCTAACAGCTTTTTTATTTAGCTTAAAAAGTTTGAAATAATGAAGTGCCTATACCGTTACCTTGTCTTACAAGTATTATAACAAACTTTTAGCTATATGAGTAGGTATGCTTAAGATCCATAAGTAGATCATTATGACTATCTAGTTCAATATTTTTCCCCCTTTATAAAACCAATTAGATTTAAGAACGCAATAAATATTAGTTCAACAGTAAAAAGTTAATTTTTTTTTATTGGTGGACTTTTAAATTGGTTTAGAATAACATACAACTAAATTATGCATTTCTTTTAAAATCACTCTTCTGAAAAAGTACTTTTGAGTCATCACAATCAACTAGATAGTTGAATAGATTAAATAAATAACATTGCAAAAGGGTTTTTAAAATCTTTTGATTTTTTAGATTTACATCTGACTACTATCATCGTAGTGAAATACTATACATTTTTTTTTTTATTTATAAAATATTTAAAGTATTTGCCACACTACATCTAGTAACAAAAAATAATCTACTGTATATATAAGGAAAACACGAGGGATATTACTAGAAGTTACTTTCTTAATTAACACTAAGGAAGAATGTCGTAGCGTAAATGTACTTAGTATTTAATAACAAGAGAGATAAGTAGATGAATAAAAAAAGATTAAATTATAGTGATAAAAGAAAAACCTAATTTAGTTTAAAAAAGTGATTATAATAAGAATAACTATAGAGTGAATTTCATGTTTAAACCAGCCAAGTTAAAATTAAATTATAATGTTTTATTTTTCCTGCGTTATTTTTTCCCGTGGTGGTTAGGTGTAGTTAGTTATTTGTTAGTCATATTATATGGCTCATATACATTAATAATTCATAAGTTATAGGTAGTATTACAAACAACTGTGATTCATTTGCCATGTACGATTTTAATATTATCAGCTAACATTGAAATGTTCAATGGGCTATCTAAAATAAGAGGAAGACCATTAATAATAATTATGATGAGAAGTGGTCATAAATGAGATCCTTGTGGGACCTTGAAGAAGCCAAAAATTCATAAGAATAGTGAAAAGATTTTTAACTATTTGAGTTCTATTAGACAGATATAAAATTAAAAAATGTAAAAAGTTCCCATTAAGAACCTTAATTTTAGAAACAATGAAGAATGATTTGACTATATCAAATGTCTTTTGAAAATTAGTATAAATTATGTCAACTTGAAAATCTTGATCAAGACAATAGACAATAAAATGTTGATAAATTAGTTTGGATAAAGTGCTTATGTAGAAACTCATACTGGACATACTAGCTGTGACAAACTTATGATATAAGATGATAAATTAAATTTTTTTTTTGAAAAAATAGTTTCGAAAGGTTATATGATAAGGTAGGTTGCAGGTAAGATTGATAATTTAGATATTGATCTATAATTTCTGCTATTATCTTCAATATCAGATTTATGTATAAGAGAAATATATGATTTTTTCCAGTATTGAGGAAAAATTGCAGTTGAGAGAGATAAATTAAATAATTAATTTAAAGGCTTGACAAGAGTATACCGACACAACTTTAAAAACAACAGTGGGATAGGTAAATAAATATGTAATATGAGGTTCTGTACCACCTTTATCATTTAATGAACCAAGAAAATCGATAATCTCATCAACAGATATAGTACAACTACTATTAAAGAAAAAGTTTTGAGAAAGTGTATTAAGAAAATCATCAAAATCAGTATTATAAACGGAATACAAATAATTGATAAAATATACAACATACATTATCAATAGGTAGGTACCTATAATTTATGTTAACAGCAGTAATATTATCAAGAAATACGTGGATATGGATATTGGAACGATTATCCAAGCCTGGGCATAAACGCGTTAAAAAGTTAAAAGTTAAGTTAATTTTAACTTTTAACTTAACTTTTTAAAATTTAATTTTCATAAACTTAATTTTTAACTTAATTTATTTTAATTGATATAAACTTAATAAATAACGAGTTACTTTTAATCAAATTCGAGTTAAGTTAATTTATAAATAATTAAATACCTAATAAATATAATGAAGGATATAGTTGGCTATATTCTCAAACAGTTTTAGACTTTTAATTTCCTGAAAAAGTAGTCAGAGTACATTCTTAAATATCATGTTTTTTTTATTTAATAATTTTAAAAAAATGCATAATACTTGTCAGTTGTCTGTATTAGTGTGTTAATAAATCAAAAGATTGTATTTGTTTCGGCATTTTCAATTTTGTATTTTCTTCATACCTACTACATAATTCTATTAATTCAATACCTATGTATAGAAAAGCTATTGGCTATTTCCTGTGGTCAATAATATTTATGATTTTTATTATTTATATAGATATTATATAAAAAAAAAAATAACTTAACTTAAGTTAATAAGTTAATTGAAAATGTTCATATAACTTTTAACTTAACTGAGTTAAAAAAAGAATTAGATTAACTATTAACTTTAAACTTTTTAAAATGTTTTCCATTAACTTAACTTAACTCAGTTAAAAATTATCATTAACTTGCCCAGGCTTGCGATTATCCCATAAATTATTAATTTTACATTACATCCAAAACGATTTTAAATATTGCTTTCAATTTAAAAGAATATAATTTGTTTGGACACTAGCAACTTAATATTGTTTCGTAGATCAAAAGCCATATAATCCGACTGTGAGTTTAGAATTAGAAATTTTTTATGAGCCTGTTTTTTAAAATTAATTAAATTTCTAAGAGATGAGATTGACCAGATAAGGGAATGAAAATGGTCAAGATTTAATTTTAAAATATCAATAATAAAATGGTTTAAAATACCATACAGTTTCGCCATAGAATTATCTAAACCAAGGAATAATAGATTAGGTATAATTGATATCAATGATGGATAAAAATGATATTATATCATTAAAGTTCATAGGTAGGTACTATTACAATTATAAATTATAGGATAACAGGATTCAGAGTTCACTTAAGTAATTTACAATTAAAATGGAATAACCAATAAGCAATAAGCATAAATAATATTTTAATGATTTTAATTCATAAACAATTTTTCATCTCTTGAAACCTAATAGGCTATGTCCCTAAAAACTTGACAATTAAAAATAATACATATTTAACTAATTAAATCAATTATCATTTATGATACTGAGAGTAGGGGATCTGCATTTTGCTTAAAATGATACCCATTCAAGTAAACTGAACACAACTGTAAATAAAATAACTAAATGTATAATATCAAATTTGCCATCAGTGGCGGCTATACTAGAGGAGAGGTTGTGTATGTAATTTTTTGTATGCGAATAATACAGAATAATACTTTGGAATATTTTAATAGAATAATAGAAACTATATTAATAGTTAAAAAATTGTTGTAAATAGTTATTTCTTATGTTTCGCTATGCCTATATTTTAAGGATAGCCGCCACTGTTTGCCATGGTATACAAATTTTAATAGTATTTATACTTTATAGAGAGTTACATGTGTTCAATTCTGATGAGTAATTAAAAAATTTATGATTAGTACTTGCTTGTAATAATTGCATAATGCATAGCTATTCAAATATATATGCATAATTTTAATACAATACCAGACTATTAGATTTAAAAATAATAATTACCTATGTAATTATGCTAGATGTCATAAATCTTTTGGGTTTTAAAGTTCATTGAATACTGCTATTGTGTTATGCAAAGATTTAAAATTTAATATTATTATTTAAAAACACTATAATCACTCTATATATATAGCATATTTTAGACTAAGGTACCTACTAAAAATTAAAACTAATATAAATACTATTTCTTAGAATTATTTAAATTACTATTACAGTAAAATTACTGGTTGTTAGTATTTTTGTTATAAATTATATAATAGCAGAAATACAGTATCACCTAATACTCAATGGTCATCTAGATACTAAGACATTAAAATTAAATTTTTTTATAGTTTATTACTCCTATCATTTAAATTTTAAAATTATCTTCCCTATAACTACCTAGGTATATTATTTAATTTATTCAACTACTATTTTTGTATTAATTAATAAATAGTAACTATGAAATAGGTATGGTAAATGTGAGTAACACAAAAAACATTAAAAATTAACTATTTGCATATACCTGGATAGAACATCTGAATCACTTGTTTAAACATTTCTTATATCTATTATACCTATACCTATTTGGACTATCGACTTAAAATAATAACTGCAGAAATGATGTTATTTTTCTTATTATAATTTAAAAATTCGTTTACGACCAGGAGCGAATGGACCTCAACTTTACCGATACCCTCGACTCAATTCTCGGACCACAACCTGATCAGAACAAAAAAACACTTAAATTTCTTAAACTAACTAATTTAATTAACAAAATATAATTGTATCTATGAACCCTATGTATATTATCTAAATTGTTATTAAGAATTGTGAACTAATGGCCTTTGCTGCCGAGTTGTTTTGTTTAAGATCAATAAAAAAAAAAATTTAAAAATCAATGGTTATAGGCAACTATTATATTATTATTATTTTTTTTTTTTTAAAAGTAAAGTAAATAATAAGTATATGCATGCATATATGCAATATTCAGTATTTAAATGTTTTATCTATGATGTTACACTTAATTTAACTTAAGTATTGGTAGTTATCATAACTTGTTTGAAATGTTAGTGGTATAACAATGTAATTTATTATGCTGTGCAAAAGTTAATAACAGAGATAATAGTAATATAGTAGAGTTGATACATATGTAAGTTTAAAATTTAAATAGATTGACTTCTTATATAATTTTGTTTTTAATATACCAACTAAAATTATTAATATTATTATATTAAGGTTTTTATCATTGGTTTTATCATTGGTTTTAACTTTTTTTTAATTATATTTTTAAACATAGGTACCTAGTATCTATTATTTAATATAATTTTCATATTCATTTTCATAGTACCTAGTATAAAATCATTAGGTAGGTACTTTATAATGGAAGGTGACTATCAAATAATCAATAATATCAACAAATTCTTGAAAATCTAAAAAAATACTTATATTAAAATCGATACAATTATTAAGTACAAACTTAAACCTAACTATTATAATATTTCACAACTGTAAATTATTTAAGCTTGGACAGTATTATTGTCATTATTATTTAAAAAAAAAAAAATTAAAATATTTGTATACAATAAAAGGTACCTCATAATATAGACTATACCTAGTTGTATATAATTAAGTTAAAAATTAGCAATAATATCAATACCAATACAAGTCATAACAAGTAGGTAGATATATTAAAACATAATGATACACTTGACAAACATCAAACATTAATGTAATATTTTAGATTAATTCTTTCAAAAAAACTAAACGATAGGTTTATAGGTACTTATTGGCTATAGGCATCCACCTTTATTGTTGTTATTAAGTCATTGTTGTACGATAATAATATAAATAATATGATTAGTTCATAAATTCTTTCCATCAGTCACAAAAAATATCGTTTCTGTTGCCACGGCCACTTTCGATTGCGGCACTTCTACGTCTCATAACGGGACGACCCATGCAGTGTCTAGAATCCGGAACCGCTGCGCCATCAACAGTCCTGTATATCATAATGTAAACATGTTCAAACGTATTCAGATGAGTATCGTACGCAGACTTAGAACAAAAGAACATAACGTTGCAGGATCCACAGTAGAAATTAATCTTATCACTCAAACGTGTACACATAGTGCAATAAAATCTTCCCGTAGGGTGTATGTTCGACTCATATCGTTTACAGATAATGCAAGCATACTTTAGTGATTCGCGGCCGTTATCCAAGTAATCCTTAATCAACCGACGCATGATCACCGTGATGGACGGTATTCGTTTGTTAATCGGAGAGAGTTCGGCATACAATGTACTGCGGCATTGCATACGGTGTCGAATAATCACACTCCACCGCGTGTAAAACATAGTTTTGCATATCATGCAAAAGTAGGACATGAATTGTTCATCCCAGTTGCTCCTCACGTCGTGATACTCATAAGCCATGTGATTGTACAAATCCGCCAGACTGAACACCACAGAGCAACTATGGCATTCGAACCAATTTCCAGAATTGGGCTGAAATAAGCGTGTTTCATTACATGCCTTGTGCTCCACAATGTGTTCCTTAAACTGGTACACAGCGTTACATCTGTAGCAGTAGTAGATACAATGCGACGGTTGTGGCTGCTGTTGCAAATGGATGCCACCCGCAATTGTTGAAGGCCAAACCGTTGTCGGTGAAGAAACATAGTTAGGCCACAACGGCCACGCGGATGTCAATAGCTGAGGATCGTTCCCATCGTTTTGCGACATATCGTAAATATTTCTAATATTTTTAACAGCGTTGTTTAGAAGATATTTAGTGGACGCCAATAGGCCCGGATCTTTGACCTGTAAATCGGATAATCAGATACTTATTATTATTGATCAGTAAACATTTCAAATTGTTATTGATGCTTAGATGCACCGTTGAAAGCGGTAACGGAATCGTGAGACAAGGGTTTTAGACGCCCCTTCCTAATATTTTTTTTAGTTATTGCATTGTGTATTCAATATTATATTATTATAAAATTATATCTTATATCTAGTTTTACATTCTAATATTATATATTTATAAAGTTAAATGGGTATAGGATAGCCGATGGGTAGTGTTTATTTTTTATACTTGAGAGAACTACATACTCAGTATCACATAATTTCAATAAAATTCTACTTAAGTACCGACCCCACTGATTAACAACTAGAATGACAGATTTTTTCTAAGAGAAAAATCTATCTTTAATTTTAATTGGGTAAGTATACTTAATATTTTATGTTTGTATTTAAATAAATTAGTTGAAATAAGAAATATTAAAACAGTACAATTATACTGGTCGGGTCAAGTTATCCTATACTAATAAAGTAATAACAATAGGTATCACCGTATTTTTTTAGAATAGAAATCAAAAATTATTTTTTATAAATTTATGATATTTCGAAAAAAAATATTTTAATTAATCCGCTATAAAATGATAAGCATTACCCGCATAATTATAAAAATTAGCCGATCTAGAAAACCTCTGTGACGATTTTCTCGGAGGAGTTTGATCTATTAAAATAAATAATATTTATACTTATATGATAATTACCGTTTATTATCTTCGGAAAATCAAGGAAATGATGAAACAAAACTTTATATTTAGTCTTGGTGTAATAATATGCTTCCCACGTGTAGACTAGGTACAGCAATATTAACTCGCACGTCGGTGTAAATATCTGACGACTGACGACTATGTATCTTGACGTTCAAATGGCGACTGGTTCGACCGACGCGACACTTATTTACTGCAGGGTATCAAACATTTTTGTGGCCTAATGGTTTTGGAGACCATTATACGGATAAAAGAATGTGGACTACCTGCTCTAACAAGAGACATAATATATTTTATGTGTACGATTCGTATTAAATGTACTCGGGTAGGGATTTTATCATCAGCAGGGGTTGTTGCATTCAAAACATATATGTGTCTGTGCTCTTCTCCGTATTTAATCAAACAATACAACCAACATTTAAGTGGAACCGGTCATGACAGAAGGAAAAAAATAACAAACCAATATAACATTACTAAAAGTGTCCCTCTGATATAAAAAATATGTTTATTATGTGGATATTCTTTCACTTGTATTTAAAGGAAAAAACACAGAAATAATTCAATGTCAACTTCTTTTGGAAACAGGACATAGTGGACATATATATTGTATATAGTATATATAATTAATAAATATTTAATGTATTTCTGTGTAGCTATAAAAATGGCCAGAAGGCAATAATATGAGAATTTCATTAGTCATAGTCTATTATAAAAGCATTGAGATTAAAAGTGGTACATTAAACGATCATATTCTCGAAAGAAATTATATTTTGAATAATCCAAAAATATCGAATTGTTAATCGATGAAAAATAATCGGTATCGATTTTACATTTTAATAACAATTGACAACATTTTCTAAAAATGTATGCTGTTTGATATTTTGGTATAAATTGGAGAGGTCTACTCCTTAATATATTGTTTCCTATTTATAATTTATTTGCAAGAGCGTTTTCACGGTGGGGATGAATCCTTATCTCATAACCTTCTTTTATATATAATAATTAATAATATTAGTGGTGGGACCCCGGATACTACCCTACGATTTATTCGTATATATCTCGCTCCTAATGAAAATTCCTGTCTACACCAATATACCTTAGTAAATTAACGCTATACTCTCACACGTATTACGATAGTACCCCGATAAACATCGAAGACATTTGTACATTTAATATTTCAGCGGTCGTTCTAAAACGAATTTCATGTATTACATTATAGATAGGTACTTATATAATATATAATCACAAGATTATGAATTTTGATTTAACATCGTTTACTCAAAATATACTACAAACACACATAACATAATTTATATAGCTTATAACTCATAATTATCTAAATAATTATAGAGTTACGTCGATTACGATGTTCGTGGACCAGGTGCATAATATTGCACATAAAAACAGGTTGTTCATACTATATTATTTGCAAGACAATATGATCGCATCGTCAATGGTGGAATTTGCGAAGACATTATAATTGGGTACAGTGGGTGAGCTACTATTTTCGCCGCACATTTTTGTGGTGCACAATGTCTAATAAGATAACTGGAATATATATTTTTTTTTTAATACAGCCGATCAAATGGATGACACGTCGTAATTCTCACTAATATTGTTAATCAGAAATATTAGTGTTAATGATTTGTTAGTACTTACACAAATATTGACGCATTTTGATTAAAAATGCACATTACATCAATATTTATTTTTTAATAACTTAAAATTTCGTATAAATTAAACAACAATAGGGATTATGTATAGCAATTTTAATAAAAAGAATTAGTAGATTTAAAAAATCTTTAAAAATGTAAATCTTCCGTAATCACCTATTTTGTGTTAAACGAAAAAACAGGCATTGACAATATCATATACTGATTTTTATGTTTAAAATTAAGGTGTATCATAAAAGCAAATTACTTTTTTTTGTTCATCCATTAGGCTTCCCGAGAAAATCGTTATGAAACACTTTATTGGTATTTTTCTAATGGGGCGCGTAGTAATATATATATATACAGGTTGTCTAGCGAGGATTTACCCATTGCGATATCTCCTGAGATAATATACATATCATAAATCAGTTTTTTATTAGACTCCCATAGACAAGGGATACATATTATATTTTATTTGTTGAAACATAGTTTCTTATGGCGCGATGTGAGCGGAGGGTCCCTCCGCCCAGAAAACCCGTGCGCAATGAAAATAAAAACGTTAGTTGCTATCTCTCTTACTCTTTACCGCTTTCTCTATACTCCTGTTCCTCTCGCTCTACGGCTGGCAACGTTGTTATTATATTATATCTACATGTCGCCGCCGATAAAACGCACACAAAAGAAAAAAGGTCAGGTCGCAGGTTATTATTAATTGTTATTGTTAAAATAAATTAATATAGTATTACAATTGAAACCGTTCATAACAAAATAAATAACATTAAATATTATAAAATCACTTTCGTGACTGTGTTGACGAATTCGAATATTGTATTTGTATCGCTAGTATTTTCATATAATTTAATACTTTAATAATTTACCATTGAATATCATTCCGTTATTAAGAGGACGCTACATTCGTTAAAAACCTAATGTTCTCGAACTGATAGCTTTAATTTTACTTATTATGTTATCCAAATAATAAAAACTTTACGTTACAGAAAAAGTTCTTCCCTATATGCATTGTAGGATTTGGTGATTCTACTATAAATACAGAGGGAGTATAATGGACCCATGTAGTTGGTAATTAGTTTTCGCTATGTTGTACACTTGTACAAGACGGAGACAACATGTACGGGTGTAACGTACTCTAAAGCTTTATTAGAAACTAGTAAGATTAAGAATTTCAATAATCAAAATTTGAGTTAATTTAGATAATAAACAAAATATAAAAATACATTGAGCATGTTTAAAAACTTCTTTATGCAGACTGTAGTACCTATTCCTATTTTTAGTGGACAACCTAACTGAGTGATCTTTTTTAATTGGGCGAATTAAGATTTTTAATGTCTTGTAACAAATACCAACATCTATGACCAATTTTAAGATTCTGAGCTAAGCAATATTTGTTTTAAATTACTAAACTCGTTATTATGAATCGAATCACCTTGTACGTTGTAATAACACGTTATTATTGAAATGTATTTTTAAATACAGACAAAATCATCAGGTCGAAGGCACTGAATTTTTGTCGGTTATTCGAATCTCAAATGTATACGGGTATATTATAATTTATTGTGTTTAGTCGACCCTTCATGTCCTTATTCTTCTGCGTCATTTATTTTCTTTATTAGAAACACGTTTTGTATAGAATATAAAATACATAAATTGTTTATTGGTGTCTTTTATTCTGAATGTGAATTCGACGTTAGACGTCGTGAGGGTGCTGTCAGGGTCGAACCTGCTGTGTCGCATTATTTATATCATATATAGCGACTCAATAAGTCCCAAGCCCTTTTTATATGTTACAATAGGTAGGTAGTGGCGACGCTGCGACGCCAGAAAATTATTCTACATTTATTGTACTCTGTGCACTGTATTCTACCTACGTATTTTGAGATGAGTTTTATTAAATTTTTATGAAATTAATGCTATATGATATTTACCCGGGTTTGTTTAATTCAAATTTGTAATATTCAAATTAATTTACTAAGTACATAAATATGTATATGTACTCAATAAAACTTCTTAAATCTAAAAGCAAAAAGTATAAGCGAATTAATATTTTTATCACGAGATACATTAAAAGTAATAAAAAAAAAACAAAGTTGTTCAAAATAATATATTCATTTTCCACATAATAAATACCTTAAGCCCTTGGGTAAATATTTCAGTTAAAATTAAGTAATTCTAGTAATGGATAACTTGTACTTATATACGGATGAATTTAGGTTCTTACAGGAGACCTAGTAAGTAAGAAAGTTTATAATATAATAGACTTTATTCAATTATTGTAAGACTATTATAACTATAATAATATATTATATATGAAATATAGTATTTTTTTTGTAAATAAAATTTATATCATTAACTTTTTTTTTTAATTTATAAATTATAAAACATATGAAAATGAAGTATATAATTATACAGGGTTGTAGCAGGTCTATATGACTAATGCTATAATTTTTTTTCTTTTCAATATTTTTAAGTAAGACCTGTTACACTCTGTATAGTATAATAATATATTTTCTATTGTGTAGCCAGGAAGGACTGAGGGGCTTTAGAAATGTTATATATTTTATAATTATATTGTATAACAATTAGTCAATTGATGTCTTAAAATTTAAAATTTAAATAATATTATCAATAAGTAATATTGTTATAAAATCAAATCTATGGTGAATTGATACACTTGGCAAGCTCACTGCCTAATTCTTCAATAATGCAGTTATTAAAAGTTTGATTTTTGGTCGCGCCTCCATTTTAGATTTTTAATTCCGCGCCATCATTTAGTAGTTACTACACCCTGCTTAACCGCTGGACCGATAAATACTCGATATCACTGAAGCGATGTGTCAGCGACCAAGTATAGAACCATATGGGGCAAATGAAAAAACACCTGTCTTGGCTACAATAAACATTTTGGGTGGCGGACTCGTTGTGTTTGTGTGGCGCAATATATTTGTATACAAATATTTTTCTCCACTTACATTGCGGTACAAATGGGTTACCTATTGAGTAATATTTGATTCATACCGGAAAGACAAGTTAAAATTATGTTGTGCATTAATCTTTAACCAAATTTTAATATTTTTTTAAACTGTGAAATGTAACTAACTCCTCTGCAGTTCAATAGGTTTTGAGTATACCTTTATCATTGAGTAAGTTATTGTTATTTATGTATCTATCTGAGCGATGTGCTATTGTTATTTATTGTTATTCATTTCCGATATATATAAAAAAAAAAACAATATCAACTTTGTAAAAACTTGTTGTGCGTTAAAATTCATGGTTTTCCTCATTTTTTTCTCTTGTTTGTCCCTGTTCTTTTGAAAAGTATAAGAATTTTTTTTTAATTTTTGACTTAATCCCCTAACCCTATTGTATCAACTGGTGTACTGTCAATTTGTCGTAAGCAATTGACCGCCCGACAATTTACCGCAAACAATTTATCGCAAGCCGATTTATCGCAATTACAATTTACCGCACGATAATTGATCGCAAACAGGCTATATAGGGTTTTTCGGGGTATTTTAAGGCGAATAGTGTTTTTCCATAATATTATTCGATCGTAAAACGATCAAATCTTATCTCACATTATACTCGTACCCTATTTTATCAGTCCGAATTTTTCTCTATTAATCGTATAGAATATAGATCACCATGAAACGCTACGACAATATATTGTATACATCAGTACTGACACAATCGTTTAACGGTATACTAATAAATTTGTGTAGCTGAAGTACTGTACATAAAATTATGGCTCTAGACTTCTGAGTACGTTTTAAGCGAGAAAAATAAGTATATGCTTATTTATCAAGGTTTTTTATACGTAAAAGAACGAGAACATGAAAATAAAATATACTGGAAATGTACAGAATATAAAAAAATTCACTGTAAAGGTCGTGTACACGTAGTAGAAGACAAGGTCACTAAATGTATTGAACATAACAATCACGTTCCAAATGCAGCAAAAATTGAAGCGAAAAAAGTTATTTCAACTTTAAAAAAAAATGCATCACAAACAACTCTCAGCACACATTCAGTTTTAAGAAACGCAGTTATGCAGGTAATTCATATTTTAGTCACATAGAATTAATGTAAAAAATTATTAACAATTAAAATTAAACTAAATTAGGTGACAAGTGCAGTTTCCGCAAAAATGTCGAGTATTAATACATTGAAAAGGACAATTCAACGGGTACGCCAAAAGGAGGAAGCTGCACCAGCTAATCCAAGTAATTTTGAATTTAATATACCAGACCAATATAGGTATAACTTCATTGGCAAATTATTTTTAAAATTCGATAGTGGTCCTACTGAATCACGCATGTTAATATTTACAACTCAACAAAATTTAGATTTTATGAACGAATGTGATAATTGGTTTTGTGACGGAATATTTTCAGTGGCACCCCCCATTTATACTCAGTTGTATACAATACATGGGGTGTGTTATTCCAACGTCATTCCTAGTGTTTACATATTACTGCCAGATAAAAAAGAAAAACTTACCGTCACATGTTTGAAATTTTAAAAACACTGAAATCAAATTTAAACCCAAAAAGTATTATGATATATTATGAAAAAGCAGCTTTAAATGCCATCGAAGCGGAGTTTTGTGATACCGAGGTAAAAGGTTGTTTCTTCATATGTCACAATGGATGACACCAACGTCATGTCCAAGAATTGGGACTACAGACAACTTATCGAAATGATCAGGAATTTTCATTACGAATTCGAATGCTACCAGCATTAGCTTTTATTCTAGAATCAGATGTAATAAAATGTTATAATGCATTACAAGCTACAAATTATTACACCGATAATGAAGATCTACTGGCACCAATGCTAGATTATTTCGAAAATACATGTGTAGGAAAATTAGATAGGAGAGGAAAAAAAGCCACCAAAGTATGCAATTACATTATGGAACTGTTTTTCGAGAGTTATCCAAGATTTAGCTACCAAAAATAATGCTATAGAAGGGTGGCACAATTGTTTCAAATCGCATATCAATGGTATGCATCCTTCAATTTGGCGATTTATAGATGCATTAAAAAAAGAAGAGAGCATTAACAGATTCAAAATCGAACAATACGTAGTGGGAAACGAGCCCCCCCCCCCCCCAAAAAAAAAAAAACCTAACCGAGATAGAGCAGCAAAAAAAAAATATTATATGTATCGATTATATGAATAATACAAATATTGAAGATTTTCTTCATGGTATTGCATAAAATTTTCAATTGCAAGTTTAATTTTTAATGTTTTTTTATTATTATATACCTTCCTTGATGATTTATTATTATTATTTTTATATTAAATTAAATGTACAAATATTATCGATTTATATAAAAAAATATTGCATATTATAATTTTAAATTGTAAGTTCAATTTGTTTCATTTTTATATACCTAATAACATTTTTTAAACATTTTTAATCTAAAACGAAAAAATATTTTTTCTAACCATATATGTAACCAGAGTTGTACCAAATTTATTCGAATTAAATATGTATTCAAATTAAAAATTAATATTGAAAATGTTATTTTCCGATCAATTGCCATGAGGTAAATTATAATCGATGTCCTGATTGGCTTTCAATTGGCTTGCGATCAATAATTTGCGGTAAATTGTCGTGCGGTAAATTGTAATTGCGATCAATAATTTACGGTAAATTGTCGTGCGGTAAATTGTTTACGATCAATTGACGTGTATCCGTATCAACTACCAACTGCATCCTATTTTATACCACTAAACATACTCAAAAATGTGGAATGTTTTGTGTTTGTGAAGAAGATGCTAAAGACCACAGTAAGTGGAAATTGAGGACCAGATTAGCCGATCCCAAATAGTTGGGAGAGAAGGTAAAGGAAAAGAAGAAATTCAAAGATGAAAATTGAAGCATTTTCATTGCTTAAGAGGCAGTGATAGACACAATAATAAATCCATCATGGTACACCTGGTAGGTATAAAACAGTTGAAAATTAATCTTTATTTTTAATGCGTACCTATTAGATGATTTGCGTGTGTGGTTTTTTTTGTGTGATTTCAGCGCATGCTTGCATTTCGAGAGTAGCCACACTGACAAACGATTTCAGCAGCTGCATTAGATTATTCACATAAATAACAGATATCATTCTAATACCAATTCATTTATCATTCCACAATAAACTTAAAATTAAAATATCTTAGAAATCTAAAAAAAACAAAAACCCGGCGAACACATAATGTTTTTACCATGACTAATAAACAGATATAATTACGAAAAAACTTTTTTCGTCCGGTTTTCGCATATCTCAACTATTCTAAACATAAAACCATTGCTCGTAGTTCTCCGCTTTTTATTGGTCAGCAATAGATGCCGAAAACCTCGCAATAGACAAGACAAGGGTGGTATGCGTTTCACAAAGTTGTGATCATACCTATTTATTTAATCATGATTTTTACCTATATGTTTATTAATAGGTCAAGTATTATTTAAGATCTATTATTAATCACTGTAGACAGTAAATTGATTGGCCAATGTAATATATTTTTCACAAGTTAAGGCGCTCAAAATTTGTCGGTTATTAACCAACGTCCATCGTGATCACTCGTATTAAAATATTAAATATAAATATTATAATTTATCTGTAAAAATTCTAGGTAATTCTAAAATATGACTAGCATAAGAATTAAAGATGTGAGTAGTATACATGTGTAAAAACGACGGTTTTAAAATAGTTATATAATATTATATTATGCCACTTTATTATTTCAATCCTCAATAATTATCTTATTGTATATTATAAGGTATGCTGGCAATAATTTTACTAGTCATTATAATAATAATAATAATTCGTATTAAGTGGTGATTTTAGAACGGCCGAACCGTGTTGCCACTGTAAACCTTCACAATGCTGCGATTTGCCTATCAACACTTAATTTTGGCACCAAAAGATTTCGAGAAGTGATGGTGGACGGTATATAACATTGAACAGTATGTACATAATATAGTAAGTGGCACGCAGACTTTACACAATATTAGGTGCCATAAAGAATTATGATGATCATTTATGCTGCGTGTACCATGGCGTCACAAATACCCGTAGCTAGTGATGGATCTAGTGGCGGCAGAGGGTCGCCGAAGTGGCGGTGGTGGTGACGACTGATGGTCACGTTCACAGTGGCGACGCCGGAACAACAGCGTGGCGACGTCTTGGTCGTCGTCGTCGTAATCGTCAACGACGCTGCTTCCGCCATTGCCAAACCCTCCAACGCTGCCACTCCTGTGGCCGCGACCGCGACGGCGCCGGTCGCCGACCGGTCTTGGAAACACGTCCGACTGGGTCTCCCAGCACGGCGCCCGAGCTGCGTCCGGCGGCGGCACGATTCCCAGCGGCAGGCAGCTGCCGTACGGAATGTACCCCTCTTCGGCATGTGGCGTCTGGACGTACAGCCACTGTTCGTTCTTGAACACCGCGTTCACCACCATACCGAGCGGTAACGCCACCTCCGTCTGGTAATGGTCGTCGAGCTGCGTCTGGTACAGCAGACATCCCGTGCACAGCACCATTGGTATGTTGCCCGGTCGACCGATCGACGACTGTGTGAAGATATCGTAACATAATTATTAATAACAATATAAAAATACATTAAAACAATAATATTAGTATTGCAGACGCATGGTGATACTGAGTTAAGGCCCGCTTTCCCCTTAGTATACAATATATTGTGAGAAATATTACTAGAAATTACTTTACACTGAAGAAGAACTTTGTGTTTTAGAGTAAGAGTACATTTATATCTAGTGTCAAACACATTTGATAAATAATAATAATAATAAATTAACGACAGTAAGAAAAAACCAAACTGAATTCAGCTAAAATAGTTGAATATAATAAGAAATTTGAAAAAGATAAAATATATAATAAAAGAAAAAATCACATTTTAATACTTAGATGGTTAAATATTATTGCAGTAGAACTATTTTATTTTTATTTAAAATTTGTATAATTATAAATTTATAACAAACTAGTAATTCCTTTGGAATTGTATTTAGGAACCTATTAATCTAATCTGTAAGAAAGATATTGATGCTTTTTTGGTGTTAACAAACGGTATTTCAATTTTTTTTTTTTGGAAGTTATACACTTTATTATTTATATCGAACAAATTATTTTTGTAAATAAATCATATTGCCTGTTTTTTATATGTTTTGTCTATATCAATTACTCTTAATAATTTAAATAAATAACATGAAGGACATTTTTTTGGTTTGTTTAAAATAATTTTTACTATGCACTTTTGTTTAATTAACAGCTTATTTTTTAAACTGGCATTGCAAATTTGCAACCACCTCAAGCTATTAAGCCGTACTGAATTATTGATTGTGCCATTGCGAAGTATGTCATTTTGGCAAGGCTTTTATTTAATTTTTTTTTTTTTTTGCTATAATAAAGTGTAAGATAGTTGTCTTATTCTAATTATTAAATTATCTATATGAACTCTCCATTTTAAATTTTGGTCTATTGTTATGCCAAGGTATTTAACTAAAGAGCGTTTTATTAATTTTTAGTAGGCGCATGTTATGGTGTAGCAATTAATTTTTTTGTGGATAGTAATCTCGCTTTATAGAGATGCTGTTCTTATGTCATTAAAAAGGCTATACATTTGGATTTATCATAATTTATCTTTAAATTATTATTCGAAAACAAATTATCAATTATTGACATATCTGCTTCAAATTTTTGCCAAAATGAATCCCACCTATAAGGCTATAATAGTCTTGTTTTAATTGCCTTTTCAAATATTTAAATATTTTAGAAAATATATTTAATAGACTAATCGGTATATAGTTGGTTATGTTGGTTTTTAGCCCATTACTCTTATACAATGGCACTATTAATGCATTTTTTAATGAGTCTGTGGCATATAATACACAGATTACCGTATTATATAGAATACATATTGATATTACTGATTATTAATGTTATTATTATTATTATTATATTTATTATTTTTAGTGATATTACTGATTGCCCCCACACCATTTCCCACCACCATAGTTTTTTTTTTTTTTTATTCAGCTGTTAATCACACTGGGCGGTTTGCGGGGCGGTGGTAAACTCTCCCGATTGTATGGTAAACTCTCCCGATTTTTAAAACTAGTAAACTCTCCCGATGGTAAACTCTCCCGGGTCAATATTATATTTACCTGAAGGAAATGTGTAAACTCTCCCGGGTCAATATTATGTTCACCTGAAGGATATATGTAAACTCTCCCGCGTAAACTTTCTGTTTACCTGAAGGAAATGTGTAAACTCTCCCGAGTTGTTTTAAATGTGATTGCTACAGTATGAATTGGCTACACTGCAGAGATTGTAATATCATTTTAAATATTTATTATCAATTGTATTACTGTTACCCTGTATTTGTAATTTAAATATTTAATTACCGTTAATCTATTTTGGATTTAAATATTTAAATTTTAAACAATAATAACTATAATGGCTCAAGCCGCTCAACCAAGTTTCAAGTATGTTTTAAGTCAACGGAACAAAGAAGTGTTGATTATGTCCTCATTTATTTTTCATAAGCAATCAACACTATCATCGACTGGTGAAGTCAAGTGGAAATGTAGTGTGAATAAATGCACAGCAATTCTATATATTATCAGTATGTAATTATTTAATTAAATTTGATGTATTTCAGCTTAGACAATCATAAATATTTTTTCAGATAGGGAAAATATATCAAGATCAAATTTAGAACACATTCACGCTTCTGATGAGCAAAAAGTACAACGTCTGTGTATAACGCAATCGGGAAAGCGAAAAGTAGTTGAAAATATATCTGATGCTCCACGGAAAATATTATGTAATGTTTTGCAGGAAAGTAATAGTGATGCCATTGATACTAGTGACTTATTACTCATTAAGAGAAATATGTATAATGCAAGGCGCAAAATTTTTCCAGCATTACCCAAAAATATTTTAGAAGTACATAATATATTGAAAACGTTTGAAGTAAAGACTTCTAAAAATGAAAATTTTTTGTTGCTAAATGACGAACATCATAACATAATAATATTTGCATGTTCTTCAAATTTAAAATATTTAACTGAATCAGAAACTATTTATTTAGATGGCACCTTTTCTTATTGCACTAAGTTTTTTAAACAATTGGTGACTTTACTTGGATATATAAACGGTCACTATATACCATTAATATTTTGTTTATTATCATTACCTAACCTAACGGGTGACGGACTGAATTATTTTAGTGTTACCAACTGTGTAATACGAATGATGCTTCATGCTCCACAAGACACTAGTACAATATGTTTAACCGGGAGAATTTACATGTTACCGACAGGTAGTACTAATGTTGACCCGGGAGAGTTTACATGTTCCCGTCAGGTAGTACTGAAGTAGACCCGGGAGAGTTTACATGTTCCCGTCAGGTAGTACTGGGGGAGACCCGGGAGAGTTTACCATCGGGAGAGTTTACATGTCATTAAAATCGGGAGAGTTTACAATCGCCCGGTTTGCGTTTGGGCGCATTGCCTTTTTACCTGTATAATAAAAGTAATGTGTTTGGGCTAGTTAACCGAAATTCTTATAATGTGTTTGGGCGGGACAATATATTTTTTGTATTCCTGAATTTAGTGATCGGGATTATCTTTTTTCGTATTTTGTTTATCATTTATCTTTAGATTGGACATAATTTTAGAGAGCGAAGGTCGTGGTTCGACGTAGTACTGAGGATTCAATATTATTAAACAAGTGATTGACGTGCAGTGCGGACGGTGCGACACAATATAATAGATAAAATTGTAATGATTATAAGATAAATCAAAAAACAAATATATTTTTTCAATTTTAATTATATTTTAACTTCATTTTTAAAAATCTAAATCATTTCAATTTTTAATTACACGTGCACACACATAAATAAACAATCCATTTTTAATCATACCCGTGGAATTCACTAACAGTCCCAAGTCTGTCAAAATAAGAGGGAAGATGGATTGATAAAATACAGCATCTCGGGGTATTCAAAATAAATAATAAAAAAATGGTCACCCAAACGCATTACAATGTTTTAAAATCACTGGCCCAAACGCATTATGCTAAATTGCCCAAACATATTGCAATTTTTAAAAATTTGCCCAAACGCGTGATGCCCAATCACACTTATTAAAACAGTTAAATATATATATAAGTAATATATGGTAATACATATTCTGTCTTCTATAAAGCGGCTGCAAGTTCAAAAAGTTTTTGAGGAACTCATAACGCCGAGAACGATATGGAATAAATAATTTACAACTTCGATTGAAATGAAACATCAGAATGTGAGGTTATTCATTTTATTCTGTATTTAAGATATTCAAATATTAAGTTAATATTTTAAACTGAAAATTAAAATATAAATTAGGTATATTGCTATGTTAAATTGTTTATAATCCATAAGTAATTCTATACATTCTATACAAATTTAATCAATGTTGAGAAGTAATTTAATTTAAGTGATAAGTTACTGTAACGAAATTACTTTTTAAGTAATTTTATGGTAATTAAATTACAAATTGCTGCAATTAATTTATACGTAATTTTAATAATTTTCAGTAGTAATGTTACAAAGCTACTATATAGTTACTTTTTTCTTTTCATATTATCAAAAATTATTGATATATTATGTATATATAAAAATATATATATATGTGAATATTATAACATGATATCATATAAGTATTTATAACATTTTTATTTATAAATTAAATATTCTTGACTGTAATATTTTTCTTATAGCTATTTTTATTTCGTATTTGACATAATAAATGTTATTTTTTTTAAAGTATCTTCTATTGTAATTAAGTACTTTTTAACTCAAAAGTAATGTAACTAAAAAAAAGTAACTTTCCCAACACTGGTTTTAGTCAATCTCATTTATATAAAATATAAAATATATAATATACATATATATTTATAATATGATAAGTAGGGAACGGATTTAAATGCTCTAAAAAACAAGAAAAATGCCTTAAAAAAATGCTTTAACATCAAAAAATGCACCAAAAAAATGCCCTAAAAAACTTTAAAAACGGGTTTATATTCAATAAAAACAAAATTTTGTATTTAAAACATAAAAAAACACATTATTATGAAAAATCTGATAAAAATTATTTATATACAATACAACCTTAATTAATAAACTTTAGATAAATAGTTTATCGTATCTTATCTTATCTCTTATCTTTACCTTAATGTAGGTAATAATCTGTTGTAACTTGTATGTATATATTTTGTGTCTACACGTGTCAACAATAATTTCGTAATTTCGTAACATAATTCATATTTAGGTATTTTAATTTTTTTTAGAATGAATGTGGAAAAAATGACTTAAAAACCACAAAATGCACTAAAATTTTAAAAAATGCAAAACAAAAGTTTTTTTTTAATTCTTTGATGTATGAAATGAACTTTTTGCTTGGAACCAATGTTTTTGGACATTCAGAAAAAAATGCAATTTGCATTCAAATCCGTTCCCTAATGATAAGATTTATTAATCTGCTTATTAATTTATGCATTATCATTTAAATTTGTTAGGTATAATCAGGTTAGTTTGGAACATGATATTATGCATGTAATAATACTATATAACTAGAAAGATTTGTTTATTACAATAAGTAATAGTAAGTACCGGTTAAATGCCGGTATAATTATGGCGCTTTATATGGTCGATCGTTTGGTATACTTAATTGTTTTTCGAACACTAACGACTATCTAAATACTAAATATTAAAAAAGATGTATACTTATTCAAACGCAATATGTATAATTAACTGTCATCTCGTGTAAAAAACAAAAATACCTCAAATAATTAATTTCATCGCAAATCTCTGATTTGAAGCATGAAAAATACATCCCCTGAAGACAGGCTAATAATAACTATTATAATATTATGTATATTCAATAACAATATTCGTTGCGTGTATCGTAAGTAGATTTTAAACTAATTAAAAACGATTGATGAAATTCAACTAATGATTAGAAAAATTACATCTCACCTATCGTTCATCGTAATATTTGGAAATAATTTGGAAATAGGTGGAAACAGGTTCTTGCAAAATGTCTGAAGGTTAATAACTCTTAGAACCTCAATATGCGTATTTTGGAATTTGCAATACTCAATGTATAAAATAAAAATAAATAGACAAAACACAAAATAGAACAGAATTTTTTTAAATAAATAAATAAAATAGATTGTATATTAATTAAGACTTAATGCTTTAATATTTTATAAAGGTTGACATATTTACAATATAAGAAATAAAGAAAAAAGCGGGTAAGTCGTGGATGTCGCTCTGCTGTACAGTAGGTTACAGGTTGGTTACTGTAATGGATGGAATTAAATTTGAATCCAATGATATTATATCATTGTATACGAAAAACGATTCTGAGCGGAGACGGTTTATCTGTCTAATAGATATACTATAGATTATTAAAAATTTTCAAATCTTAGATTTAAAAAGTCACTCAAATGGTTTGAAAATTTTACCATGTCTACTGTCTAGGTAAGGCTAATATAAGTAAACAGCCCAAATTTCAAGTTTTTAACCGAATTACAACCAAAAAACTCCCAAAATTCAAATGTCTATAAATAGCTCAAAAATTGCTAAAATTTTCCGAACTTTAAACCGTAAGTAAAAAAATCTAAAATACAAAAAAAGTGATCTTGTCATTTTTTCATTTGAAGCAATATTTCAGGTAAAAAACTTCGTCCGTAATTATTTAATATCATAAAATCGTGAAATCGTACTTTTTCCTCCTTTTATTTCGAGTGCAGTTTAGAAAATTGAAAAATGACCTCTCTAAAGTACCATTTAATATCATATTTTCTTAAAATAATCTAAAACCCTAAAGGTACTTATTTTAATAATTATCAAATCATTCTGGATAATGTATTTCTATTTTTTAGGACTGAACAATTTAATTGCTTCAAACTCGAAAGTTGGGTAGTTAACAACGAAAATGTAATTTTAGGTATATTATTATCAATTATGTTATTATATTAGGCATTATTAATTTTAAAATATTATTATATCCCGAATTCAGCATCACACATCATTCTCGGAGATCTATCTCGAACGTATTGGATTGATTTACGTACAGACGTATGCAGTTGAGATACAATATAAATAGTAATTTATTCAAGACGATATCATAATATTATTATGCAGTAAAGTATTATTTTAGGTCATCAGGTTCATCTTACTTTTGATAGGAAATCGTCCAAATCGGATATTCCATATCCGTATGTCTGTTCGGGCTTGCCGTAATCCAATATGTTTGAGTGCACATGGTTTCTTCTTTTTCTCTGAACATGGTTGTTGTGTCTTCTTCCTCGATATTCTGACGATGACGAGCCGCTGTACGATTTCCTGAAAAGTAACATATCGTATAGCATAAATATTATTGCAATGTTATATTATTATAGTATCATAGTTTTACTTGAAAAACCTACTGACAAAAACTTCAAAACACGTTGATGTACCTATATATAATACATTGTACATATATATAATATATATTTATAAGTCACCGCACGTTCATAATAAATCATAACAATATAGAGTATTATCTACAGTGACATCAGTCGAGGGATGGGAATAGTGCACATCTGACTCTGTTTTGTTTTAAAAACAGACCGATTGGCTGTTTGTTGGTAAAAAAATTTGAACATTTTAATAATTTTGAAAAAATATAATAATTGAGTAGGTACTGTGAAATTAATGACAAAATAGTTTGTAAGAATTTAATAAAAATATAATTATCCGACTTGTAACAATTTATACTATTTATAAATTAAAATTTATATAAATTCATAGTATAAAAATTTTAAATTTTAAAATAAAAATAAATGTCATATGTAATTAATACATTTTATTGGATAAAGGGTATAACCGGAATACCGGATAAATGAAAAATGAAAAATTGGTGGGTTTCAAATTTGAAATAAACGTATAAAATAGATTTGAAAATTCTATGAATAATATCTGAAAATCTCCAAAAAGAATTTGTTTTTTAAAGTTATTGCGTTTGGAAATAATTTATCACAAAAAAAAAAATATATGAAAATTAAAAAAATGAAGATTTTATGATCAACATTTTTTACAAACAAGATATAAATTGGCGAACAAATAGAAATTATACACCACGTATTCATATTATGGGTACCACATTTGCAACGATTTGTATGCGGGCATGTGTGTACCGTGTACCTACAACAGAATTGTAATTATATGTATTATTTTTTAGATTACTGTTTTGATTTCTGAATTTCAACTACCAATACTATAGTGCCTGTTTCAATTGACAAAAAAAAAAAAAACTGAAAACTACCACTCTAAAATTCACCCGTGATTAATTCGATTACTGAAGAACTGCTGTGAAGGTATTTTATATTTTTTAAACTAAGTTACATATTGTATATTGTGATAACATATTATTTTAGATTCTGAGCGGAGCGATGAATGTATTGATTTTACCATGATGTGTGTTTTTTTTTTTTTTTTTGTGTCTGTCATCACGTTTTGGGGCAGTAAAAATGCTTCGATTTTTGACTTCAGTACCTCGTTCGATCAGAAAGTGAATCTAGTTGGTACTTTGGGGGGTCAAAAGTAAAAAATTCTTAATACTTTTCTAAATAATTGAGAAAAACAAACTAAAAATTAAGGGATAAACGGGAAATTTTACGCACACTCATTTTTCGACAAAATCGATTTTGGTTTTTGATGTAACTTTAAAATAGATACATGAAATTTTCACCTAATGTTTATATAAGTATATTCTATCCACCATGCTATTTTCAAAAAATTTCGACTTAAGTTGAACTATTCATAGGCATTTCAAATTTTCGATCATTATTAGTTTTTTTAAAATTAATATCGATAAAAATTTATTTGTTAGGCAGAAAAGCTTGAAAATTTAATACAAGGCTCTTAACATATTGTTACAATAGCAGTTGAAAAAGAAAAGAAATTCATAGTCACAATTTTTTTTTATAAGCATTCAAAGTTTGAATTTTGAATTTTGACAAAATACGTAAAAATCACGAAAATTCACAAATTATTTTAAGCTAGAATTCATAAAAACTTTTCTTTTTAAATCTAAGATTTAAAAATTTAATACAAGATTTATTACAAGTTTTTCATTCTTTATCACAAAAACAAATTAAATTTTTATGAGCATTTGAAATTTAAATTTTTACAACATTGGATTTTCACTTTTAACGATTTCCTTATTTTGGTGTAACTCTAAAACAAACTACCACAGGTACTTGAAATTTTGACTGAATGTTTATATAGATAGGTGTGTTATATATTTGATAAAATTTTCAAAATATTTAGATTTGTTTTGAGCTGTTTACTGACATTTTAATTTTTCAACTTTTTTAGTTTTTTTTTCTATAAATATCGATAAAAATTTATTTGTTCGGTAGAAAAGCTTGAAAATTTAATACAAGGCTTCTAACACATTGTAACAATAGAAGTTAAAAAATTTTAAAAATTCGTAGGCACGATTTTTTTTTATAAGCATTTAAAGTTCAAATTTTGACTAAATACGTAAAAATTACGGCAATGTTCAAATTATCTTAGTTAGAAATTCATAAAAGTTTTTCTTTTTAATTCTAAGATTTGAAAATTTAATACAAGGCTCCTAACATATTTTTACAATAGAAGTTGAAAAATAAAAGAAATACATAGTCACAATTTTTTTTTATAAGCATTCAAAGTTTGAATTTTTACAACATATTATGTAAAAATCACGAAAATTCGTAAATTATTTTAAGCTAGAAATTCATAAAAAATTTTCTTTTTATATCTAAGATTTGAAAATTTAATACAAGGCTGATAATATATTTTTACAATAAAAATTGAAAAATAAAAGAAATGCGTAGTCACAATTTTTTTTTTACAATCATTCAAAGTTTGAATTTTGACAACATATGTAAAAATCACGAAAATTCGCAATTTATTTCAAACTAGAAATTCATAAAATTTTTTCTTTTTAAATCTAAGATTTGAAAATTTTTAATAATCTATAATATATCCTAGACAGATAAACCGTCTTCGCTCAGAATTGTTTTTGTATACAATGATAATATAATATCATTGGATTCAAATTTAATTCCATCCATTACAGTAACCCACTGTACAGCAGAGCGACATACACGACTTACCCGCTTTTTTATATATATATATACTCACGTTTCATGAGGCTTTTGGTCTGGTTCTTGTTGACAAAGATCTCTTCTGTGCAATACCCATGTCAGTGTATCGTCGTTTTTCTTGGCCAGTGACGAACTTCGAAGTCCCATCAGTTTCGTTTCCCATCGGGTGCCGCCTTTAATTCTTAAATTCCTGTAACATTTTTTAGATATAGGGAAACCGCGAATAATTTTAATTATGTACATGGCTACAGTATACGAATTTACTACACGCACATAGGTACGCACAGTACGCACTATAATGCATTAGCGCATTACTTGGTTGTATTTTAACATTATGATATCGAGTACCAGAGATTTAAGGATAATCATAACGAAAAAATATTGAACACTTGTTGCGTTTTGATGTTATAAAAAACGAATAAAATCGAAGGTTTAAATAAGAATAATTCGTGCGTTGATGTCAAAATTAAAATTAAATTTTTAAATCGTGTAAAATGTAATCGACGGCAAGCCATGCGGTTAAATGCTGTAGATTTTCGCTACCTACAATGTTAATATTTATCACTTCCGGGATTCGATTTTTAACGCCATTCGATCGTTGGAAAAAAAACTGAAAAGCGTACTTAATCGTCGCCGCTGGCCGTTGCTTAATCTAAGTCTGGAAAACCCGAGCACAAAAATAAAACAAAACCTTACCCGACACATCCCACGCCGGCGAAGATCCAAATGTCTATTACACCGACGGACTCGGCGCGCGGCAACAAGCGGACGAGGAGATCGTCTGCGTCGGCACGTCACCGGCGTAATATATGGTATAGGTATTAAAAATTAAAAAACATATTGGACGCACCGAGTTTCCTCGTTTACGTTCGACTCGGACGTCGGCGGTGTCCGACGGTATTGCACGCGCGACCGTAATAATATCTTCATGATAATTATTATTATTACCTACATATAATGTAACATATTATAACAGGTAGATATATATATATATATATGTATATTTTAATGCATAAAAAACACGCCGTTTCCATCGTCGTTGTGTGTTATCGATGCGGCTTTAATTGTTTGGGGGCGTCTTTGGTCAGGCGCTCGTGCACACACGCACACACAAACGCGTGCGCGGGCCCGACAACGACGACGTCGAGTTCCCCTTGCGGACCGGCCGGCGAAGAGGCGTGACTTGACCCAAGCTCCGCAGCGTGCCCGGCCCGGGCCGACCGTGGGAACGTGTTATAGATGACCCGAGTGCACCGACGTCCACTCGCACACACACACACACACACACACACACACACACACACACACACACACACACACACACACACACACACACACACACACACACACACACACACATCCAGTATATCAAATGTGACGTATATGTTGTATATATACAGGATGTTTTTTTTTTTTTTTTTTTTAAGTCAGTCATAATTTGGAAAACTGTTGAAATTGTTCAAAAGTAAATATATTTTCTAGAAAATCTTATTCTTTTGAATGACGACAGTGCATACACATCATCTTTAATTTCATAGAATCGGAATATTTCTTCCGAGTTTTTCGTTATATTGATTTATATACGATTATACAAATCGGATTTATAACTAATATATACCTATATACCGGGCTACACCTAGTTAATGATGATTACTTACAAGTTATTAGTAATAAGAGTAATAATTAAAGTTTAGATGAGTGGAGTTTTAGTGAACCGTCTTTTTAACCTATATATGTGTGACTGTAACAGTCCTCATCATATCATAGTTTATAACTAAAAATAATATACATACTTATAAATTACAACAGATAATCAGTTTACTTTTCATTCAAAATTCAATTATATTACATATTATTATAGAAATATTCCAAATAATATTTTGCTTCGGAATTCGAAATTAACAATATACTTGTTATGTTCAAAAGAGTTTAAATAATTTAAAACGATAACAATTAAAAATCGAGCTATGTAAAAAGATTACTTTGAAAATATGGGATTTCTTTGTTAAAAGAACCACCCTATATTATATATATTTTTCCAATTCTGTGATGCGTTCTCTTTCTCATCTTCTCAAATAGGCGTTTATTAATTATTATTCTAAACAGACCCATATCAGGAGAACGAAATAACAAATCAGACGCCGGATACCTAGGCCTGGGTGGTTTTCGACGTGTACGAGACGCGTATAGTACGAGGTAAATGTTAAGAAGATATAGCTAGTATGGGTACTCTTGAGTCTTGATCAATCGCATATCATGATATTATATAGGCCAGATCATTGCGGTATACCTACACTGCGTACCTGACCGATCGATCGATCAATTATCGTTTATTTTCGTCCCGCATGTCCACCAAAACAGTTCACAATATATATATATATATGATGATAATGGAGTAGAACACATTTTAAAAGTCGAACTATCCGAGAGAAAAAAACAGCCTCCCGCCGATGGGATGAGATTGGACCGCGAAATACGCCGATGGTAAAATTAAACCTCGATTATAATATGCTCGTATTGAGACGTTTGCGACGTGCGATCTCAAACAGACGACCCAGTCGACAATTTAGTGTTTGGATCGAAAAACTCTCGGGATAATGCCAATAATATTAATAAATATATTATATTAGTATAATATATTATACACAATGCAATGCACTGTATGTATATATATATATTAACGCTTTGTGCGACTGTGCATGTGCATTATACTATCATAATAATGGCTACGACTGCACGAAAAACGTGCCAGACATTTATAATTACAAAAATATACAATAACGTACCTTCAATTCGCATCGTTTGTGGTAATAATGGTCGGACGGCTCAGCCCCGCCCGCGCGTTTGGTGTTGCGACTTATTATACAAACCGCGCGTGTCTATATGTATAGGTACTTAAGAGGACGCTACACACGCAATATTGTTGTCTCTGTCTTGCACACACACACACACACATATTTAGGGTTCTATAATGTGATATATTGCGTATGGGCGTCACTTTTTATACAGATAAATATTATAATAATAATATATAGCGAAAGATATAAATATTATTATTTAATCATTATTACGGTCCTGTTTAATTTTATTATCGTTATAGAAATTAATTTTAACTAAGATAAAAACCTATTGAACTTACATAAGCTGTTATTAATGTAATTTTAAAAAAAGTTGAAAATAGGTTCACGAATAATTAATATTAAAAAAAAAAAAAAAATAATTAAATCACCACAGTTAATATCAATCACCTTAAGAGAAATATCAGAAAACATATACCATAAAATAAACTTGGTATTATTGATTGACGAACTTCACTCAGAATCTTTTTTTTTCTTTTTTAATACAGTGATTTAACGTTTAATACATAATACATTACAGTGACTTACTTAACAACTATAGGTATATTTGACATTTAAATACTGTACAGCAGAGCGATCACCTATTTTTTCACTTTTCGTTTATCGTTGTCATAATATGGTCGCTTTGATTTACATCTATACATTTCTGTGTATTATTTAATAAAGCCAAACCAGTTGATTGCATAAAAATGGTCAAGAATAATTAATAATTATCATTATATCTTTTGGAAATTCCTATCCTAACAAACTATCCACACTATCCGCTATAGCTTAAAAATAATTATTATGATTTATGAAAACAACACCGCTAAAAAAATTATTAGGCGGTTCATACGTACATCCAACAAATGATGAAAAATCTGACCAGAGTAGGTGGAAGTCGGTTTAGAGCTATACACATAATTTTTCACTCAGTTTTGTTTTTATCACAATTCGCCTTTGATCATATTTTAATATCGTATGTATATTATGAGCTAAACTTTTGGACATGACAACGACGTAATTGTGAAAACCGTTTATGTTACTTGCGAGTGAGTAACCGCGGTCGAGGTGACCGTCGCACATACCAAATACGGTTCATTATATGTTCATATATACCTACATTACCTATACGTGGTGGTGTTATTATATTATTATGTATTAATCGATATACTATAACGGGGATATCCCGAGTGCGTCCCGTTTTTAATTTTTACCTTTTTTATAGCCCGAGCGCGTCCGCCGTCCTATCGACAAATTATAATAAACAGTCCGAGTGCGTCCTCGGTTAACAGCTGCTATAGGTATCTAATATATATGTAATTAAGGTAAAAAAATCGAACTTTTATAAGATGCCAACATGTTTGAGTTTGACGATCGAGATGGTGTTTTTAAGTGTAAAGCATATTTTAAAACCGATGAAAGTGGAGATACTGTTATAGAGAATAAATTAGATCATACCTATAACCACGAAAAAGACGTAATACAAGACATTATAGATAAGCAAGTTATTCGTAATTCATTAAAAAGAAAAGCACAGGATGAGATTTGTGAACGGCCACTTAAATAAATATATCATGAACTTAAGAAAATTAATACAGATAGGTGCATTATAAATAAAACCGATAGGAATTGCTTTCGCAAAAGTATATATTTGCCAAGACGATCAAAACTACCAGCAAGACCATGTAATAATAAAAATGTACATGAAGTATTGGATTCGTAAGGTTAGGGCAAATCTCGCACCATAAAGGATAGCTTATTATTATCGCCATACACGCTTAGGGTCGTCAACAATATCAAAAGGGCTAATTATTTTATTATCCCGCGTCGTCGGTAGTCTTTTTTCACTCTTTCATATATTTGCACGTGTAATATATGCGGCACAGTCACACAATACGTTTCTCTTTATGTTTATATAACAATATGACGTATAACATAGTATTTGAATTTATTAGGAATAATGTTCGTTATTTGAAAGCAATCAGCTGCTCCTTAGACGAAGGGGCTTCGCCGTAAAATTTGATGTTATAGTATACAATTTACATCATTTTAAAATAGGGCCAAAGTTTTGAGCTCATCTCGGCATTGAGTCGGCATGTCACTGTAATGAGCGTACTTACGTATTAAATTATAATTCTATGACAAATATATTCAATGATCATTGCATAAAATCGATTTTGAGTGGTGACGATCTGTCACTTGGATTAATATTAATTTAAATCAAATATTGTGTTTTAATTTAAAATATTTATTTATTGTGTTGTACTGTATGCTTGATCAATACCATCATAATAATAATTATACTCTCAGTCATTTATTTTCCTATCAATAATAATGCGTATGATAGATTAGATTTAACTAATAACTTATTTTTGACAATAACATCGGTTTCATTAGCTATATAATATTATTATCGTAACTAGATAAAAATAACAAGCTTACTTTGGACTTATTATTATATTTTTATTTTAATCATAATTAATATTTTGTTAGTTTTATTGCAACACATAGTATCAAAGATCTCGAGCCATTATATTGAAAAGATATAATTTAGTAATTAAATAAACTTTTAGTTTTTAATGCCATAACATCAAATCAAACAATATAAGTGCAGCACATAAATCAGCGTTGCGTATAAATTAATTTGATATCTATGAATATTAATAAACGATATATATGCACACCCTTTAAATAAGAAGTTGTTGAGCTATTTATATGAAAGGAAAATGTACGATTAAGCAGTTCTCATTTTTTATACACCAGATTCGTTGAACTTTATCAAATTATCAACAATAGGTATTTAATGAAACTTATAAATACAACTCATAAGTATAGTAATTGATAATTACTAATTAAAAATGTAATCATAAAATCAATCTTATTGCAATAACAATATTATAACAATAGGTAGGTATAATGTAATTATTAATTAATTCATAATTATTTATATGACCTAAAATTAACCAATTTGTAGATCTACGCTTCTATATACACCCATAACAGCTAGTCATAAGTCAATAAACAAAACCAACAGTAAATTTAATAAATTGTTTATTTAAAATTAATATCTGCTCACATCAACATAACAATACTTAAATTGTAGTGTGTCAACTACTACTTCTACTTAAAAATCTAATAGAAATTATCATTTTGGTGAGATAATGGACAATACAGATCACAACCCGGTACATATGAAGGTAAAACATTCAAAAACATTGATATTTTATTGAATAGATTATTGACCGAATTATGTAAAGGGAAAAACGAAGGAGGAAAACTAATGAAAAATAAAAACAAAGAAACAGACTGAAACATAAACAGGAAGAAAAAGAAAAAGTCAAATTATTAGAGTTCGAAAAATACTCTACAAAGCAATAAACTAAACTTTAAAAAATTTAAAATAATAATAAAATAAAAAGGTAAATAAAATACTAAAAGTAAAATATATTCTAAAAAAAAAAAAAAAAACAGTCTCATTGTGTCGCGTACGACGTTTCTGCGCTTCAACATAATCGCAAAGTACTTAAACACAAAACAAATGAAACACGGGTAAAATTTTATTAATGGAAGCTCCTGCATCCCAAAAAAGAAGGCAAACAACATATTATATAGTTTTTTTTTTTTATACAACCTACTTGATCTACGACTTAAACATAATATACATATATAATATAATATAATATAATATCAATATCAATATATTCTTTGACTAGAAATAATAGGTAGTTTGTTTGCACTATTTAAGTTCAAAACATTAAAATGATTAGTGTTTATTTTCTAACTTAATATTATACTATAGATAATTTTAAACTAAAACGGTCCAAACGGGTAGCCCTCGAATGTCGTGATATTGTTTATTAAGTATTGCATAACATGTATAATATATGGACGGCTGTATGATTTTTGATTAGTATATTGAGAAACTGTTTTTTTTCCCAGTTGTTTTTGTAAGTAGAATAAATAACATACTTAATTTTTGGTATTAATATATTATTATTGTACAATGTACACAAATACGCACTGGGTAGAACCAACTGAAATAGGTATTCAATTTTTCAAATATATCTTAATAGTTTAGAATCAAGTGATGAAGTTATGCCCAAATATCTGCAATGCAATTATGTCCAATAAAATCATATTATTTACATTATCACAGAAAAATAAAAACGAAAATGAAAAATAATACTATTGTACTGCCACAAATGATTTTTTTTATTTAATGGCACTGAGAAATTAAAAATAATGATCGTTTGATTAAAATACGTTTCTAAATAAATTAGAATATTGTAGAATAATATATGTGCGTATAAATGTTCACCATTAATGTTGACTTTAGTTTAGTATATTTTATATGATTACTTGTGATAAGGCATTGCTTAAATATAATATAATATTTGTGGTAACTGTTCAGTTTAAGGGGCAATTCATTATGGAAAACCATTATTAAAAAAAAAAAAAAAAAAAACTACATACATAACATTTAAATGTACAAGTTACAATAATTGTCGAACTATTCATTACAATATTAAATGTAGTATTTGATATTAATAGGTATTGAAAAACATTTTTAAATATGAATATTATGTACAAAAGTATATAAAATAAAGTTGCAAGCAAAAATTGGTATCAAACTAAAAAATTAAAAATAATCAACAATTAAATTTAACAAAAATGTTTAGATTAATGATAGTATTGATCTAAAGGGAAAATGGCTTAAACAATATTATCAAAATAGTGATACAATAATTAGGAACATTCAGAGAAACACGTGTAGAGCGAAATATTGGAAACTTAATTATTATTAACAGCGGCAATAATTGTCGTACATATTATAATTTATAAAAAATAGGAAATAACGAAGGTATCATTTAGCACAGTTTACAGATGTAACAAAACTTATCTATTCTTATTTTTCATTATTCTTTTAATCTGTAATATAATTGCGACTTTTACATTTTTTAATAATAATTTAGATTAAGGAACTAATATTTTTGTATAAACTTACTATGGAAACTATAAATAAGCTTGATTGAATAGGTACATGTAAAATAGTCTAGAAATTAATTTATTTTTTTCATTATGTAAGTCCGAAAATAAATGTCAAGTAGATAGGTAGTTTGAAACATCAATATATGATTATATTTTGTATATAAATTTAAATAAATTAAGTTTATTTTTAGAAAGAAAATTCAAAAGATACATTGAGTAGCAAAGGCTAATAATGCATCAAATGGTATCAAATGTAGATATCGTGTATATATGGTAATAACTAATAATAATAATAATAATAATAATAGGGTCATTAGATACCATTATGCGTCCAACAACCTGAAACAACCTAATTTAAAATGTTTAATGTAAAATTTGGATTACAAAATTACCTCACAACCGTAAGCGTGAGAACAATTTACTAACATCGTTGTACGCCTTTTTTCAATATAATACTGAAGCTGAAGTGTATACTTTTTTGGTTCAACTACTATAGAGCGTACCTAAGTATATTTTATAGTTTATATAGCGACAACCTTTGAATTAATTGACTTTTTGTGTGCGACAGTAAGATAGAGACAGAAGTAGTGAAGGGACCGGGAGTGAGGGTGGGATGAGGCGAATGGGCCGCGTGCAGGTGTTCACTGCTGTGGTAGGAGTGTGTGTATGGTTAATGGTAACAGCGGAGGGTTGCGAAACGATACGGGTATGCGGTTGGCAACGACGAATCAAGCGTTTGACTCTTTCAGGTTGTCAAAGTACTCCATCAGCTGTTTATAGTCCATGCCAAGGTTGAGGTCGTCGAGTTTGATTGTGTCGCTGGCGCCGGCGTTCTGTTGTTTCTGGTCCGTGGATGCGGGATCGAAAGCGAACATCGGATTCCCAATGATTGCGGCCCGTTTCACATCCATCGATCGCCGGTTACAGGTCTCCACGAACAGTGGGTCGGAGTTCCTCTCCGGCAGTTTAGGGTTGTTATGGTTGCCAACGATCGACGAAGATCTGCCACCGCCTGCACGGAAAAATACAAATTAAAAAAAAAAAAAAAAAAAACCTGAAGGATACAGATCTCGTCTGTATAGGATAGATCTTAAGTCATGAGGACCTAGACGTTTACACACCTTGACTGCGGTTGCGGTGATGGTGATGGTGATGATGGTGTTGCCGTTTTGGGGGTGGCGGCGCTTGTTCATCATCATTGTCGCCGTCGCCGATCATCATGTTGTCCGCGTTGTTCAACTGCGTCCTGTGCGGTGGCACCGGTGGCCTATAGTCGGCTGGTTTCTCCAGGTTCTGGTCATTCGGTGTCGGAAGTCTGGTGGGAGATTAAAACAAATAAATATAACACAAAGTCAATATTCTGCACCATAGGTTAAAAACGATTAATTTTCAAGGCTTCCCGGAATGCAATAATAGTGAGTATTTTTCACTATAGAAAATACAATTTGTTGTATATAATATAATATATGTTTTAAAATGTTTAATGTTCATATGTAAATATATTAAAGTAATTTCCTTATAATATCAATACCTATCATATAACAACTAAACTGTTATAGAAAATACCTCAATTTATATTAACAATGGTTAACAATGATTAGAGTAAAAACAATCGTAACGTAAAGTACGGAATGTTACTTAAAGGCAGTACGGAAAGTACTTCACAACATTTCAACTTTCAAGTTGTACTTAAAGAAATCGAAAATGTTTTGTAAATAAAATATTGTATTAGTCAATAGAACGATGAATGGTATTTATTTACCATTGTACTTTGATGTATAATTGAAACAAAGGCAGTAAAATGTTAAATGGAGGAAACATAAATAAATCACTCTAACTCAGCTTAAAGTCAAGACTCTTTAATACAAAATACGCAAATTACTTAAACCTTAAGTAATAGCAATTGGAAATATACTTCAATGAAACGTTGAAATCAAAACTTTAATATGCTTTCTCATAAGTCATTAATAATAAAATTCTGACCTCTTTTCAATACGCAAAATAATAGCCAAGTTACACTATATATGTATTTTGATTTCAAATGTTTTAACCGACACGTATAAAACGTATGATTATGAAATAATATAATCAGTACGTCGTACCGCAAACAAAGATACCTAATCAAATAGTACTTAAAAACATAATGCAAGTGTTATTTACAAAATATAGAGTGTTGAAGAACAAAAGGAATAACTTTACATATATGGATCTTTTGGTGAATTTTCTATGATCATTATAAGCACAGGTTTGTTTTAGATATATTATCTAACATTTTTGCTAATAAAATCTAAAAAAGAATAATTTTAGAAAGTGGCCGAACCTTGAAATAATGATATCCTTAAAATATTAAACTAAATTGAGTTAAATATTTTACGATATTCATGTTATTTAAATCATAATGGTTATATTGTTATATTATAATACATTAATACACGATATTACGATATGATAACATTGTAATATTAACTATATTATAATATATAATATAATATAGTTGTATATTATTAGTTTGGAAACAATAAATCGATGATTTTCCCAAATTCCACTATAAACATAATATGTGTACCTACATAATAATGGTGATAGAGCACTATTGGATGAAGTGAAAAGCTAAGTATTGAAAATAAAATATATAGTTAGTCTGATTAGTTTAGGAGAATATAGTAGGATAATAATCAGACCAGTTTATGGAAGTTGTTAACGTAGCCGAAATATTAGTGAGTAGAATTCAGATACCAAATATGGACTTGTAATTTGAAAATAATAACGATGAAACAGCATTGGAAAAATACCACCAAATATGGACTTGTCCGACATTTCGGATAGTTCATAAGTCAAAACGGAATTATATATATACGAATGCTGTTTCTGTGAGGTTTGACGGGAGCAATCTCATTGAGAGTTTCTGTTTGTATTAATCGTATCTACGCGTTATTATCATGCA
Source organism: Diuraphis noxia (assembly GCF_037042655.1). Taxonomy (NCBI): domain Eukaryota; kingdom Metazoa; phylum Arthropoda; class Insecta; order Hemiptera; family Aphididae; genus Diuraphis; species Diuraphis noxia. Next base: position 70,376,621 of record NW_028301713.1, read on the forward strand.
GATCGGCAATTGACATATTAATAAATGTGCTGCGGTAATAACATAAATTATTGAAATAATAATAGAAACATGAATATTTATCGATTAAGTGTCTGCAACCACAACCTGACTCCCTGGTTCTCTATTCTGTTAATATTTTATGTATAATTCACTGTTGCCACTATATTTAACGAAATAGAACACTAGTAATCGATCGGGACCATATGTTCTAACGCGTTGGGTATTTAGACGTTTTTGTGTAAATTAAATACATAATCATAATAATATAATAATAAGAAAGACCGCAGAATATCTAATGCGTTTGACAGGGAACATGTCACGTTCCGATTAAAAACCTAATGGGTAACAGCAAGCGATCCAAACGTTTTCATCTCCCCACCCCCTCCTACTCAAGCCGTTGACGCTGTAAAGAAGAAACGAACGAAAAACGAACTTCTAAAATATAATCTCTATGTCGTTAAAACTGTTACTTACACTTTCCATAGCTTATTGAAAACGATGTTGCCATTGGACAGCCGGTCCTTTACGCTGTACGTGGAAGTATTGATCTGCGAAGCAGGATTTCTACTGCAAACTTGCTGTTGCTGCTGGTGGTTACCAATGTTACCACTACCGTTGTTATCTACGCCATAAATGGGGTTCGACATGATTCTCATATTGTGCTCGTTGATTTGGTTGTTGTTAATATTGTTGTTATTATTGTTGTTGTTGTGCGATTTGTTACCCATAGACGGCACCAGCATGCCGGACGAGCGTTCCAACGTAGATCTGCCCAACCACACCCAATCGTGGGCGTTCATAGTCGGTTCATCTGACAAAGGTTTGGCACTACCGACCACTCCACCAATACCTCCACCACCGTCCTTAGCCCCATTCATGTTACTCATGAACGATTTTGCTAAAAAAAAAAAAACACAATAATAATATTATTAATATTGTTTAGGTATATGATTATAAAATAAAATATTAAAAAGAAGTGAAAACACATTAAATTCACCGCAAAGTTCATGCTTGAAAATTACTATAGCACATTTTTCAATTTAATATCATAAACGTCATATTCTCAAGCAGAATATTTAGTAGGTGAATTCGCATCAGTGCAATAATATAATACGACCGAATATAGACGGCTCTTACTCATCAATGTGGTAGTGGGCATCTCCAACGAGTTCTGTTTGTATTTGGACGCGTAGACTACGCACGATATGACGAACGCTAAGATGGCGAAGCAAAGAGCCGCCAACAGAGTATACATGCCGAGTTCGAACGGGCTCACTTGAGCGGGTACTTTGTGGGCGTGCACAGTTGCACTCCCAATACCGTTGCTGCTGTGGTTGATAATGTTGTTTTGATTGTTGTTGTTATTGTTGTGTTGTCGAGCTTGCACTGTGGGTTCATCGTTGTTTTCGTCAACAATGCTGGCCATTCCTAATCGTTGGATAAAAAAAAAAAAAATCGTATTAGCTAGGTTCGTCTGCTGCATTGCAGAGCGATTACGGTTTATTCGAATTCCGGTGTCATAAAATCTAATCGAGAAACGTGCAATTTGAAATTTGCATTTGAAAAGCTCCTCACCGTACTTATATATATTATAATATTTCCTTGAAATTGCCACGAATACTGTGCAAAGTTGTTGACAAAACATCTTTTAATTAAAATTGTAAACGCGTATTATACGGAATTTGAATAACTATTCTACGTACAAGCGAAACAGCGAACGTATACTGTCTAAAACAATAAACTGTATTAATCCAATTCCGGCGTGTGCGCTCGGCGTTAAATTCAATTTAGCACCACTTAAATTGTGTTCTAATGTGAAAGTTAGTAATTTGAAAAGTAGTCACGGTTTGACGATAAAGTATTAAAGTAATTTAGAGTGCTTTTATTGGATTTATTATTTCATAATAATAATCGAGAACAATGATCAAATGTGTAACAAAAGAACAATCCGCCATAAAATTTGAAATATCACTAAAGATTTTGTTTCAGGAATATGAGAAAATTCCATAATACATAATGTCATAAAAATAGCATTATGTGTATGCATTACCTATCAGGTATTTGTATACTAATGGATATAAGAACTGAATCTATAAACGTATTATACTACAACAATGCATTTCGGTTCATTCGCCTATTTAATATTTAAACGTAAAAGGTAGGTAAGACTTGAAAATCGATAGCAATACGAAAAATTTCATCTTCGTGAACAAAAATAGAAATGTATTAAAATCTTTTTGCGTGTCGGGAACCAAAGTACGTTTTATTATTTATATTTATGTCACTGGATTTCACATTTTTGTAGATATTATATAAGTTTAGTAGCTACTGCGCACAGTGGCAAACGTGTTAAATTTAATACCCCGACGTGACGCCACGAAATGTAAAAAAGAAAAAGTTCTCCGTGAGGCCGAGCAAAAAAATAAATAAAAACGTGGAAGAAATGAGAATTGTGTTTCGACGGAAGCCTTTGTGGTCGTAATACTGTAATGGTAATAACGGCAAGAGTGATAGAAACGCATCGCACGCCGTATAACTATATTATGATTGTTACAAAACGAAAAAGTGGACGATAAAAGTAAAAATGAAAACTATTTGGCGGATAACAACTATCCGTGCGCGTTACCAATTTCACTTTCTTAGAAAATGTCGTCGTGAACTTTATTCGCGCCTTTATTGTGCGCTCTCGGATAAAGTGTTTTATAATATAAATGGATTCGCGTTCGCCAAGGCGGCGGCGCATATAATACAACGCAGTTGTTCAACAAAAGTATCGTTACATTATTATTATTGTAATTATTGTTCGCGCATTATATATTGTTCTATATAATTATCATGCATATATATATATATATATAGACCGACTTACCCGCCGAGTCCTTGTTGTGATCTTTTTTGTCGCGGGGTGGTCCTACGTTCAGCACGCCACTGCCGCCGCCACCGCCGCCGTCGTTCTGAACGAACTGTTCGACCGAGTACGGGGACGAGGAAAAGTCCACCTGGACTTCGGCCGCCGTTTCGCTGAGCGTTGTCGGCAAGACGGTTTTCCGCCCCCCGCCGGCCGCTACCGGTTCGTGTTTGCCACAGGCGTCGGGCGGACCGAACGACACGCGCAGCAACTGCCCCTTACCCGGACCGACGGCTATGACCCGAGGGTGCGGAGAGGCGGCCATCGGGGCGAACGCCACCACGTCGGGGTTGGTGGACTCGACGCGGAGCGCGTAGTCGGACATGGCCACCGACCGCAGGGGCGTGCGCGTGTCGTCCGTGAACCACAGGTCGATGTCCAGCAGACCCTCCTGGTACTTGGCCGTCAGCTTCCTGGTCACGGACGTCTCGGCAATGTAGTTGTTGTCCACGGCCGCGTCTGGCCGGATGTTCAGCTGCAGACCGGACACGACGTTCACTGCCAGTCGCGACACGCTCACCTTGTCACTGACCACCCGGATCTCCTTCGACACGAGCACGTGCCCAGACAGCGCCGAGATCACCTGCACCTCGGTCCGGCCCGGGTTGTGCCCGCGCACGATCTGCCCCGTGATGGACGCGACCCGTGGGTCGGACGACCGCAAGTAGTGTAGCAGCAGATCGGTCACCTTTAACCACGTCCGACGGTTCACGAAGTAGCTCACTCGGCCCGAGTCGTGGTCCGTCGCCTTGAACCTGGCGTATATCTGCAAACGACACGCGAATTCGAGCATGAGGTCAGTGTGTACACGGCATTTATCATCAGGGCTCATAACTTTGTAACTAGCATTTGCATATTTTTTTTGAAAGGTCCTAACCTATGTGAGCTATAAATTTGTTTCAGATAACCAAGAAGCTACATACAAAATGTGATGTTGCATATTTTTGCATATTCCAGAGTATAAGTGCTTTTTTTCGCTTATTTTTGGAGTTTCGCGTGATTTTTATCATTTATTTTTATAAATTTTTTTCTTAACAGACCAATCGCAGAATAAATGAGTACCATAAGTTGTTTATGATACAATAAAGTACAATAATTCAATTTTTTTTTTAAATAATAGAAGCTAAAATAATAAAATAATATAATAAATAATAACTTTTGTATACAAATGTTTTTTTTTGCATATTTTTGTATTATTTAGTGCATATTTAAGCGCTTATATGAATACTTTTTTAACTACCTTTTTTAGAGCTATAAGTTATGAGCCCTGTTTATCATATTTCGGTCGAATCGAAGGTTAACTATTGAAGCTATCCAACAACGATTTCAAATATTTGTGTTCGTCAATATTGTAATGTGGTATATAGAGAACAAAACTCGACCTAGCCAGTGTGTGCAGTGATCCAAAAAACACTAAACGATTAAAATTTAAATAGGAAAAACTCCTTAGAAATAAGGAGTAAAATGAATAATGATTTCATTCATTTATGATAAGTATAAGTTACCAAACAATTTAATCGATTTCTTAGAATTATTTCTTATATTCGTTTTTATCTACTTCTCAATTATATAAACAGATATCAAATTTACCTATCAATCGTATAACTAAAGCGAATATTTATAGTATTGATCATTTTATAATTTTATAAATATTTTTAATTTTATAAATTTATAAGTAATAGGAATTTAGCACTATTTTAAATTTTAATATATATTCATTGTTATTGTAATTGGCCTATTGTCTTCTGTGAATATAACAAACAAATAATTTATACATACTTTATAATTAAATTTAACAGTAGGTACTCAAATCGCTGCAAGATATAATTTTGAGTCACGATCACTTGTGTATAACACTATAGTTTTGTTGGAATTAGTTAGAATAATAAATAATTTTTTAATAAATATTAAAAATCGAAGATAACCTAACCGTTGGGGTACGATAACAGAAAAGTACCGATATTTATTTGTACTTGTAAATAATAAAAATCCTAGTTAGTTGCCAAATAAAATTGTCATATTTTGAAATAAAAAACAATTATTAGGAACTCGATTATGAAATATATGAGCAATAAAACACCAGAAAATCTCTATTTGGTAGGTGCACACGTGAAGGTCGGTTGAAATCAATAAGCCTATTAAATGCGGGAAGCGTTAATATCCATCTCACGATTAACTCGAAGCACGTGATTTTTGAAAATTACATTATATCAAGTCATAATATTATGGTATTGAGTATAAATAGCATCACTATACGCACACTCTATGATATTACATTGTATAAAAAATAATGAACGTAATGCGATAAAGGAGCAAAATGTATTATAACCGTCGTATATAGAGAGCCCAGAACATGTATACTTACCTATATATGACGGGGGAGGGTGTGAGAGGGAAATATCGCGGTGATTCTACCTCGTTTCATTCTGTTTCAAGTGCGTATTGTAACTTTTCATTAGTTTTTATTATGATTATTTCTTTTTTCTCTTCAGTGGACGTATGTGGTTTGAAATGTTTAAATAGAATGTTATTAGAGATAGAACCGTAAGATGAAATAATACGCCTCTTTCGGGGATTATACACAACTATACATGTTATGCGAACGTTGCAACGACGACTATATTTACGATGGTCATTGTTCCAATTAATCCAGAGCTAGGATTTAATTTATATTATTTCATTAAAATCCCTGTTTTACAATATAATCCCACGTTTTGATACTGTATAAAGGGAGCTCTTCTTTTTTTTTTTTGAAAAATCTTTTTTAAATTGTTAATTAAAAATGAATATCCTAGGTATTCATATTTTATAATGTATACATTTCATCAAAATTCGTATAAAAACTAAACTAATTTGATAACCATAGCGGTTTATATTTATAATTTTATCACAGACTATAATTAATACATTTTCGTATTTCCCTCGTGAAGGAGATCAGAGAGTCTTAGATAATGTAATCAATTCTTGTAATTCAATGATAAAGGCCAATTAGTCGTTGTACAAGTTGGCTAATGAACGAAAAAAAAAAACTTTCACTTTTATCGAACATTGTGTTTATAAAATTAAAGCACTGAAAAGTCGTAATACAAAAGACTATTATTCTTTTCTACTGTTCTTGATTATTTAGTACGGATGCTGAAGTTTTTTTCCCCGAACTTTTACAAGTTTGGAGTTTTCATTAACCGAGAATTATACAAGCTAATAAAATTGTATTATGGCCTAATGAACAATTATTGTTTAAGTAATTTTTACTTTGTAAAGAATCGAATAATTTACTTTTACGGTAATCGTTTATTAAAGTAAAAGTTTAATGTGGGTGATGAATAATAATTTTGTTTTGCATGTTTTTTTTTTTCAAAGAACTCGAAAATTACTATGCACAATCATATGAAAAATAGAAATATTAGCTTAGTACGTTTTGTATCATATAGATAGGTACTTAAAAGTGATAAAATTAGGGCGCTGGGGTTTAATCACATTATACATACCTATGAATTTTATTCTGTGTACTTAAAAACAATATTGATTTTCAAGCATGAAATTCGTTCCATATATTATATCTAAAAATGTGTTAATGAAATTTTAACTATTGATTTTTTGTCAAATTTCTAATATATGATGATGTCATATATTTTTATATATTGCATGATAGATAAAAATAAATAAATATAAGCTATGTGTTCACATTTTTTAAATACATTTTTGGTGAATAAAAATGTGCGCTTCTATCGTAGGTGATTAATGATATTATATTTAAATAAATTCATTTTAATATTGTATAGTATATTATGTGTAACTCTGGGGCTTCAAATGAGTTACCTATATAGTTATTTCACGGCGCAATCCGTATGGTCGGAATAACAATTTTATAATGTCTTACCTCAACCGACGTCTGTTGAAATCTCAACTGGCAGCTGGTCTTTCTGTCGTATGCATCGGCAACCATATCCTCGGTGATCATTTCGTTCAACCGGAAATCGCCATCCGGCATCGGTGATTTCATGTGAGCGCCACCTTTGCCCTCGGCGGACCTTTTCAACTTGTTAACGTAACTGTAACACACCGGGAAAATCACATGTTATGTAATTTATAAGGCATTATATAGGTACTTTGTTGTGTACTTGGACAAACAATTCATACGGTTAGGCAAAACTACCAAATATCGGTAAACCCGACGGTGAAAATAAAATCGAAACTCACTCGTCCATGTCGTCGTCGGCTTCTAGGCTCACCGGCACCCGCCAGCCTTTGATCTGGTTCAACTTCTGGTCGGCGATGGTTAGGTCCATTTCATTGATTTCCGGTACCCACACGATGAAATGTGCAGTGCCTGTATACGTTTCGTACTTGACGATTACTGTGGCATTGGACGATCCCCGGATTTCCGATCCGTCCACGTACACCGAACTGCATGACGAAGTAACCTGTGCGGGACGAGTCAAATGCATAAATATCACCATACTCAAAAAGCACCGGTTGATTCAAACATTTACGGCAATTGTATAATAATAATATGTTAATATATTTTACTAATTTACGTTATCAATGAATGTATAATATAATAATTAATAGTACACATTATACATTTATAGAATTTATGGAACTTATTATACCTTAAGCACGCTGTCGTCCTCTATCTGACACACGGACTGTCGGGTGACGTCGGATATCTTGCCAGCGTAGCTGACCACGAACACTTTCATCGCGTGCGATATTTGCTTTCCGGTCAATACGGCCGTGTTAATGATTTCCCAGTTCTGTATAAATATAACATAATGCATGCATATAATACTCATATTTCGTTTGCTCTGAAAACTTAAATCTATACATATAGTTTAATATTTAATGTACTGTATTATAATTGTAGTATCAATTATAATAAACGTTTCAGGGTCATCAAATAGGCACCACAGAGGCGAACCCCGCAGGTCATAGAAATAATATAATTTTCCATAATGACATCACGGTGCAGCTTTTCGTGCGAATTGTTTGAACTCGTATACCTACGTAATTCCCTGCGCAAATCAGTTAGGTACTCCACGAAATACTCGGGGGATTTAAATAATTTTACAGCGCTGCGACCTATATAATAATACATTACACATACACACCGACATAATATCAGATGCACGTTTCACGGATGCAACACAGAACCTGCCCCCTCACTCATCCCATAACGTGACGGCTCGACGATGACAAATTTCGTTGTTCTGTGTACATCCCCGGAAGCGAATCGATTTGTCATTGCCATTCACAACGCGCGCTGTATATTATTATAGTTATACGATGCCGAAATGTATATATTATATATGTAATATGAGGTATATATAATATACGTATTTCATATATGGGTATAGGTGGTAGTAGTAGATATATAATACCTACACTAACCGACCAACCCTTTGCTAGGTGATTCATGATGTTGTAAACGGGCGGCGCTTACTGTTCATCGTGCTCGCTGGGGATTCGAAAAGCAGTCGTATACTCGTATATACGCTATACGCGCCTGCAAAACGGTCAGGACCTCAGACCGCGATAACACCAAATCTTAATTAATTGACTGGCCGCGTGTGCTTTACTGCTTTGTACACATTTTGATAGGAAATCGAAATACACAACAAAAGTAGTATGTGCGTGTAAAAATAATACTATTTTATAGCCTACATATATACTGGTGTTGTACAACTATCCGGCAGTATTAGCGAAAATAATATTTCGTTACAGCTATTACCGGGCGGGCGTTGTCGGTAGCTCGTTTTGGAACAATAAACTCTTTCAAAAATGTCATAATCGTTGGATTTACGAGGTTTCTTGAAATAATTATCAGCCCACTCGAACACGCCAGGTTTTCGGTTGGTTTTTATAAACTACGCGCCCTGCGGCACGGGTCATCCTTTGTGTAACCATTTGCACGTGTATAGTCGTGGGAAATTCACCGACAACGCTACACATAACTGCAGCTGCTGACAGTTACAAAACAAACGGTACGAAGACGTATTTAATTCGATTTTAAACTTACAAAAACATATTATGATTTTATTACACGTTCTTATTTTCCCAAGAAAATGAGTGGAGTAAGAAGTACTACGTGAATTAAATTTAGTATATATTACTAAATTACTCCTAAATTTATTTAGATACTATATATTTTAAAGAGATTATTTTTCCATTTTCTCGAAATAATTTTCATGTGCAGTGAAAAATTTACGAGTAAAATATAGAAATCGTTTTCACTGCAACAATTTTTCATTACTTTAAAATTGTAAAAACCACCTATACGCTGTCTAAATAGTTATACAATTATTATTTATATAAATATATATATTACACACCGACACATTTGCAACATATTTACTCACTTACCCAGTAGAGTAGCTGGAGCTCAATAAATAGGGAGCTACTTGAAAATACTTTATTATATTTGTATTACCTATATAGGCTGTAACCGTGATTAAAACATCATCAATAATAAATTAAAATGGGGCATCTATACCCATGACCCCTCATCGCAGCTATACGCCAATGTATTTACCTCAACTACCTATATCAGTATTCAGTAGTATCACTAATATCAGTATAGAGTAATTAAAAAATGCGATAAAAACAATGCACCTATTGTTATAAAAAAGTATAATAATGTCTTGAGTACAAATATATTGTTAATACTGTAAAGGTATAATCATGATTATGAACTTGATTATCATAAAGTATGCAATGTAATATTATGTATGCAGATTTTTGGATCATATTATTATTACAATACGGAAAAAATATTTTAGGCCCTTCATAATGATGTAATGTTATGTATTGCATTGGTAAAACACATTTGATAAAACTTAAATTTATAGATGTTGAAAAATAAAAATTATTTTTAAAAGAGGGGCTCCACGAAATTCCTACCAGAATATTCTGGTATTCAACAATGTCTAAAAAGTATATTTAAATACTTTTGGAAGGTTTTTGGACAGATTTTTAATTGTAATGCTAAGTGTAAAAAGCTGTATAAAATTTAACGTGAATGGTTAAAAGAGCGGCTCAATAAAATTCTAATAATGTCTAGAAAGTCTTTATTTGAATATTGTTGAATAGATTTTGAAAAGTTCTGCTAACATTGTAATGCTAACTACACACCTCTCGTCACATCATATTATTACGTAGGTAAATTAATAACTTTACAACAAACATACACACAAAAAAAAATTATACAAAATTGTATATAAAAAATCACAACACAATTCGTAATTAAAAAAACTCATATCATTTTAAAGTAATCAAATATATTTTACTAATATTATTAGCTTGTGATCTATTAATTAAACTAAAAGAAATCGTTTGGTTAATCTTATGTCGAGTCAGGTCTAAACGTAGGTCCAAATTTTTTAAACCAAATGCTTAATTTCTATATAGTTCAAAATAAAAGATTTTTATCGAAACATTTTACAGTGAACTGAAGTAGACTAAGACTATATTATACACTGATATGGCGCGCGTATTTTATATTTATTCAGTTTTACTCGGACTATAACGAGGTAGTTATTTATGTTTCTTAGTGCGTTACATTAATAATAATAAATTAAGATTAACCAAACCTAAGCTATTAATACTCGTTTAGATCTACCAAAATATATATTTAAAAAAACATAGAACTTTACTCGATGATATTCTTCCTAACCGTAGATATGTTTTTGTTAACCGTGCAACGAAAATCTAACAAAAATCGATCAAAAATATTTTATCGCTTATAAAAAAAAATTCCGAATACATACTCGTATTTCGTTTAGGTATAAAATATAAATAATAATTAACATAGGTACAAGACACGTCAAATGAGTTTTTTTTAGCTCTCATATAAATTTGGGACACAAATCGTTTACATATAATTATAAACTAAAATTCAGTAGTATAATATAGGGGAGAATGGGGGAATGATGGTCAAGGGGTAATCGTGGTCACCTTGATAATCACGAAACTATGATAACTAAAAATCAGCTGACTACGTGGAATGATTAATTTTGTTATCAAAACCTTAAAATTTAAATATGGTAGTTATCAGTTAAGTTTTACCGCCAAAAAATTGTTATAAATGTTTTTTTCCCATTATCCTGTTAAAAATTGTGTTCGAAAAACGCTTTTCAAGGCAAGTTTATTTTATTATATTTTCCTTTGGATGTAACTTACATAACAAGTAATTTGTGAGGATTACGAATCTGTAATCGCAAATTTAATTAAACTAATCACCAATAAAAAAAATATTATTTTGTTAAAAATTGCAAAATGGGGTATTCGCAGTCAGTACTTATGGAGTAATGAGAGTCATTTATAAAATGACTACCATTACCCCAGATTGTCATGGTAATCTAACATGCAAAATTAACAAACTAACTTTGAATCTTAAATATAAATAAAAGTATTTTCATGTTTTTTTATGAAATTATGAGTAAAATAAAAAAATTATTATTTTCCCTATTAATTTGCATGGGGTTTTGAGTGACTATCATTACCCCTACATAGGGGGAATGGTGGTCATTTTCACTTTTTTTTAAAAAATTAAAAAAAAATATTTACATTTGTTTTAAAAATCTGAAATGTAAGTATGTTGTACCTAACAAGTTAATACTTCTTTTAATATTATTTAATAGTGTTTTTGACCAACCATTTGCCAGAAATTGAAGATCTTGCTTAGGTGACTGCCATTCCCCCATTCTCCCCTATATGCTCGCAGCTCATCACACTTGCAGCAACTATACTAAACTACAGTCATAATGTTAACGCGACATCGTTTGCCTAACAATAATATTTTATTATTTTATATCAATCGTCAATGTACCACAAAACATTGAACGGATTTTACCTTGGATATGGGCAGCACGGCTTCGGTGTCGTCTTTGTGTATCTCGAACCGAGCGGAAATCTTGCGCTTGACGCCGTCCAACACGCCGTTGACGCCGTCCAGGTAAAGCATCTTGGTGGCAGCGCCGGATAGCCGGGCCGTCCTCCGTCGTCCGGCCAGCACGGCCGCCTGCCGCCGGTGATGTTTGTACGCGGCGCGGTGACGGTCGACCTTCGGCTGGTTTCCCTGGACGGCTGCGGCCGACGTCCAGTTGGTTACGTTACCAGCTGCCTCCATGACGTACTGTACAGTCCAAACTACCCGTCCTTCTTCCCACACGTCCTCGGCCTCCGAGTCCACCTGCAGCAGCCACTGCAATACCTCCTCGTATCGAGAGTTCGGCCACGTGGCCGCAGCGGCCGCGGGCAGACCCTTGTGGACGGCCGTCACCGTGATCTGAGTGCCCCTCGGGTTCGACGTGTAGTTGATTGTCCACCGATCCGGGTCGCTGTTCTCTGCGCTCAACACCCGCAGTCCGTTCTTCACTTTGGCTCTGAGTATAAATCCTTTGATGTTCTGCTCCTTGGGTCCAGCGTCGAAAAACACGGGCACGTAAGTGAACGACTTGGGATAGAGCGGCATGGACGGGACGAGAGTCAGCAGGTAGGCGTCCGTCTTGAGCTCCTTGTACGGACGCTGTGCGTGCTCCAGGGAAGCCTGTCCGATGTACGTGAACGGCTGGAGCTGCACGTCTGACTGACTGCACCGGTGGTCAGACTCGAGCAGTGCGTACGAGATCTGCACGTACCGCTGCGGCGTCTTGACCGGTTTGGCGTCCGGCGGGTTCAGCGGTGGCCACCACTTTGCCGGCAACACCAGCCGAGCGGTGCAGACGCCGTCCTTGGGGTCGGGCTTGCACGCGGCGGTGACCGGCCGCTCGGCTCCCTCGAACGTGGCCTTGGCTACCGCGCACAGTTTTCCGTACGACGACGAGCCGGAGGCGGACCGCGAGGGTCCACCGCCGACCGCGTCCGCGGCAGACATCGGCATCAGAGGCGGAGGACCGGAACCGGAAGACTGTGACCTGACTACGCTGTAGCCGACGTGGAACAGTGTCCGGACCACCGGGTTCTCGCGGTACACGCGCCTCTGAACCAGGTGTGCGGACACGTCCATCGACGATATGTCCACGGCCGACGAGTAGCCGACCGACGAACCGGAACCATTGACGCCACCGGACATTCCGGCCGAGTTCGGATCTGGTATCAGGTAACGCGACGGTACCGTTTGCTTGGTGGAGAACGGACCATAACTGGCCCTGATCGACGTCTGCGGTACGTCCTGCAACACGGTGAACCTGTCCACGCTGAGCACGGCCCCACCGCCGGCGTCGTCCTCTTCGTCATCCTCGCCGCTCCTAACGCCGTTCATTTGCTGTTGTTGTCGGTTGTTGCCAGGACCGCCACCAATCGGGTGCCGGACGAAGAATCCTCCATCCGGGTTATCGAAATGCACCTCGACTGGAGTCACAAAACCTGTCAACACATAGATTTATTAATCGTAAACAAATTACGTGATCGCAATGGGTTTTTTACATATAAATTATTGTTGAGGTCTGGGAGTCGGATGGAGCGTACAATTAGTTATGCGTTATGAGTTAATAGGTTCTTGTGTTTGGTTAAAACGTGATAGCGCGTGAGTTTCCCCCTACCTCTTCCACTATATTTATTCAAAATGTCTCAAATATTGTGTTCAATTTGTGTAGGTATATGTATTTATCGATCCATTTCCATTACACGATTATATTTCTCGTCCATCAAATACATAAAACAAAATAATATAATAGTTTATATTTGGCGAAACGTTCAACAAAGACGTTAAACTGCAATTTTATGTCCTGCCTGAAGGCGCCAAATGGCTCGTGTCGACTCAGCTTGGATTGTATTATTACGCATTACCCAACACAGCATAATATATACGAACATACATAATATATATATATATCATATACATAGGAGTATGGGTTTATTGTTCATTATATTATAGACGATGAGCATTTTGTCATATATAGACTGGTCATAACGTAGTCGTCTAGCGACTCTATGGGCTGCAACTTAATATCCGTCGTATTATTGGCCTGATTTAATGAGTGACATAAAACCCGAAGGATCAATATTTTGTAGAAAACGTTTATACGCACGGTTAATATTTAATTTCGACACGCGCAGCAATGGTATTGATATCAAAGGCGTTTCATATATTATTGTATTTTTAATGAAATTTATAATACTACTATAAATGTAGCTAGCAAAAATTTCGATTGTTGCGATACCGTACAAAATTTGTTAAAACAAAAAGTTTTTATATGTTATCAACAGTGTTAGGAACAGATAACAAAAAAATCATCTGGATAAAAATAAAGATAACAACACTAAATTTTATCTAAGATACAGATAAAAGATAAACAAATTTAATTCATCTAACAAAAAGATAAAAGATAAAAATATTTTATCCAGATAAATAACAGATAATTATAGAAATTAAAATTAAAACAACTAATTTAAAAAAAACATATATAATGTCATGTAAGTACATGCCTATATAATATGTTTATTTTCGACTTAACTTATTATATCATGATGTGTATCACCAAACATTAACTTCAACACATATAATTATATAAGGAACCAATAAGATCCAAGGGACTCTATAGGGAGTAACAAAGTATAAATAAAAATTTGGGAAGTCACCCTGCTGAAGAAGTTGTCGAGTGGACCAAAAACAAAATTCACATAGTTAATAATATTTTTGGTACAGATCTATCTAATTTTCACTAAAAAATGTATCTTTTAAATTTATCTAGATAAGTCAAATATTTATCTAAAATAAATACTTAGATAACTTATATTTATTTATCTAGATAAGATAAAAGATAAAATAATTATTATCTGGATAATTTATCTTGATAAGTCCTAACACTGGTTATCAAGTGTAAGGTAAAATAATTATAACAATATTAGTTTCTATATGAATGAAAACCACTCCATTTGTCAAGATTTTTTCTTAATACATATTTAAATCTTTTGCAAATTTTATGATTTTTAAGTTCACAGGTTTCAGAAAAAAAAATAGAATTAACTGTCCCACCATAATTCTATCCCGTCAACAATCATTATATAATATTGTGATGACACGATTTAGTCAATTTAGCAGCTCATAAAAAAATAAAGACAGTATACGTTTAACGATAAGAAACTACGATAAACCGAACTATCAAATAGTTTTTCGAAAACTTCTACGAAATTAACTGAAAATATTTAAGTGAGCGGCGTGTGTCATATTGCATTCGAACAACCCCTAACGATGACGGAAGTCTGCAGAACTTGCGGTTTTATTCAATATTTAATTCTCTCGTTTCGTGTACTATGACATCTGTCATCTATCGTCACAACAAATATTAATGAAATAAGCGTTTTCATACGATACGAATAATAAATTTCAACTGCTACACAGTAACATCGTCGGTAAAATAGCGTGTTGCTAAAATTTGAAAACTATGCACGTCCGTCGTCCACCACTTCACCGTCTCCCACCACCGACAACGTTGCACGCGCGCGATGCTCAGAATTCAATAAAGTTTTGGGGCTGAAAAGTTCTGACACAAATCGCCCGCTCCACTTTACAGTATATATTACACAACTACACCGTATTTACACTCATGCACACACACACACACACACACACACATACATACATAAGGTGCATAGAATCGACTGTATATAAATGTACGTATAGGGTTTATTAACTATGTGTTATATATACATGCCAATGAAAGATATATTCCGAACGGAAGGCACGTCCAGATATATATAGTGTATATAATACAGAATACCGATGAAACTATATATATATATTCGCACTGTTAATAAACATTCGATATAATATATTGAAAACTAAATAAACAAAAAAAGTACAGATATACACTTACGAGTACTATAATATTATGTCCCTTATTCCTTTCTATTTTACATCATACACGTGAAGCAGAATGTATTAATAAAATGGCAAAAATTCACTGCGAGTTAAGTTTAAAATTTAAATACATAATACATATAGTTGAAATTTAACTCGTACCCTGCAAG